>NW_003852612.1:1231196-1265310 GCF_000181295.1 Otolemur garnettii | reverse complement strand
ATATATTGCCCAGCCCTAAGACACCTGCACATGGCAACTGACATTTCAAAGAGAGAGAGCAACAGCACTGGAGTCAATGGGGAGGATTCCTTCTTTATGGAAAGCAACAAACCTGCCTTAGTCAGGACTGCCCCACCACTGCCAGCCAAGAGCAAGACCCTTGGCAGCACTGTAAAATGGGGCCCACAACAAGAGCTTCCCAAAGGTCAGCTGGCCCCATGCCTGCCACTCAGGGGTGCCGCAACCTGCTCACCCCAGTGCTCGTTGGGGCTACACATGGGGACTAAGCAGCATGAGATTCATAAGTAATCTGATCAGTACCAGCCCCTCCCTCTCCTTCAGGCTGGGCCCTCCAGATGCAGCCATTGTGGGTAAAAAGTACATAGACCTGGAATAGATGGCCTGGTTTCTTCCTGATAGCCTCTTTTCGGCCAGCGATTCCTAGCCCTTGCTCTAGTCTAGGCCCTGTGCCAGTCAGAAAGCCTTAAAGATGAGTAAGGCACAGAGTTTATCCTCCAGGAACTGAGAACTCCTCTGAGGGGGCTAACTCAGAAAATCACTCCCCCACACAGGGGGCCACACAGGGTCCCAGCCGGGCTGGAGAGGGCTTGGTGGGCCTTTAGAAGGGACAGTGTTCAAGTAGCACAGTGGAAGGGGTTGGCCTGAGAGAGGGGGAGGCTCCTCCAACCACAGAGGGCTACATTTTCTCAAGAGTAGAGATGAGAGAAAATAGGATGACTTATTACACAACGGGAAGTGGACCTTCCTGGAGCGAAGATTCCGTGTGCTGCTGTATCTGGAAATGAACTTGGAAAAGAAGTCAAGGTCAGCCACGTGAGCCTTCTTGCTCCTTTGGTAACAGCTCTGAGTCTATCCTGAACAGTGTAGGGACCAGTGATGGCTTTTGATCAGGCGCATGACATCTTCAGCTCTGATCTATAAAACTCACAGTGAAGGTAGCAGGAAGGCAGGATAGGGCGGAGTAAGCTACTGGGAAGGGACCATCCGCTTTGCTCACCCTGTGTCCCTGTTTTTAAGCCCAGGACCTGCCTTCTGGCAGAAGCACAGTTGGTGGATAAAGAATGAATGTGGGAACTCTCTTGCCTCTGGTTCTACAAGAGAAGGCAGGAAGCTGAGGCACAGAGCTGGTGCTTGATCATGTCTTTATAGAATGCATATTTGTGGGCTTCATTCCCTAGGAACTATCTTCTATTATTTTTTTCCTGATCTCATTTCTTTATTTTATTCCATACGTCACCATCTAGAGATTAAATCCTTTGGGAGAGAGTCAGAATATAAATACACAGTAGACCTCTCCATAGTTGACCATCTCCCTCCTTAGGTTGATCTAATTTTTATAGACCAGACAAACACCACATGTACGTATCAGCACAGTAGGCCTAGTTCCTGATGTTGACCAACTCTGTCAACTCTGTATGTTGACCAGTTTGTCACAATCCCTTGGACGGTCAACTTAAAGAGGTTCTGCAGTACATAAAATTAAGTTCTCACAAACGTCATAGGATATTTTAGTAATTCCAGCCACAGGACAGATGTTCCTGACTGTTCCTTTCTCTTCTGTGCCCCTCTGGTTATACTATAATTATTTTGCCTGCCTAGAATGCAGGCTTCGCAAGTCAAGAACTGTGCCTTTTCTGTCAGTATCCCTCCACCCTACTCCAAGGGTCTGGGGTAAGGTGGGAAGTCAACGAATCCATTTGGAACGTTGAAAGTAGAACTGCTCAGAGCTTAAACCAGGCACCGGAGTTTAGTAAAGGAGTGGTGGAGAGCTACAGTAGATGGGGTTGTACAAACCAATAGAGTCATAAACAGATGTACTTTCTGATCCCCTAAAGAACTTGGACTGGTGCTTTGCCGCTGGCTCCTGCCACCCTCCTCCCAGATACTTCTCCATGGCATCCCAGCCACTTGGGCCTCTCTCTGTCCTAACTATATAAGCCCATCCTCACCTCATGCCTGGCACCAGCTGGGTCCTCTCTGGAGCTTTTGTCCTGCAGCTATGGGAAAGTGTTGCTTCCTCTCAACTCACCATCACCTCCTTGAAGAGGCCTTCCAGAATCTTCTAACCTACAGCAATCTCAAGTCAGTTTTCAGGACATCATCTATGTCCTTTGTATTTTTTCACAGTACCTTGTCTTTTCTTATCCATTCCCTTTTGCTAAGTCTGTTTCCCCTCAAACAGAGAGTGGGTCCCTCATGTTTTGCTCAACTGCCACCCAAGGCCACGGAGCAGGTCCCAGATGTAGAAGCCCATGAGTCAAGAATCATCCCACCCACGCTGGTTCAATTGTTCTTTCATGTCACACAAGGATCTCAGCAATGACGGTCAGTCAACACTCCTGGTTATAGTAATAGGTAAATTAGCCCCCGCGGAGCCCCCAGCCTCATTCTCCGGCCACCCAGGATGGGATAGTTCCTTCTGCTGTCCCCTCTCTGTCCTCTATGTTCCATATCTTTCCCCTTCTTTGCCAGTCCCAAGAGCCAAGTTTTCACCAACCCCCATCAATGACGGCAATGAGAAGAAAACTTCAGAACTTTCTGTTCTGAGACTTTGAAAGACTTTTTTAATTAACTAAAATGGTTTCTCATAATAGATGGGTCCCAGGGTGAGAGCGCGGCTGTAACTTACGCGACAGGCGCCTGGGCGGCTGGGCTGCAAGCGGAGGCCTAGCGGGTTGTGAATGGCAGCAGCGCCTCAGGAGGGCCCCAGCCGGATTCTCCACTCCATGGCCATCTGCCGTTTCATCATTTACATAGTTCGGGACACTTCTGTCTTTTGGAACACTAGAGCATTTTTTGCATTGATGAACAAGTTATTTTTGATATGTAAATTTAGAAAAAAAAACCAAACTGTGTTTCCTCCAAACGTCATAATTGTTTTAAATTAAAAGCATTTCCTGGGATATTAATGCCTTTTCCCCTGGCCATAATTTTCAGAATGAAGGTATACCTCACATGGGGGGAGCCAACATATACAAATCTGAACCTCAACAGAGATTCCAGCGTATAGTTATCCTTTAAAGTACAGGACTCTATCTAGTTTCAAAAGCATTCAACCCAGGATTCCTTTAAATTGTCAGATTCCTAAATTAACTTCAAATCTGTTTTAACTTATGAACAGTATATATTTATGTAAATACACATTTTTTTCTAATACCCATCTATTCAGATTTTTCTTGGATGTCATCTAGCTAGGAAGATAAACTACATGACTACAAGGATGCCTTAAACATAGAAACCAGATGTTATTCAACTCTACATCCATAGCAAAGAATGCTGTGCATTGGCGAATTACATGGTAAACTTATATAAATCAAAATATTATGACTTGACGTGTACATGTGGCCCTTAATTTACTTGAAATATTCCTCAGTGATGGCCTTCATAAATGGCATACAAACATGGTTAGCCTGACTTTAAAATAAAATAGGTCACTATAGGAGAGAAAGGAACAAGAACCGAGGAGAAGGCGAGAATAACTAGTTAACTTTTCCCACTAGACATTTCTGTTCAGGTAGAAGTCTTTGGAGAAGGATCTGATTATCTGTCCCTCAGGACTTTACAAAGCATCATTTAGACACAATGCACCTTTCAATGGGCAGTGGTCATAACCTCAGGTGGATAATATTCCACTGATCTCTGGAGCTCGCACGACCTCCATGCTTGCTTTCTTAGAGAGGTTTCCAACTATCAGTCTGCTGCCAAAATTAAACTGACTTTATTTCTTATGAGGATGAATGAACCAAGAATAGTGAGAGAGGTGGTATTGGAACCATCTCAGGCAGCAAGGCCCAGGATGGAGCGTTGGGACAGAGTTATGGATGAGGAAAAGTGTGACTAGCAGGAGACAAGACTTAAGGCAATCTCTGGATGAAGTGAGTCATTGGTGCTACTGATTATTCATTAAGTGTGTGGGCTTGGCACTTATAAGATGCTTGCTGTGCATCAGGAGAACACTGGCAGCATCTGATGTTAGCATTAGGCTCCCTTGGTTATTCAGGGTCTCTGCTCAGAATGCCCCCCACTTGGATAGATAAGTGAGAACAGGCATCTTCCTTTTGGGTGGTCATAGATCAGCATATCCCACAACTCATGGATTACTGCAGGGCTCTGACAGAAGTCAGGGCTCACCCAAAGACTGCCCTCTCTGTGGATCCCTGGTCCTGGCAGAGGTCAGCATCCTTGGCAGTGATGTCAGTGATGTCACTGTTCACTACAGGCCAGACAGACTCATATTTACCACCACTTGGTGAGCAGCAGTGATGCCCGCCCACCCTGAACACTGCCTCTCTCTGCTTGGACCATCAGGATGTCTGTCTCTACCCACACTGATAAGTGCCTACTGGCTCTGCCAGCTCTATTCCTAGCCAGGTCTTACAGGAGTGTTCAGCCTTTTTTTCTTCTTTGCCACAATTTGGAAGAATTGTCTTGAGCCACACATTAAATACACAAACACCAACAAAAGCAGATGAGCAATAAAAGGACTGTGCTTTTATAGTTTCCAAATATCCAACACCACAGATCAGCAAAACAATCCTCATATAATCTATGTGTGGCCCATGGGCCACAAGTTAGACACTCCTACAGGGGAGGACAGAGAACAGTCTCTCGAAAGCCTCTGTGTTCTTTTTGTTTTATCTAAAATGTTTCTCACACAAAGCTGAAAGGCCTGGATCCAGCACCAACCACCCCTGGAAAAACCATTTAAGACAGCAGTTCTCAACCTGTGGGTCATGCATACCGAAACTGTATTAAAGGGTCTCAGCATTAGGAAGGTTGAGAACCAGTGATCTAAGAAGGAGCTAGGGGATTTGCTGTCATGGGCAGAGGCTTTTCTTCTTCATGGGATCAGCTGACATCAGCTCCATGCTCAAATTGCCCAGGGTCCAGGTGTTCCAAGATGACAGAGTAAATATCGTGTTCATTGAACAGTTTGCTTTAGTAAAAGATGGACATTCCAGGATTCAATCAGAATCCTCTAAAAGATGAAAGCTTGGGGGCGGGGGGGTTGGTGGCTTCTACTATTTCAGGGATCCCCTTTTCCACCAGGTATCAGAGATCTCTGTGGTGTTTCAGGAAGGGCCCTCATCTAGTATAATAAGGTTACCATATTTAGCACTATAACCTGCTCATTCCAGTTAAGAAAATTTCATCAGAAACCAAGGAACTGCCTTAGAAAGCAGGAAAATGTGATTCTACAACCAGAGATGGCTGGACCACAAGTATATGCCATCCATCTTTCCTATCTAGGTAGAATGTGTAACCTGTTTTCAGCAAATTATCCATTACACTCACCAAATCTAACCTGACAGAGACGGTACATTAAAAGACGTACACTAAAATTCCTTGAACGGGAAGCCTTGAGTTACAGAAATTTCCTAAGAAAACAAAAAGATATTTTTAAATGCAAAAACCCACAAACAGATTAAATTCAATTATCACATAAGAAAAAAAAAGCACAAAGCACAGTAACAAATTTATCAGCTGAACATTTGGTGTCATATAATACTATAGCCTCACTGTGATTCAGACTTAGAACAGCAGAATGGCCACTTTGATACATACTTCTCATAGCAAAACGCCTGCTTTTCCTGTAGCAGGAGAAAAAACAAAAACCGTGTTGCTCTAAGCAGTTCTGAAATGAATATCTGATTCAAAACTTCCCCTGTGCATAGAATCGCATGCTAATTTACATTTTAATTACTTCCTAAGAAATCAAAAGCATTTGTTGACAGTGGAACATAATGTCAACTTCACGGTGCGCTGTTGGTGGAAGCTTAATGAACTTAATTAGATAATTAGTGATGTTAATTATCCTTCTATTATGAAGATAAAGATGTCTCACAAATGATGCACTCAGTAAAGAAACATCATTAAAGGTATCAGTGTTTGCTTTGTTCATTTGCAGTGATTTTTCAAACTCCCGTAACAGGGACTTGTGATAAACTAGTGACATTTAAGATTTCCTTACATGGAAAAAGTAAGGCCACTGTCTTCCATCAACCCACGGTTGTCCTTCCCCCGTATTCTGGATATTAATGCTATATTGATGGTGCTGGTACATTTTTCAAAAGTTTGGCTGTATGGGGCTGTCACACCCTGTTCGGTTCAGATGTGGAATTTCTTGTGCAGCGAGCTCCTTTGTGTTCACTTCTCACTGGTGTGATGGGTGGATTCTAACATCAATTGCCCGCAGAATGGGATGTGTGTGTGTGTGCATTCACATGCATGTGTGTGTGTGCATGTATGTTAGTCAAGGGAGAAGAACAAATGGGAGAGAAGGCCCTCGTTGGGTGCACAGACCACCAGAAGACAGCCTGAAGGGCTAGTTGACCCCCTCCCTGCTTCCCCGGCCTGGTTGCATTTCCTTGATCCTACAGTGGCAGACACTCCTCACCTCCATCCCCAGACACTGCCCCTGAGGGAAAGGTCTTCCCCACACATGCTGGGGGTGGTAGAGAAACACAGCTGCCTGCAAAACACAGGACCGCGACACATGCTACACCCCAACTTTACTTTCATTTGAAGGGAAAAAGGAAACGTCCGCGATTTAAAAAAATAAGCGCTTCATTATTTTTCTCTTTTCTTTCCTCACCCCTGAAAACCACCATAATCAAAGCCTAATGGAAGTCCTTTCTGGAAATAGTCCTAGCCCAGGCCGCATGATGAAGAGCAGCTCTCAGGCCAGGCTAGGGAGAGAGGCAGTCTTCTCAGGGTCAGTTGTCTCGGGAAAAGCATCAAGAGCAAAAAGGTTCTTGGCAGCCTCGCCCACCACAATTAGGAAAACCAAGATTCCATTTAGCAGAAGGTCTTATCACATCAATCACACCAGTAGAGCAGTTTACACTTTGCAAGGCGGTGTCTTAAAATCATACTTTCATTTGTTCCGGAGTGGTTTTATTCCTCTAACAGATAGTCTCGTTTAATTACTTGATCACAAGACTTTTCCCACCACCAAACACGACTAGGTTTTCCGATGGTACAGCTCCATGATCTCTTATAAAGCCTACGTTTCCAGTGTCTGGAGTCTCCTTTCTCTTTTCTCTGGTTTTCCATCGTTTGTCCCTCCAGCCTCTTCTCTCCGGATTTGCAGTCACAGGCTGCCCTTTCTGGTCTCCTGTCATACCAGCAAGAACCTGTCGGATCTCACCTCTCTTTTGGTCCTCATCTCCTTCAGTTTTAAAAGTCCTCCTGTGTCTTCACTCCCCCCGCCCCCAGTAAAGACCAGCTGTTCCCAAATTTCTCTATTATAGTCATATGCACATCCTAGGGAAGTCCTTTCTCTCTTGCCTACAAATATTATTTTAAATTTACTAGCACTCTAAGTTAAAAGCATGCCAAACAGTGACTTTCTGAATTTCAAATTTTTTAACTTCCCTGCAACCTCTTAAAGATCTTCAGCTTTAACTCTTGCACAGTAGAGTTTCTCTGCAAATTCTGGCTTTTGTTTTCACAATTGCATTTGAACTTCCTCAGCTCTCGCTTGCTATTCTATCCTTATTTCAAAGCCAATTATCTCTATTTTTGAAAATCTCACCTCTGCAGCTCTCCAGACATTGGAGGTTTGTTTGTTTGTGGCTGGGGCTGGGTTTGAACCCACCACCTTCAGCATATGGGACCAGCGCCCTACTCCTTTGAGCCACAGGTGCTGCCCAACATTGGAGTTTTTTAATCCCAAAACAGTGATGTGAGGCCTGCACCCAAGTGCTGCTCATGCTCTGAACACAGCCTGAGCGTTAAACTGAGCTCATCTTTTCTCCCAAAGCTGCGGTGTGGGGCTCTCTGAGGCTCAGCGTGCCTTCAGCCTCAGTTAGATCAGCCCCCATCAGCAGGAAACAAACGCAAACACGCTCCAAGTGAGACAGGAACTGCTTGATCGCTCCCACAGTGATTGCTAACGCCCTCCAGCTCTGCTCACTGGCTTTCTTCTCTGCGATTTTTATTTGAGTTTCATGATCTCTTTAAAGAGAAAATAAGTATCCAGAAACATTTGTGCATGAAGTAATATGATGTCTGGGGATGCTGCTTTGAAATTGTTCAGTGCAGAGGGGGAAAGTGGCTAGTGATACAGTGGAGACAAGATTGGTCATAAGATGAAAATTGCTGAAGTCAAGTAACGGAGAGATACAAGGGAACTCATTATATTAATTTCTCTACTTTTATATATGTGCAAAATTTTCCAGCATGATTTTTCTTAAAGAGATAACGGACACAGCACTCAGAGAGGGGCCAAATGTGTCAATTCCCTTGCCAGAGACCTTAGCCAGGGCTGCCCTTAACACAGCCATCCTGAGCTGCCAGCTTAGTTGGCAACTTGTTCTCTGCTGGGGGCAGAGCTGCACCATGGCTGGGGTGAGGATGGTGGGGATGGCACACAACCAGGGAAGTAGCCAGCCAGAGGCAGATCACAGGCCCCTGCCTTGGAGGTCACCAAAGTTCCCATAGGTCACATAGGGGAAGGTAGGCAGGAGCTCTCTCCCAGTCCCCCAGGGCAGCTTTTAGAGGACCTGGCAGGGGGAGATGGTGCCCAAATGTCTCATGCTTTTTTTTTTTTTTTTTTTACCAAGGTAGAAGTAGAATTCCTACAAGTTTCTCTACGGTGTTTTAGCAAGAGCATCACTCTTTGGCTTCTGTTGGCGTCTCGTCCCCATCTGTTAATTCTCATACAGCCCTGACTTCCTAACACACGGCTCTGAAAGGAGAGACCCGGAGCCTGTGCAGGTATCTCCAAAAGCCAGAGGTACATGGGGGACACAGGCCCTGACTGTCCTCCACAGGGCTCCCACTCCTTTGAGTCCCCAAGCTTATTTAGGCGGCTGGTGTGGGGGTCTTTCTCCTCTGGCAGGAGCCTCCCTGGCCCCCTGGGTGGGAAGTGGTCCACACATTGCCGCTGATCCCAGGAGGACAGCGGACGACATCCAGTTCATGCTCTGCCTATGAGACAAGCACACCCACCCACCCCTACCCCCCACCCCCACCCCCCACCCCCCACCCCCGTGCTGTACCTGCCCCGAGGGACTTCTACACTCTAGGAGCTAGAAGTGGCCTCCCTGAACTTTCAACCCCTTCTTCTGGCTCTTATTCCTCCCTGTTCTCCGCAAAATCTATAGAGCCACCCAAATCCCACCCCCTCACCTGTGCCACACGCCCTCTCAGACTCAGGCCTCTGTCCTGGGTGCCCCTCTTTTCTCACTAATCCCAGCCTCAGATGAACAGAATTTTCACTACTGCAACCATTGCTGTAGCTCCCCTGTGTCCCACCTAAGCCATGAGACAGGAGACTTGGCTCCTCCTGAGGACCCTCACCTACAATCTCACCTATAGGATCTGACGTACACGTCCCCTGTTAAACCCCCGCCTACATGTAACTATGTGTCCTGACCTGACTTCTGTCCCTTCCTTGGTACCTGTCTTGCTACCCACAACGCCCGGGAGCTCTTTCTGCCCCAAGTGTCGCTTCCTCCTCAGCCCCCAGCCCCTCAAGCTCATTTTCTGTTTGTTATTTTTTTTATTTCTGTTCCTGTTTTTTATTTTTTTGAAAACAGATGATGACAAATTTTATATTTCAGAAAAATATTAGATTTACAGAAAAGTTGCAAAGATAATACAGAGAGTTTCTGTCTACTGTTTACCTGTGTTCCCAAGATGTGAATTAGCCTCATACATTGCCATGGTGTATCTGTCAAAACTAAGAAACCAACAGGGCTGTTGATGTGTTTTCAACTTGTTTTTAAGTGGGGCAGCCTGAAATTGGGCAGGCAAGCAAAGCAGAGTCCTCTGCTGTGAGGAGCAGCTGGCCAGAGCGTGCAGAGGGTGGACATGATGCCTGGCCACAGAGCACCCTCAGTTGGCCTTGAATGTCTACAAGGGTGCCCAAGTTCCCATGCTCTGCCCAACAGGCCTCGAGACCCCTGGCTTTTACTATGCCAGATGTGCTGACTTCACAATTTGATCCCAGAAGTGACTACTGTGATGGCATCGGGAAGAGAAGAAGGAAAAACACCATCTATCAAGTCGGCCTTGCCTCAAAGTGCAGCTCACCTGCCAAGGAGAAAACATTATCTACTGAAAGTGAAGATAGGGAAGAGGAATTATGAATCCTACTTCATATGTCTCACTCCAAGGAACAATTTATCAGTGCTATAGAGCTGTCAGCGGCTGACATGATAAGGAATAACACCAAATGAATAATGTTTCCTCCAATACCAACTCCTTTAATTACAAGCATCTTCTTTCCAGAAGAGAGACAGAAGATGCAGAAACCCCAATTTCATGCACTTGTGCCTGAATAATGTCTCCATGCTGCTTTTTCCAGATGGCGACCTTCTCACTGGAGGGACTAATGATGTGGGCATATTTAGGGAAAAACCAATAACGGAGTCTTTAACCTTCAACAACAAAAAGCATGTTGTACAAAATGTTCCTTG
This sequence comes from Otolemur garnettii, assembly GCF_000181295.1. NCBI lineage: Eukaryota > Metazoa > Chordata > Mammalia > Primates > Galagidae > Otolemur > Otolemur garnettii. The sequence continues at coordinate 1,254,862 of NW_003852612.1, read as the reverse complement.
GGATACATTAGAAAATATCAATTACATTGCTCACTGAGGTGTAGTCAGCTGTAATAATCAAAATTAATTTTTAAAAATAATTAAACAGACCCCAGGGCAAATAGTTGATGCTCTTATTCTATGACATCACAATGTACATATGTACCTGAGAAGTTGTGCCTTCTGTCAGAGACAAAGGCATCTCGTGGAGATGAGTGATGGATGTGGAGTCTGAAGGCTGCTGAGTTTTATCTCAGCAAAGGGAGGGGAAAGCTTCCACGCCCTCACTCTGGGCCCTTTCATACACATCCTTTAAGGTCCTACTATGAAGCAGGCATGGTGCCCAGCCCAGACTGAGTCACTGGGATAGGATGCTGATAAGCAGAGGTACAGTTAAGTCTAAAATGAAAAGAGTCCCCTTTGTTTTGAAAATAATGTTTTAAAAAATCCACAAGATAATAAGTATATAAGTAAATCAGGTTGAACGTAAAGTGGGCTCTAAGAAGAAGAAAGAAGCCATGGAGGGGTGTGTGTGTGTGCATAGTTGTGTTTGTGTACCTGTGTGTTACAGAAATTTATCTTGCTAGCTGTGTGCAGTTACAAAAGCTGGACCAGGCTTATCTCTCTGAGCATCCATATCAAAGAGAAAAACTATCATCAGTTGCAAAATCTTTGCCGTTCTTGAGTTGCTGAAAATAAGGTTCTTCCTGATGCTAACAGCTGAGGGAGACCCCCCCCTACCGTGGCTGCCTAGGGTGGGCTGAGGGTAACTCTGCAGCAGTCCAGCCACATCGCCATTTGCTACCCTGGAGCAGCCTGGCAAAAGCCTGCCTCGGTGTTGTGGGCTGATGGTCCTCCCTGCCTGATCACCTTTTCCCAGTATGTCACAAGGTTCATGTTCTTCCTAAATTCTCCCTTCCGCTCTATCGTCCTCTTGACACAGATGACTTTGCTGACGTTCTCCAGCTAAACAGCCCGGTCCCTGTCTCACCACTTCCCTCTCACCTTCCCTTCCCCTGCTCTATTTTTCCTCATTGCAACCCCCAGCACTATGGATTTGTTTATCTGCTCGCCGTCCATCTTTGCTCCTTAGAAGGCAGCTCCATGGGAGTGATGTCAGTTTTGCTCCCTGCTATAACCTCAGTGCTTAGAACACAAGACAGAGGAAATGCCCCGTAAATATTTGATGAATAAATAAATGAGACCTCAATGGATGTAGACAACATCTTCAGCAACCTGCCTTCCCCAAAGACAGCCAGCTTTGGATAGTCTTTCTTCCAGATCTTCTAACTGAAGCTAAGTTACCAGTCACTTGGTACACCCGCCCAAACAACACAGCCTACTCAAGCTTCTTTCGGACGAGCTGTTGCTCAACCCATCTCCTCAGGACTTGAGGCCACTGAGCCATGCTAATGACCATAACTGAGGCAGGGGCCCTGGCAAGAGGCAGCATAGACAGGGGAAAGAGTCCCGCAAAATAAATGTTCATGCCCAATGCCCTGACCGTCTCATCCCTAGCTCCCAAACAGGCTGACCTGACTTTCTGGGGACAGGGTAACTTGACCAAGGTCCAGGATTAAGCCAAGGGAAGAGGGACTAGACTCTTCCTGCCACAAATGATGTTGGCAGGAGCAGGTGCCTGGGCACAAGTAGGGTGTTCCAGGCACCAGGCCTCGGTGCATGGTATCACTCACTGGTGGGATGACTTCCCCTTGTCAGAGGGAGCTAGATAGTAAAATGGAATTTTGTAAATGAGTTATTTCTAAAGCACTTGCAGTTTCCAAATGCTTCCACATGTCCTGGTGAAGAGAGAGCACATTTCCCAGTTGTAAATTCAAAAATCAAGGCTCTGAGAGGTTCTGTAAATTGTGCAAAGTCCTTCTAGGGAGCATAGAGATGGATCCTATCTTCATTCTGCCATGTAATGCTTGCAAAGCCCTTCACTTTTTTTAGATTCAGCTTCCACAGCTATGTAACAGGGCTAACAATGGCTGTCTTTCATGTAGCTGTTAAAGGATCCGAGTGAGTTATTCACACATTCATTTAGTCAGTGAGTCTATCAACAAGTTTATTGAACTGTGTTTCAGCAAGTCAACACCCTGAAATATAGCCTGAATAAAACATAGGCTTTGCCCTCATTTCTTGGCACCAGGTGGCTGTCTGGCCAGCTGAGCTCATTTCTGACCTTTCCTTCCACATCTGGGCTCTCTCGACACATGTCCTAAAGCCTATGCTTCCTAAAGCTTGAAAAGACTAATTCACAAGGCATCTGGGCAGTTGCAAGCAGCCCTTTTACTCAACTCTTCTCCCCAACATCTGGGTACTGCACCTCCTCATCAATCACTGAACATAGTGCAACAGATTTTGAGTTTGGGTGCACCAAATTTTCCAAAGTTGCATGGGCTGACAGCTGGGACAAAGGTAATGTGTCTGTCAGCTGCCTTCTCCTCCTCCCCAGGGAGCATCCTCCCAGGTTGCCACAGTGATCTGCCCCACGGTGGAGATAAGGAGATGAAGACTCAGGAAAGTTAAGTAAACTGCCTTAGTCTCCTGGCTCCAAGACTATGTCTAGCAATACCAACAGTCTGCTTTGAAGAAGTCAGTGACTCCAGCATTAAAATATATGGCTGATTGTATCTTCTGGAAAGAGGCTCAGCCACATTCCAGTACCATGTGTTCTTGCAGAACGTGCCACCTCCCCATGAGAAGGTAGAGTTTATTTCCTTCCTCTAGAACTTGAGCAGAACTTTGATCTATGGAGTTGATCCTGCACAGCTTTGGATTCTAGACCATAAAGGAAACATGGCTTCTGTTTGGTGCTCTTGCTGTGTCTCTCTCTTTCTTTCCATTAGCCCTGGAAACTCTGCCACCATATTGCAAAAAAGCTGGGTCCTAAACGAGACCATGCAGGCGCTCCAGCCAATAGCCTCACGTGAGGCCTCAGCCCAATGCCAGCAGCATCTACAGGGTAACTGTAAAGCCATCCATGACCCAAGAAAAGACCCCAGATATTACGGAGCTAAGATGCCCACCCTCCCACTGTGCTCCAAATTCCTTATGCTAGTGACCATGATCACAAAAAGTCATTGTCAGTGCCTCTGAATTTTGAAGGGATTTCTTATACAGCTTTTGGGAAATGGACTAGAAAACCCCAATGGCTCTGCCCCACAAGGTCAAGAAGGCCCACCTCTGCGTGTCCCCAAAATGGAGCCAATGTCTCTGCCCCCTTTCCTGGGCTTATACACCCTTGCCTTGCTGAGCAGTGGACTAGTGCCCTCTAAATGCACCCAACTCCAGGGAAGAAGAAGAAACAGGAGCTAGCCCAAAATTTGGCTCTTCTAGATGTAGCCTCAGCTGGGAAACCACATGCATGCTCTTCTATGCTCTGAAGAACATGGAGTTACCTCAAACCCAGTCACAGGCAGCAAAAAGAAGGCATGGCTCATGGGATTTGAGGCAAATGCCTGGTGCCTCTCTAAGAAAAAGGTATCTGGGCTCACCTCTGTCTTGCACTCAGGGTCCTTGGCCTGCCGTCCAGGCATCAGCCTCATGGCTGAGGACAGGCTTTCACTCCATGAAGTGACTTTGCTATGGTGGGTGGCATTTGAGCGACTGGCCAGTGACTTCTTCTCGGATGCTGGGGATAAGAAAGCAAAAAGTATCAGAGATAAAGTGAAAGCACACACTGTTATTACAGCTGGCGTGGCTTTCAAAGGGCCAGCCAGGGCAGAAGCCCACCGTTTCTGCTTCCAATAAGGCAAACAGCCTAAACAACAAACTCATACTGCTGTCTTCTGATCCTCCTTGGCTAAGAACCACTGTGGGCTTCAAAGTCACCAGGCATGGAATGAACCCCTAGCTCCTGGTTTGTTAATGGACAGTGAGATGGTGGTCTAGTGAGCTAAAGTTGCTGAGCCTCAGGGTTCTCATCCTGTAAAAGCGTAAAAATATCTAAACTCATTGGATGTCATGAAAATTAGATAAGATTTAAAGGATCTGGAATGTAGAAAGTGTTTAATATACGTTGTTGGCAAAAAGAGAGCCATCTGTAGGCTTTATTATGGTCCAACCTCACCATTTTATTCCACCATATGTACATGAGTATATGTCCTATTTTATTACGCTATTTTCTGAAATGGAATCTGACTTTTGACTTCAAATTGTACATGTATGTACATGACTGTTACTAAGATTTGACTGTGTGTCCCCTCCTCCAAAATTCACATTCACAATTAATTTCAGTTTGTCCATATCACCAGGTGGTGCCATTTGGGAAGTGATTCAGGGGTGTCCAAACTTTTTTCTTTTCTGCCATACATTGGAAGAGTAAGAGTTGTCTAAGGCCATGCAATAAATATACAAACACTAAGGAAAGCTGATTGGCGGGGCGGGGGGTGGGGGGGAATATCCATGCATACTTTTTGTGATATCTGACATCATGGATAAGCAAAAAAAGTCCTCACAAAAATTAGCATGTGGCTAGTAGGCTGGAAGTTGGACACCCCTGGATTAAGTCATGAGGGTGCCCCCACATGAATGCAGTAGTACCTTTTATTAGGGCTGGAGAAAACCAGCTTAAGCCCTTTTTGCCCTTCTGTTCCTTCCACCATGTACAGACATAGCATTTCCTCCCCGCAGAGAAGGCAGCAACAAGGCACTATCTTGGAAACAGACAGAACCCTTGTAGACACCTGATTTTCTGCCACCTTGATCTTGAACTTCCCAGCCTCTAGAACTATGAACAAATAAATTTTTATCATTCATCAATTACCTAATCAGAGTCATTTTGTTGTAGCAGCACAAATGGATAAAAGCAGGTATGTAGACACATATTTGCCAAGACTAATTTGGAAAGCCAATTAGATAAAGGTTCTGAATCACTGAATAGTCTGAAATATATGTGAAACTAACTAACTCCTGAATCATTGTCAATTTTGGGATGCTGAAAGATTTAAAACAAGTATATGAACCATAATTTCAGAGCAGTGACTTCCTAAGTAAAATAAAATAAAACCTCATTCTTGCAGCTGTATGAGCTAATATGAGGGTAACAATGTTGAGTCACTGAGAGAATGCAAGGTATATTAATATTTAGGGGATAAAAAATTTCATTTCATAAAGTGACAGGACATGAGGAACCTGAGGCTCAATGTCATCAGTGCCTTCATGCAAGGTTTCAAAGCATCAGTGAATGACCTAGCACCCCAAGCTCCTGATCCTAGGCCACAGGCCTCCACACAGTGGCTTCTTCCTCTAAAAAATTCCTAGAATCTGCCTGCTTGGTTGGCACCTCTGGCCTTCCTTTCAAGATGCAGTGCAACATCTGTTCTTTATGAGGAAATATACACAAGTTTTCAGTGATGCAAATCTCATCCACCAAAGAGATGAGACAGAGGACATGGGTGGAAAAGGCTCTGGGCCCTGAGTGGAATCTTGGGTGAGTCTGGCTGGCTCTATGAGACCTAGCATCTCCCATCCCTTGGAGCCAAGTAGACAGAGACCTAAGTAATGCTGCCAGGCCTTGAGCATTGTCTCTTCCCAGAGTGGGGTGACCTCTTCAATCTTCACTTCACTCTCTCCAGGTTTCACAGAGAGATCTATCTTGAAGGTATCTTCCAGGACTTGCCGCCTCTGCGCCACAAGCTTCTGCCAGAGAGTCTGTACTGTTGTCTGGATGTTGTGCTGGACTAGCAGAAAGAGCACATGGTATAATCAGGCCAATGATCCTCCCAGAGAAGGCTAGGAGATGGTGTACTGTGAATGGTTTCATCCATATCTTTCTCACATAATGTCTTGAACATCATCACAGCTTTGAAAGCTCTGCCAGAAGCAGTCAGTTTTCACAGCCATGGGACTGACAACATATTACCAACGTCCCTGTGAGTTGATCTCCCTTCACCTTTGCCTAACACCAAATCCTACTTGCCCATGTGTCTAGGATGGGGAAACATGATTGATGGGTTCAGAAATCCTCTTTCCCTCATTTCACAATTCTGTTGCATGCCAGAGAGATACCCTATGTGAACAATGGGTAGCCAAATCGCTCCTTCCAACTTTACCTTACTTGTTGGCTTCTCAGGGGAATGGACATCAGACTTAAGTCTGTGCCCAGGGGCTCAGGGCCCAAGCAAGCCCTTTCTTCTAAGACTGGATCATGCTTCCAATCACCCTCTTATCTCATTGCCCTGGAATTGTTTAGACATGTATAGATCTACCAAGCCAACTCTGCTTGCTGTGCCTCACATTTGTAATTCCCTATGTCAAACTTCCTCTGATTTTGTACCACTGGGTTCCCTCTGTCCTATCCCCTGAGGACCATTTTTAATCACCCTAAGGGGGTGAACACTACCTAGTATAGCTCTACCAGGGAAGTTCCAAGGTAAATATTTTACCAGGTAAGTGGCAGTTTGCAAATTGAAGTGGCAGACAAAGGGATAACTGAAGCTACTGCCTCCTTGATTGGGAGAGAGCATAATGTCCCCAACACATAGAACTGGCTTCTATATTGCTAATCCCTTGATCTTGATTTGAAATTATTAAATACAAGAATAAACTTGATTAAGCCAAAAGTCTTATAGAGAGTAATGAGTTTATTTACTTCCTTCCCATTTACTGAAGAACAAAGCTGAGAAGTAACTAGGTGATGGTTTGAACAAGGTGAGATAACATGCCAGGTTTAATCTATTATAAAGTGTCCATGGGTTAAGCTCCTGGTTTAACCAAGTTCCACAGAGCTTTCCTTCCTTCCTTCCATCCAACCATCCATCCATCCATCCATCCATCCGTCCATCTATTCATCAATCTCTTTCCATTACATTTATAATACACGAAGACCACCCCAAGGTTATTTTCTACCAGGCTATCTTGCTATACTACCACATTGCTCTGCCATGTCCTATGTCCTTTTCTGGGCTTTGAAAATGTCCTTGACAATATTTGTTTTCTTACTTTGGGAAGGATAGACTGAGAATGTAAGCCCAGCAGGTGCCATTATTCATTTACCAACCCCCACTCCCCAACAACAACTAAACTGTACCATCACTCAAAGTTGAAAAGTCTTCTCCTCTTTTTTCTTTGACTTCTTCATTTGCAGAAAGGAAGACTTGATGATAAGGAGATATTCTAGGCTTGGGCTCCAATCCAAATCCCTCTGGATAACTGGTAGACAAGAGATTTTTCACTATCATCTCCAGTTTCCTTGGAACCATCCCATTGTTCTTTATTACAAATAATTATCCTCAAAACTCAATGCATATCAAGATGAAACAAAACTTGTCTAATCAAGTCAAAGCAAACACTATTTAACAGCTTTCACAGAAGATATTATACAATGGTGTTCTGGATAGTAGGAAAAATACCCTTCGCTTTGAGGAAAATCCTATCTTGAAAAAACCCACCTGTGCTCCCAGCAGTCCCCTCAAGTATGCTCCTGGTTCCTCATCATCAAACTGATCATTTGGGGGTGGGGGGCCTAGGGCTGGGTTTGAACCTCTGGCATATGGGGCTGATGCCCTACTCCTTTGAGCCACTGGCACCACCCCAAACTGATCATTTCTTTTAGGGCTTTCCTAAATAGTCAACTCTGCCTTTCTTTGGCACTGATTTCATTCCATCTTGAATGGGGCCAAGGATGCTTCATGGGCATGTGATGAATGCAATTTTCCAGGGTCCAACACTCAGGAGGGCACCATATTTGGGCTCTGCTATTACCATCTTGAAATTATTGGTGATTTTTAGACATGGGCCCTGCATTTTAATTTTTTCAGGACCCCTACTCATGAGGTAGCAGCCAGGTCTAAGTGGGGACATAGTGTTTTATACATTAGGTTTCATATGAACCATGTGCTGTGGGGGCCTGATCACGTTAATATCCATGTGCCCATGATGACATAGCAGAATAGACATTCAGCAAATGTTTGTGGATTGAACTGAAAATGATAAACATGGACAGGACAAAAATACTAACATATGAGAATGTTCACTTTTAAAATTCTAGGAGAAAGTCATTTTGGATATTGGAGGCAACCTTGCTAAACAGAGAAATCTAAGGATGATAGGAGGGTGCCATTTCAAACACTAAAATCAATTGTCATTCTGTTCATTTACTTATGCTTTCAGGAAGGGTAGGGCCTAATTTTTAAAGAAAAAAAAAGGAAAGGAAGAAGGGAGGGAGGGAAGAAAGAAAGAAGGAAGGAAGGAAAAGGAAAAGGAGAAAAAGAGAAATTTCCCTCAATTTAGCCACATACTGAAAATGGAAATTGGTTATTTTATTTCAGACAAATAAAAAGACAAGTGCAGAAAGGTACTCCAAAACTTCCCAGGGAGTTTTAAGACGAATCAATGTTAGTGCTTTGTCATGTTCAATAGGATTTTTTTTCCCAAGGGATCAAACTTATAATTTGCACTGAGATGAATATGATTAAGTTAAAGAACAAGAGCTAAGTAGACTATCCCATCATTCTCTCTTCTTGGACACTTCCATGGCTCTGCTGATAAGATACAGTATCCATAGGTAGCATGATCCTGATGATATATGGTATATGCACCCTGAGAGAGACAGGAAGTGAACATATATGGAGAAATATATTTTCAAATCTAAGACTTCAAAGAAAGGACTTAAATAAGCTTAACTTTATAGCTCTGTGCTTATGGATGTCATAATATACTATAACTTATATGACGCATATAATTTATTTTTCTAAGAGCAAAATTATGCCTGGCTTGTGCAAAATAATATATTCTTATTATTCCATTCTAACACAGAATTTATCAAATATTAATGTTTCTAAAATCTGGCCTTATCATAAAATCAATGTGTATGTTTAATGTTGGCATTTTCTCCCTGAAAAATTAAATCAATGGGATATCTCATAATTTTAGAATTTTGGAAATAGGGTAAATTATTATTTATGATGAGTCCATCTCCTTGGCCATACGGGCAAGTATGGATTTCACTTACCATATTCTCCAACATTGCACAAAATGTGGGTGACCAGATAAATGAAAGGATGAGATCATTTGTATTGACCTCAGTCAAGCATCCCTCCACATTTCTCTTTTCTTCATTGACTACCAGCAGGCAAGAGAACAAGTGGGTACCTCTCACCTCCTTGTATTGAGCATCAAAAGGCAGTGCATGAGACACAGAAGGAAGCTGACGTTGGAATTGTAGGTGGCAAAGATAACGTCCCAGTGTTCCTGCAGAAAGCTCAGGATGCTGAGAAGGCTGAGGCATTCGGAGAGGGACTGCTGGGGCTTGGAGAGGCAATAAAGAACGACTTTATTTAAACTGCTGTACAAAGTGCTGAGGACAGCTTCCCTTTGAGAAGAGGCAGTCTCGATGACCTGGGTCATAAAAATAACACACACACATACACACATACTTGTGAGCACTTTGCAATTTTAGACACTGACCCAGTTTACCATAAAAATAATGCAATAAAAAAGAGACATGACCCAAAATTCAAATGGGCCTAGTTTCCTCTACCTTTGGTTTTCTATTTAAGTAAATGATTAATAAAGGTGACCCAGAATTTGGGTGAAAACTTGTGTTTAAAAAAAAGTTTACTATAGTGATATGATGAAAAATAGTGTTGGCAACCAGAGATTCCTGAAATACTGGTAACATGGTTGACATTCAGTGTATGAGAATATGCTATTAATAGCAGCTAACTTTTAAAATAGATATAGGTCATCATTAATAGTTACAGAGAGTGTTTTCAATATACAGACATTCTAGGAATATATTTAACCAAGGAGGTAAAAGATCTCTACAAAGAAAACTACAAAACATTGACAAAAGAAATCACAGATGACACCAACAAATGGAAAAACACCCCATGCTTATGGATCAGAAGAAGCAATATTGTGAAAATGGTCAACTACCCAAAGCAATCTACAGATTCAGTACAATTCCTATCAAAATACAAACATCATTTTGCACAGAATCAGGAGAAACAATTTTAAATTCATATGGAATGAAAAAAGAGCTCAAATAGCCAAAGCAATCCTAAGCAAAAAGAACAAAGCTGGAGGCATCACCTTACCCAACTTCAAATTATACTACAAGGCTATAGTAACCAACACAGCACAGTACTGGTATAAAGGTAGACACACAGATCTCTGGAACAGAATAGAGACTGAGCTTCAGAAAAGAAGACAAAAACTGACGCTGGAGAAAGGGACCCCTATTTAATAAATGGTGCTGGGAAATTTGGATAGTCATATGCCAAAGAATGAAACTGGACGCCTCTCTCTCACCATATACAAAAAGTGCCTCAAGATGAATTAAAGACTTACATATGAGACCTGAAATCATAAAAACTATGAAAAGAAACCTAGGAAAACTCTTCTGGACATCTGCCTCGGCAAAAAACTTAAGACTAATACCCCTTAAACAATGCAACAACAAAATTCCTTTTGCTTCTCTACAGCAAAAGAAATAATCAACAGAGTAATCGGTCAATGGGACGGGAGGAAATATCTATAAACTATGTGCCCAACAAAGGACTGATAACCAGAATCTATAAGGAATAAGGGAAAAACCCCAAATAATCCCATTAAAAAGTGTACAGACAACATAAAGACACATTTTTCAAAAGAAAATACACAGACGGTCAACAAACATGAAAAAATGTTCGATATCACTAATCCTCAGAGAAAAGCAAATTTAAATCACAATGAGATACTAACTTACCCCAAGGAAAATGACAATTATTAAAAAGTCAAACAACAATCAATATTTTCATGGGTATAGTGAGAAAGGAACGCTTATACACTGTTGGTGGGAATGTAAATTAATACAACTTCTATGGAAAACCGTGTGGAGATTTCTCAAAGAACTAAAAGTACCATTTGATCCAGCAATCCCACTCACTACTGGTTATCTGCCCAAAGGAAAAGAAGTCATTACCACAAAAAGACACTTGAAGTTGTATGTTTACTGCAGCATGTTTCATGATTACAAAGATGTGGAATCAACCTAAGTGCCCACCAGCTGATAAGTGGATCAAGAAATGTGATAATAGGTGTGATGAGAGTTTTCCAAACTGCATATAGAAGTAACACACTGTATCCTATGAGAGAATTAATGTATACAATTATGATCTAATAAAAAAAATTTTTAAAAATTAAAAAAAAAGAAATGTGATAATACACAAATGCCATGGAGTATTACTCAGCCAATAAAAAGAACAAAGTAGTGTCTTTTACAGCATGTTGAATGAAACTGGGTGCTATAATTCTAAGTGAAGTAACGCAGGAATAAATAACCAAACCCCACCTAGTCTCACTTATAAATGGGAGCTAAGCTACGGGCACACAGGGGCATACAACATGAATTATGGACATTGGAAACTCAGAAAGGAGGAAAATGGGAAGTGGGGGCAGGTGAGGGATGAAAAACTACCTATTGAATATAATGTACACTCTTCAAGTAACAGGTAAACTAAAAGTCCAGGCTTCCCTGCTGTATAATTTATCTATGTAACCAAACTGACTATACCCTAAATCTATTGAAATATAAAAAATAATATTTCAGATACTGTGCTGAGCCTTTTTTGCATATATTTGCATCACTTTGCATAGATTGCTATATAACACTGTGAAGTAGACACTAAGTTTACTCAACTGTAGGGATGAGAGGCTGAGGGTCAGAGAGGTTAGGTGTTCAGCAAGAGTCCAACTCACACTAGACACTTGAACCTCCTCTTACCATATTGTCTAAACAGAGTCCAATGGACTTTAGTTAATGAGAAGCTTAGAGGGGGAGACAGAGGCAGAAGGTCCTGATTTGTGCAGGCTTAACACTGATCGGTCTGTATATTTGTTTGGCTTCAACGGTAAGGATCCATAGAACAAAAAATACGTGCAAAATTTTTCAGTCTAGGAAGAAAGTCATTTGTTAAGTGACAGGGGCTCCCTTAGAATTTCATGGGCAAAGCAAATGTTTCTACTAATGACGTTAGATTCTAATTCAACCACTTGGAGTTTAGGATCCATGTTGTCACCTACTTCTTAAATATATCATCACTCTCCAAAAGAGGCTAGAAGGTGCAGGCATTATAGGCTGGGATCAGGGGAGGAGCACCCTTGGCCCGGCACCACTGAAGGCACACCAGCCCCTGTGGGCTCCCCCTTTGGGGCATTAGCTCTGAGTATTTGCTTTGACCCTGGGAAACTCAGCACTTAGGCCTTTTTACTCTGAACATAACTTGTCAAGAATCTGATTTTAACATATTGACTACCACACTAGAAATTTTTTTTTCCTTGGGGCCACAGTGTTTTGTTAGGAAAATAGAAGAAAAACTTTGAAAACAAAATGATCGTTTCTCACTCATTATTTTTTATTGGTTTCTATATGTGTGAGTCATGTGCAATTCTCACAGCAGTTAATGTGTTAACCCTCCTAGAGCTGACCAGGGTTAACTTGTCAGGGGACATTTCTCCCCACTTGGAGTGATTCTTGAAGAAGCTTCTGAATACATTTTTTCCCCAGCTTTGCCTGGGTGTGGGCATCAGGCTGACAATCACTGGGGAAATCATCCCAAGTCCATGGGCCACTCGGCAGACAGAATGGTGTGGGTGTGGGGTGCAGGGGGCAATTTTGCTCTCTAAGAGGCGTAAAGAGGAAGGAAGACAGTTTTCCTTGGTTCTGTTATAGAACCCAAGGAGTTGCTGGTGGCAGATTTCATGTGCGTAAAGCATTTACAGCCCTGAGGTGCAAGTCCAGGCAGCAGAGGCCCTCAGTGGCTGAGAGGGATCTCAGGAGACCTGAGTTGAGGACCCCCAGGGCACTAAGTAACTACCTGATGTTACCCGGCCTAGAGGGCCTTCCCCACCCAGATCAGATGTTAGTCAGCAGGGTGTTCTTACCACCATGATGTGCTCCAGGATGAACAGCAGGATGTGTCTGGGGTCTGCTGAGAACGTCCCGCTGTTCAGCTTCTCCACCAGCTTCTGGGTGAAGTAGGAGACGTTTCCGAGTAAGGCGGCAGCAGCAGTTTCTGCATTTGTCTGAGGTTCTTTACTGCCTAGGATGAGGGAGGAGACAGGCCAGGTGGAGGGTCTAAACAGAGTTCTCTCCATGACATCTGCAAGCCTGTCATGGTGACCACATCTTAGCCACCTCCACGCATCCCATTGCTATAAAGCCGGAGTCTTGTACTTGGCGGGGGGAGGGGGTGCCCAGTGCGCACATAGTTACACAGAGTAAATGTATCTTGAATAATCTGGTCCGTAATATAAACAGAATGGTGAGAAGGCAAGCCAGGGGAAGCATTTCTTTCAGTGGCTTTTTGGAATGAAGATAGGCTGGAATATAATGCTTGAGGCCAAGGAGTAGGGGTCAAGCAGGCCCAGGGCCCTGCTGTTGCACTTGGCTAAGGACAAAGCCATATCATCAGGGTTCATCTGTGCTCACAACACAGCAGACACCCAGATATGTGTGTGATGCTCTCAGTCAACCCCCAGAATAACCTCTTCATCCTCAACCATCATCCTCACACACAGGTCCAGGCATCTGCCAGGAGCAGAGTCACACTGCTGTCCAGTGGCAGAGCCAAGACCAGAGCTGGAATCACCAAGCTCATAGCTGCCACTACCCACATTGCATGCACTCCATAGAAAAGTCTAGAAAGCAGGATTCTCAGTTGTGGGCAAGGAGAATCTAAAAGATGAATTCTGGGGCTCAAACACCACAGAAAGCACTTTCGTTTCATCTTGTCAAGAAGGCACAGCCGCCTTGGAACTAGGTTTTCTGAATGAAGGCTCAATCGTAAATTCCAAAGGGCCCAGACAGCACCTGTACCCGGGTCCATGTGCATAGAAACACAGGCTGTGCACCTGTTCTGGAGAACACTGAGGACGCATCTTGACTTCCTTTCCGGGCAGAGGCCACACTTCTACTGAAGCTAAAGGAGAACTGATTTTAGCTCAGAGGACAAAAGCACTTTCTGTCTGTGTGGTCCAGCAATGTCAGTGGTACCATGGATAGCAGCAGTGGACAGCAGGGCCCCTTCACTGGACAGCAGGGCAGGGGTCAATGAAGCCCTGCTGTGGGTGGGTGGAGAGATGGATACCCAGGTGGAGGTGGCATCCCATGGCTGTGGTCAGCTGCTGGCAGGCATGCTGTCTTTCTCACTCAGCAGTCAGTGGCCTCCTGTGAGGCCCAGGGGAGACTATGTGACCCACTCACCTCTGAGTATCAGTGCGTTGCCACCACTCATCATGTGGAATGTTTCCATGGAGGAGAGCAGGACTGCAGACTGGAAGTCTCGCTTCTGTTGGCTGGTGGCATTGTCTGGAAAAGCCTGGAAGCATAGGCTGGGACTGAAACAGCAGCCACATGGCCATGTGTCTACTCAGGGCCCATCACTCCCCTCATCTGGCCCGTGCACTGATACCCCAGCGGGCTGGAGCATGGACTGCAGACAGCCCACACCCGCTCTTTCTGCGGGGCTCGGCTCACACTCTATCCCCCGCTACCAGGTCCTGCAGTTTGGAGACTCCCTGCACCCTCTGATCACTGCAGCCACAGGTCCTCTGTCCCCCTGGGCATACCCTGACCTCCAGGCACCCATCCCCTCACAGGCTCTGCTGCACGTGACCTAACAACACTGTTTCCAACCCACCTCCAGGAGCACCTCCAGGGGCAGCCACTGTTTGGGGCTGGGGGCTCCAAGTAGGAGCTCCCTCAGGAGAAGCTGCAGGAACTCCCTCAGCTGCTTCCGGACAAGATGTGACTTGGTAGGAGCCTGGAGACCCTTCACGGTGCCATCACTTTCAGCCTCGGTCCCAGGACTGCTGGCATTCCAAGCAGGCTCAGCCACAGTCCCCTTGAAGATAAGAGAACCCCAACATTCACAGCCTCCCCCGACTCAAGTGCTTCCACCCCTACGTCTGCCGTGTGCAGGGGCAGAGTCATCGCACCCACTAACGTGTAATGAAACAGAGGCTCCAAGGAAGGAGACCATTTGCCCAGGGTCTAGTCGCTTATAAGGTGACCTGCGACCATCTGAGAACCTGGCATAGGCCAGTGTTGTACAAAGAAGCTAAGCCTCAGAGTCAGAAAGGCCTGCAGTGCTTGGTGACAGAGCCCAGAATGTGTTAGAGGTAAATTGCTTCCCTCCCCTGAGTCAGAGCCCGTCAGTTAAATAGAGACAATATAAACAATCTCATGTGGGTTTGTGAAAATGAACTGAAAAAATGATGGATGTGGCCGTGCCTGGCACCCAGTAGAGGGTCAGAGGAAGCCCACTCCCACCCTGTGGTGGGGCCCCCACCCAGGCTCTGCTGGGACAGGACCCTCAGGAGAAAATGATGGAGAAGTAGGACTCCAGAGTCCTTTCCTCCAGTCCCCGGCAAGCTTTGGCCTTCTCTGTCTCATTTTATATTTACAAAATTTTGGGAGAGAAAGAAGACGTGGTTCATTACCCCAGATACATCCAGGAGGACACAGAGATGCCAGGAGGCTGAATGAAGCGTCCAAGGACACGCAGCCGGGGACTCCTGACTCCTCAGCCCATGAACTTCTCCTGTGGGTTCATCTGTTAGCGCCTCCCTCTACTCATTCATAAAATTAATGCAGCCATTCTTAATTAAGCCATAAAATGAATTTAATGGCACCTAGGGAGGTGGCGACTGCATTAATTAGCTCCTTGTGGCCTTGATTGGAAAGATGCCATATTAATTCACACTAAATCGAAGACTTTGGCCACCAGCCTTCGACATGAAAAGGGCCTGTCGCATTTTCTGTGCAACAAAGGCCTCAAGGAGCCAACTTGGAGCTGGGACAAGCAAGGACAGGTGAGGTGGAAACCCTAGGAATTGGATCCAGGAGTCCCAAGGTGGGGCCTAGCTTGTCCACGGTCAGTGGGAAAATTGCTGACCACGAGGAGGAAAAAGCCCAGGGTCAGATTGTGCACCTGGGCTACTGCTAAGGGCCCTTAGCTGGAACCCAGACCAGCAGACGTTGAGCCTGACCCTTGGGCAGGGGTCTTGGCTGGACATCTGGGTTGAGAATGTCAGGCCACCAGCCCCCGACAGAACATGCATTAATGGTGGGGTAGGGGACAGCCTGGGGTCACCCATTCTCCCTGCCTGGCCAGGCTGCCTCTCCTCAGCAGGCAGGGACCTGCTTTCCTCTGGATTGCGTTGTTATGCTCACTTTTCCAGTAAGTCCCTTCAGCTAATAGGAATCCCTCGCGTCATTTTAAAACCATTTTATTCTTTTGCAAATAGTCTAGTCATTATATTTGGTCTCTTTATTAAAACTAATTACTTTTACATTTTATTTGGTCATTTAATTTTATTTAAACTGACCGCAATGGAAAGGACGTGGCTTTGGGCTGAGAGAGTGAGCCCTCCGTCCTGGTTCTGTCACTCGCTAATCATGTCACGTGCAGCACATTGTCACCCTTTCAGCTGTTCTGGAAGATGGGTCTGTGGTGCCTACCAGGCCCAGAAAAATCAGGAGGGCACAATTCTGTCTCCCTCAAGCTCAGTTTCTTCTCGTGAACACCACCTTTGTCTGGTGGCTGTTTGGGTTACACAAAGCACCAGTTTCAGGAGGTGGAGGCTGTCTCCATAGATACACTTCTGGAAAAGATTAGCTAAGAGTGTGCTGTTCATTCATTGGCATTTAGCAAATGGTTATGGCGCACCCACTCCAGCACTGTGCTTGGCATGGATCATAAATCCCCCTATGTACCATGGTTTGCCTTTCCAATACATTCCTGTAGCTACAGTTACCAATTTGCATGTGACATGGCTTGTCCATCCTCCCTCTTTGGGTCTTTGCTTCCTAATCCACTAGAGTGAAGGTGGATGCATGAATCTCAGCCCGTCCTCCTCCTATATCCTCACCTTCTGTACCAGTGCCGCCTGCTGCCCTGCTCTCAGCCCACCTGCCTCGCCACCCCTTGAACACCAGGGCCTGCCTCTGAGCCTCAGACTCACACATCTTCCCACAGCCCTTCTCTAACCCATAGCACACAAGACCCAAGACCTCATCCCCAAGCCCCAAGTCGGTCTTTCTCCCTCCCTGCTCTTTGTTCCTCTGGCCCTGAGCTGGGCCTCTGCAGGCTAATCCACTGCCTGGAAGGAGACCCGAGTTGTGACCCAAGGGACCTGCAAACAGGGCAAGGTCCTGAGAACCAGAGGCTGAGCAGGATGCTCTGCCAGGACCGGCCTCTCCTGTGGGGTGCGCAGGCACAGGCTTCCTGCAATGGGATTCGTTGTTTCCCATCATCTATGTGTGGGTGTTCCTTAGAGAATTGAACTCGATCCGCCTGCAGATTTCTCACTACTGAGATTCTTAACAAATCAAAAAAAAAAAAAAAAAATAGTGGTTGAATCTCAGAGTTGAAAATGACCTTGAGTAGCACCTCAGTCAAGAAAAGGAAAATTACCCAAGCTATCTATTCCTTGTTGCCTTAAAATGTATGTAATTTTAGAAAGTGGGCAGGCAGTTTTCCCTTCAACTTTGAGGGGTGATGAAGCTCACACCTGCTGTCCCGGGGGCCAGGCTGTGGCATGTCCTACCTTCTGGCTTCCCAAGGGGAAAGTGGCTGTGGCCAGGGTCTGGAGGAACTCCGGAGCTCTCCACGTGGGGTCTTGGGGGTAGGTACGGTGCACCAGGCCCAGGAACTGTAGCACACTGGCAGGGAACGTCTGCTCGCAGGCGCCGTCTTCAGCTCCTACAGGGGGCTGAGGCACACTTCATGAAAGGCAGTGCAAGACATGTGGGCGCTTCCTTTTACTCAGTCTAAAAGTCACATCTTTATTTTTTTATCTTTTTTTATTAAACCATAGCTGTGTCATTAATGCATTTATGGGGTACAACATGCTGGTTTTATATGCGATTTGAAATACAACAAACTGGTTAACATAGCCTTCACCACACTTTCTTAATTATTGTGTTAAGACATCTATACTCTACACTTAATAGATTTGACATGCACCCTTGTAAAATGCACCATAGGTGTGGTCCCACCAATTAACTTCCCTCCACCCATCCTCCCCCACCCCTACCCCTCCTCTTCCCCCATCATCTTGGCCTGTAGTTGGGTTATAGCTTTCATATGGAAGTGTGGGTGCTTATAAATTGGTTTCATAGTAGGGCAGAGTACATTGGATACTTTTTCTTCCATTCTTGAGATACTCTACTACTAAGAGGAGTATGTTCCAGCTCCAACCATGTAAATATAAAAGAGGTAAAGTCTCCATCTTTTTTAAGGCTGCGTAATATTCCTGGTGTACATATACCACAATTTATTAATCCATTCGTGGGTCAATGGGCACTTGGGCTTCTTCCATGACTTGTTGTATGTAGGAATTTAATCTTTTTATGTTTGCTATTATGATATAAATATTGGGTCTTTTATTTTTACTTCTCTCAGCATATTTTATATTTTCTTTGTTTTCAGTACTTTCATGGTATTACTTTTATTTGCTTTATTTTTAATTACATTAATTGATTATATAGGTAACACATTCCTTACACTACAAACAGGAAATGTATGTCCTTTCACCCTCCCCCCAAAAATTTAGTTGCATGTTCATCCTACGATGGAGCCATGAATAAATTTATCAAAGATGGAAAATGTACAGATCACATAATCTGACCAGGGCAAAAACAAAACTAGAAATAGATAACAAAAATAAAACACAAGAAGCTCAACCACATGGATTTGAAAAATATAAATCCAAGAGATCTTTTTTTTTTTTTTTTTTGAGACAGAGCCTCAAGCTGTCACCCTGGGTAGAGTGCCGTGCCATCACAGCTCACAGCAACCTCAAACTCTTGGGCTTAAGCAATGGTCTTTTGCCTCTGCCTCCCAAGTAGCTGGGACCACAGGCATCCACCACAACACTCGGCTAGATTTTTTGGCTGCAGCTGTCATTGCTGTTTGGCAGGCCCAGGCTGGATTCGAACCCGCCACCTTAGGTGTATATTGCTGGCGCTTTAGCCACTTGAGCCACAGGCGCCGAGCCAATCCAAGAGATCTTTAAAATCATGAGCACAGAAATTCTAGGAAGCAATAACAACAAAAAAAATGAAGATGCCAAAATCAAAATCTTAGAAAGTGATAGTAAAAAAAAAATCAGGATACTGAGAAATGAATCCAAGGAGATGTACTTTAAATAAACTCACATTCTTTTAGCTCCTTGAGTAAGAGGAGAGGCAGGTAAGGAGGGAAGATGGACACACAAACTGAGCCTAAGGAAGGGGAAATACCCAGATAATAAAATGAATTAAAAGAGAGAGACTGTTTGTACAAGTTAAATAAATGGTAAATTATTTTTAAACATCAATTAACTGAGCAGTCAAAAAGACATTGACAAGCCTAAACAAGTCAATAATCATGAAACAAATTTAGGCCCAGTTTCATAGGAACAATTTAAAGAGTCTAAGAATCATGGATTTAATATCTTCTTGAGTATAAAGAATAAAAGCAATCTGTTTTAAATACAAAACTAGCATAGTGCTGACATCAAAACCTGACAAACCTATAATAAAAAGGAAAATACGAGCTAATGTTATGTATAAACATGCATACAAAATCATAAATAAAATATTTATAAACAGAATAAGAACAGAGTAAATGAGATCTTGCAAGAATGCAAAGAAATCTATTGATATAATTCATCATAGATAACTAGTTAAAAGAAAAAAGGCATGTGATCATCTAATGGTATGTTAAAAAATTTTAATTAAAATGAAAAAAATATTTGTTTTAAAAGGGGAAAAACAGGGTGGCGCCTGTGGCTCAAAGGAGTAGGGTACCAGCCCCATATACCTGAGGTGGAAGGTTCAAACCCGGCCCCGGCCAAAAACTGCAAAAAAAAATAAGGAAAAAAGTGGGATCTATACTTTCTAGCATAATTAAACACACACATAGAAAAATCAGCAATAGACATAAATAAGTAATTCATAGTAAAATAAATAGAGATGGAACAAAATAGAGATTATAAGCAAACGAAATGTGGTTTCAGTAATGACAAACGCAAAACATGTCAACTATGAAGCCATCCTCAACTTGGCCGTGTTGGTGAGGCTGTGAGGTGGGGGCTAAGCACATCTTTACAAAACACTGAGATAGAGGTTAGCTGGGGGGCCGTGTACCTGTAATAGCTAATGTGATCTTTCTTTCTAAGTGTGTCTATTAATAAATTGTGGTATATGTACACCATGGAATATTATGCAACCTTAAAAACGATAGAGACGTTACCTCTTTTATATTTACATGGATGGAGCTGGAACATATTCCTTAGCAAAGTATCTCAGGAATGGAAGAAAAAGTATCCAATGTACTCAGCCCTACTATAAAACCAATTTATAAACACCCACATTTCCATATGAAAGCTATAACCCAACTGCAGCCCAAGATGAAAGGGAAAGAGGAGGGGGAGGGGAGGAAGGTGGAGGGAGGGTAATTGGTGGGACCACACCTATGGTGCATTTTACAAAGATACATGTTAAATCTACTAAGTGCAGAATATAAATGTCTTAACACAATAAGAAAATGCCATGAAGGCGATGTTAACCAGTTTCATGAAAGTATTTCAAATTGTATATAAAATCAGCACAGTGTACCCCATAATTGCATTAATGTACACAGCTATGATTTAAGAAAAAATAAAAATAAAAAAAAAGAAGTGCATCTAAAAGAAAGAGCAGGAAGTTTGCTTTGACCTATTCCATGTCCCAGACTTTATATTAAGGAGATCATAAAGCTGGAAAGTAAATTATTTAAGAAAGTTCATGGCAACCATTTTGTAACAATAAACACTCAAAAAAAAAGCCCAGGTAAATTATTATTACAAATACAGATGATTGACAAGGAAAGATGCCCATAAATGTTGAAAACAAAGGGCCAAGAAGTCTATGGTCTTGTGGTCACGCCCCTCTGTGAGGATGCGCCGTAATCTTGGAGAGGTGTCCGGAAGGATATTCCACTCAAGTTCAAAGTGCTTATTTCTGGGAGGATATGTGTCAGGTGATTTTTACTGGGAGGATATGTGTCAGGTGATTTTTACTTACTGCTTTTCTCTTTTGTTTAAATGTGAAGGGGAATCACATGTAATTTTACCAAAGCTGCAAGTTTACCCTCACAATAAGCCTCCAATTGCCCTTTGCATGTACAGAGTAAAGTTATACATTTTCAGCCTCTCCTGCTCGCTCTCGCTGACCTGGCTCACCATTAACTAATTCCTCCTGCTCTTGGGCCACATAGACTTGGCTCCATGTCTGAGATAATCCCTCCAGCCACCACTAATGGTCCTTGAAGTCCCAAGCAAAGGCTATCCACTGTGGAAGCCTCTCCAGGCTGTGCCTACAGCTGGTGGCCACCTGCCTTCTGTGACAGTTCTCCCCCACATGCTCACACGTGGGCTAGGCTTGCCTGTCTTGGTAGAAACGGCCTCGTCCTCAGAAAAGTTTCCTTTGATTGAAGGCAATAAAGAAAGCTTAATGTTGAAATAGATGTCCCCAAAAGGAGCTTTGTGTGCTTCTTGAGGATTATAAGGCTGGGTTTTGGCTGGTGCACCTGACCCACCTCTAGGAACACACCCACCTCGTCTATTTCATCTTGCTAGTTACCAGCATTCCTGGGAAGCTGCTAGGAAAAGTCAAGGTGATTCTTCCACACTGGCCTTCCCGTTAGAACTACTTGGGGCTGCATGTGGGGAGTGGGTCTCACCTGGTTCATGGTGGCCTTCAGCATTTCCAGGAGCAGTAGGGCACCTTCCATGCACAGCCCAGCCCGGAGGACTTCTTCCTGATGGTGCTTCTGCAGGAGCCACTGAAGCATGGCCTCAAGGCTGTCCTGAAAGAGGCAGCGGCTGCTGTGAGAAGACCCATGCCTGCATGTGGGGACCAGCTTTGCAGCCAGGGTGTCAAGTTTCCAGGAAGAGCAAAATAGCATAGTAGCTGCTTAGGTGGCGAGCCCATAGGAAAGGCCCCACCCAGTAGATGGTGCACAAAGAACACTCACCTCCAAGAAGGAACCCAAGGAAAACCCCCTAGCAACTCGCACAGGTTTCTTCCTTTTGGTCTAATAGCACAAGTATTCAATGTCCTAATCAACTTTCCTAAATTTTTATAAATGAGGTTATATAAACATGTGAAGAATTCCAAGGGTTCAGGCGAGAGTGCAGAGGAGAGAGCATGGCGTTTAGAATCTGAAGGGCCCAACTTTGCCTTTTTAGCAGCTGAGCTCAGGCAAGCTACTCAGCTTCTTGGCAGTTCATACCCAAGTTTCTTTCTCTGTGAAATGAAAATTACATTATATCCCCCATGGGATAGTTTAAATATCAAACAAAATAAAATATGTAAAACATCCAGTGTGGATCCCAACACTTAGCAGATGTTTGTTTCCTACAATATGTTAGAGAAATAAAAATTCAGGGTTTTCTCCATGACCTCAGCATAGTACAGTAAGAACTTCATATTGAACTGTGACCTGTCATACTATAAGCCTATATCAAGATTTAAATCTCGCAACTATAAGGACAGGCAAGAGAGGCAAGTTTTTTCGTCTTACATTTGCAAAGCCCTGCCCCTCCCCTATTTCATTTCGGTTCAGTTTATTGCAATTTAATTAAGGCCAGGAAATGATTTCTGCTTCTACTATTTGTCAGGTGCCCGGAAGGTAAGCACAGCTGGGTTTGTTCTCTAGGTGTTCAGTAACTAAGCAGAAAGGCAAACAGGTAAATGTGTCAGTGCCACATGGGGTAAAGGTACCCTAGGCACAAAGGAGGGAGGGCTCCCCTTTGCCGAGGGGGTTCTAAGCAGGAGGCGGCATCCGAGCTGAGAGCTGGGGGAGCACACTCCACTCAGGGGGAGGATGGTGGGAAGAAGGAATCAGTGAGAGCTCAGCCGGGTGAGCTCTCACAAAGCAGCTGGTCTCCCTGGGGAGATGATTTAAGCAGAGTCACAGATAATGGGCTGGCAACTTGCAGCCTGATGAGAAAGACAGCCGAGCCGGGAGGCTCAGGATCAGAGACCTCGGTGCCAGCTATGGAGCCTGGACCCAGTCCTGCAGGAATGAAATCAAAGGAACCCCTGGGCTGTGTGCAAGCCGGGGAGGGAGCGGATGGTGGGAAAGTGCAGGTGGAGAGCTCAGAAGCCTCTTTGGAGAAATGTGGCTGAGGAAGCTCAGGAAAATGATAAATAAACAGGGCAGCAGTTGGTCAGATGCTGGGACTCAAGGAGCAGCACTGGTTTTAAGTGGAATGTGGTTTAACAAACTACGGTTTATGAGGAAAGAATCAGTAGCAATTGAGAAACTGAAAGTGCAGAAAGAAAAAAAAGTAACTGTAAGGTAGGAGGATGTAGGGAAGGAGCTGAGGAATCAGGGTCTGCCATGGAAAGCCTCCCTTTCCCAGAGGCAGGGGAAAGAAGGTGGCCAAGAGGTCAGGGCATGAGCGGATGGTGGAGAGTGAGGTACAGAGACAACGCCACCGCCGGCCTCTCATAACTTCCCCAGCCGTGTCTCGTAAGGGGAGATTTGAAAATGGGCTGATCTAAATCAGAGACCTGCCTGGAGGGATGGAAGGAGGCAGAAGCCGAGGAAGAGGAGGGGTGGGTATCAGGACCTTGGAGGGCCAGCACAGATGCCTGGACTGTAGGGGGAGGGGAGGGTAGCAGGACCTTGGAGGGCCAGCACAGATGCCTGGACTGTAGG
>NW_003852612.1:1230937-1231141 GCF_000181295.1 Otolemur garnettii | reverse complement strand
CAGGACCTTGGAGGGCCAGCACAGATGCCTGGACTGTAGGGGGAGGGGAGGGTAGCAGGACCTTGGAGGGCCAGCACAGATGCCTGGACTGTAGGGGAGGGGTGGGTAGCAGGACCTTGGAGGGCCAGCACAGATGCCTGGACTGTAGGGGGAGGGGAGGGTAGCAGGACCTTGGAGGGCCAGCACAGATGCCTGGACTGTAGG
>NW_003852612.1:1220442-1230818 GCF_000181295.1 Otolemur garnettii | reverse complement strand
AGATGCCTGGACTGTAGGGAAGGAGTGGGTAGCAGGACCTTGGAGGGCCAGCACAGATGCCTGGACTGTAGGGGAGGGGTGGGTAGCAGGACCTTGGAGGGCCAGCACAGATGCCTGGACTATAGGGCAGGAAGCAGGTCAGGACACATCCCAGCGGGAAAAAGGAAAGGGAGGTAAGCCCAGAGGGGCTTGGGAACTGCTTTAGTCGTGTGGAGTCAGAAAACCAAGTGTGATGCCCTCTGCCAGGACTGTCCCAAGGACCTACTTTGGGGCTGTCCATCAGCTCTGTAAGCGGCGTCTGCAGGAAGAAGGCGGACACGATGAGGTAGACTTCCGGGACATGAATATGGTGGGCCAGAAATTCATTCAAGACCCGGAACCCAGGAAGCAGGCAGGAGCTCTGCTCAGGCAGCGGAGGGTGGCTCTTCAGGTTGTCTGTTAGAAGGAAGCAGCATAAAATCCAGCTGAGAACAGCTGTTGATCAAGGTGGGGACTGGACATGTGAGGCAGCCCCAGGACCACAGAAACCCTGGGTAGAAATATGCATCATACAGATGAGAAATATGCATCATACAGAAATTCCTTCCATGTCTGGACATGCTCATTCATTCACTCAGAACCAGAGGCCTGATGCCTGCCAGGTAGGAGGCAACAAGGCCACTTTATACTAGGCAATGAGGACACAGGGTTTCTGCCAAATGTATAGAATTCTGGATACTGGCTAAGCTTACAATGTGGTAGGAAAGTCAGACATTGAGCAATTATTAATAAGTACCCAAATAAATACATGCTTATGACTTGTGATAAGTGCTATAGAGGACAATAATAGAGGCAGACAAGACATTAGAGCTGCTGTGTTTCAGGGGAACTCTCCTCTCCTCGAGGAAGTGGCATGGATCTATACTTAGGCATCCCAGGAGGAGAAGCAGAGTGTACAGTGCCCAGGAGAAGAGAGCCCGCAGCATGTGAGGAACAGAGGTGGCCTCTGGTGCCTGGAGGCAGGGAGGCTGCAAAGGCAGTGAGAGGGCTCTGGGGCTGATCTGGACAGAGGCCTTGGAGTCTGGGGTCAAGGTGATCCCACTGCAGGGAGCTGCATAGCTTCCAAGTGGGGAGGGACCTGACTGGTCCTCACTCACACCCCAAGACCAGGTGGTGCCCTCCCTGCTGGACACAACGGTCCTCGTGCTCACCCATCACGATGTCCACTTCCTTAGCACTGTGTTCCACCCAGGATCCTGCACACAGGCCATCTTTAAATCGCCCACGGAGAGAGAGGTTTGCCAGAAAGTGCAGTAGCAGCTTTAAGGCCAGCACAGTGGTGCTTGGATGCAGGTGGCCCTGTAGGAGCAGCAGGAACCAGTCAGGGCCCAGGCTCAGAAACAGCGATTCCTTTGACCTGGAGGGGCAATACATGCTATCAGTTATCTCTCAGTCTGTGAGCAAGTGACACGCCCAGAAAATATGAAATGGACAGCCCCACAAGTCACCTGGGAAAGACAAGTTAAGGTCAACATTCGGATAATACTTAGTGAAGCACTTGTTGCATTTCAAAAGAATGGTAAATAAAACACTGGCAAGCATTAGATCCATTAGCCATAGCTTTTCAAAGCAATTGGAAACTATGTACTAATACATATGAAAATATACAGGCCTCTTTTAATATGCCTACTTAACTGCTATTCATATGTACACAGTAGTGTATGAAAAGCCGCCCATCTAATTTAATTACCATCAACATAGTCATATAAAACACATAATGATTATTCACCTCCCTTTTTATAGACGCTGTAAATATTTAAGTGGAATAGTCTTAACATTTGTGCGTTTTTATCAGTTTAGACAAAAATAAAAAAATCCACGATGCACTGTCACTTTCAAATATGAATTTTAAAATGATGTATCTGGAGATGGCTGGGAGGAAGTGAAGGGAGGTAGCCAATTCAGTTAAGATGATCAGTTTAGCAAAGGACCCAGGCTTCTGGAAGGCAGAGGAGGACTCTGGGCAATGTCCTCAGCATCAGCAGATGGACCAGCACAGGGAGTGTGTGTCTGGGGTTCACTGGGGTGAGCTAAGCACAGGTAGGTGCTAAGAGTGAGCAGAGGAGCCTGCTTCTCTTGTAGCCTGGCCTCTGATGTTTACCAACACAGCTCCTGCCCTGCTCTGATCATTTTCCTTAGTGATGATGTAGGTGATGATGTGATGGTGATGGTAGCAGTTCACTTATGGAATATTATAGCATCCCAGGCACATTCTCTGGGATAGCCACACATTAATTCATTTTATCCTCACTGCATCCATCTATCAAAGGTACTATTTTTCTTCCCTCAGAGATATAAATAGAGACTTAAGTAACCTCTTCAAGTCCCCGGGAGGTGGCAGAGCTGGGACTAAAATGAAGATGGTCTTACCCAGAGTCCAGCTGTTAAGCACTGCATTACATGCCCTTTCAAAAGATGGAGAAGGAAGGGGCTAGACCAGCTCATTTCCAAAACATCTGCCTGTTCTACCATGTTTTGATTCTAGGAATGTGAAGACCTAGAAACTGGTAAATTTCTAAACACTATTTGCCAGGCTAATTCACCAAAGGGTAATGCCTCACCATCACCCTCAAACACACATGCACACTAAGATGTGCTCTTAGCCAGAGCAAGGGTGTGGGCTGACTTACTCAGTGCTGCCTCCTAGGAGCCAGGAAACGTATTGACACGCAGTAGGTGCTCGACAAAGAGATGCTGAATGAGTGACTTCCAGCGGGGCAGCAGGGGGCAAGTTAATGGAATCAGCTTCATGATTACACATTATTATGAAAGTTAATTGAAGGTAGATACCTCTTCCAACTTGGAAAAATAACTAAATCACTAACAGTAAATAGCAGAAGAATTTGGCAAGCCTTTTCCTTGATAGATGTTGTTTAGGCTAACCGTTTCTCCATTCCACTGGCTGCCAAATACAGGACATCAAAATCAGTAATCGTCCCAACTGCCAACACAATAACAATTACACAACAGCAATGGTGACAAAAAGAGTTTATTGCAATTATACCAAATCTGTTTCTAGTTCCTCGTACCCATTGAACATTTGCTTCTGAATATCTTAGGGCCAAAGTCTGGTTTATTGGGTGGAGAGAATATAATTTTCTTTCTGACGAGTGGGCAGGAAACACATCATAGGAAACAGACTCAGAGATGCTAAACTTTTCATTAAAAAAAGGTTTAATACTGCAACCTGTATGAAGCAACTTGGCGCCAAATTGCTCTTCCTGGAGCTACTTACTCAGAGGACAGATGAAGTTGGGGGGAAGATATTACACCGAGCAGCATCTCCAGCAACTGGTTCCTGAGCCAGATTGTCTTTCCAGATGTTTGGCTCCGAGCTACAAAACAGAATTCAGATTTGAGAGCAAACGGATGTAGAGAGACATCACATTTGCTGCAGTAAGCAATCACATTCACCAAATGCTTAGTTCACCCAAGAATTGTGGCATGAACGGGACTCAGATTTTTGGCGTTTGAGTCTAGACTTCAATGTAATGCTTACAAGGAATTTCAGAAAATGTTCCTAAAGTTTTCTCTAACTAGAAATGTCTTCAATGCTGCTCATCCTCAAAAAAAGAAAAAAAAAATCCTTAAAATGATAAGCGCAAATCTATCTTTTAGTGGAAGAATTTTCTAAAAATTATTGTACGCTGGGCTGGGTGCAGTGGCTCATGCTTGTAATCCGAGCACTCTGAGAAGCCAAGGCAGGTAGATTGCTTGAACTCAGGAGTTTGAGACCAGCCTGAGCAAAAGTAAGACCCTGTCTCTGCTAAAAATAGAACAACCAGCCAGGTGTTGTGGCAGCATCTATAGTCCCAGCTACTTGGGAGATTGAGGAAAGAAGATCGCTTGAGCCCAAGAGTTTGAGGTTGCTGTGAACTATGATGTTATGGCACTCTACCCCATGTGACAGTCTGCGACTCTGTCTCAAGGAAAAAAAACTATCCTAGACTGCAACATTTTGTGAGCACCTACTATGTGCCAGTATTACACAGGTTTGGGGGAGCAGAATAAAGACCATGGTCTTCTTTCTCTTGGCTCCTGCTTTCAACTCACGTCCAGACTAGGGCTTTCTCATACCTGTGTCTATACTAGATATAGAACTTGACTCATAGCAGAGGTATACAGACCCAGTGGAAGAAGTAATTTGACTTTTGAAGTGTTATTAAAGCCCCGAAAGACATGTTAACAATGTTCTAGCACATTGGGTCGGACAGGTTTCAGAACAAAGTCCATGTGGGAGGGAAGGTGGGCTAACAAGCTCACTGTGGGCCCAGAGTCCATTTACTCATTCCATTGGTTGCCAGTCATTTTATGACCATTCTAGGTTTTCAAGCAGGAATATATGATTTAGTTTGGTTTGTGACCCTCATGATAAGACTGCAGCCTCCCAAGCCACTGCCTGGTAACCCCTGCACACAACAGGCTGCAGAACTAGGACTGAAGATGCAGCTCAGAGAAGCAGAGTCAGGTTTCCCTCTGTTCACACTCTGGCTGCATCTCTGAATAAAGCTCCTTATCTGTGGAGTCTCGGTGCCTCCATTTGCAAAATGGGAATAGTAATCTACTTTAAGGCTTGATCCATAGTTAAAATATAAAATAAAATTTTCAGACTCCTCATAAGTCATGTTATCCGAGAGCATCCTTTTGTGTGATCAGGCTACTTTATATCTGCCCTGTCCAGTAGAGCAGCCGCCAGCCTCAGGTGGTTATTGAGCACTTACTATATGAATAGTGTAGGAGTGAAGAATTAGATTTTTAACTGCATTTAATTTTAATTAATTTAAATGTAAATGATCAAATTTAAATGTTTGCTGAGAGGCTCCCATCGTGGACAGTCCAGATGAGAAGGGCCCAGGACCCAGCTGTGGTAATTGTTCCTTCCGCACGGCCCTTGCCCAGGGAATGCTGAGCAAGACAGAGCTGCTGTTCTGCATCTGCTTGAGGGGACGGGGAGATTCAGAGAAACAAATTACACATCTCCCTGTTCTGGCAAACCCAAGGGGGCTTCAGAAGCACAGAGGCGGGGACTGAGTCTTGCTTGCTGGGACTGGGAATGGCTAGTCTAATAGGGGAGGAGATGACATTACTTTAGAGAGAGCTGCAGGGTCAGAGAGTAGGCCATGGCATGTGGGGCCCCCAGGAAAGGAGGTGGGGGAAGAGATTTAAGTAGGGCAGGAGGCAGAGGCCAAGGCATGATGGATCCTGCCTGCTGGTCTACAGAGGACTGATTTTTATACTGGAGGCCTTGGAAGCCATTCTAGATTTTCAAACAGGAATATATGATTTGGTTTCATCTGTGACCCTCATCATAAAACTGCAGCCTCCTAAGCCACTGCCTGGTAACTCAGGTTAACCCTGGCTCAGCTTCAGGTCCCTTTCCCTTCCAATGCCTCAGCCCTTCCCTCTGCAAATTGTCTCCACAACACCCCTCCCTCAGAGACTCCATGAGGGTTGTCCTGCTGCTTTTAGACTGGCAGCTAGGAAAGGTCTTCTCACCAGGCACAGAAGGGTCCAGGGCTCCGTCCACACAGATCTGCCTCTCATTCATTGACGAAGGCTTGAGGGTGTACACGATAGACAGCCCGATCCTTTATGCAACAGAGAGAGAAGGACATGCTCGAGGGTTGGCTCAGCCTTGTCTGCTGAGCAAAAATTAGTGTTTTTTACATGGAGCCGCCCAAATGTGGCTTCAAGTGAGAGTTTGAGGGGAATCACATTATTCTGTGATTGATACAGATTTCCAGAGACTTCTAAACTCTGTCAGGATTCATCAGAGATGTCAATTCTGGCTCTACCGGATCAATATATCAAAGAAGGATGAGGAAAGAAAAGACTAAATGTGTTGCCAGTGGGACTGTCCTTTGGGAAGTCTGTGAGAAGCACACATATCGGGTTACCTGTGATGAGCATGAATGTGCTTGTGGAGATTCTTGAATTCTTAGGCACAGTAGGGGAATCTGAATATAGAGCCCTGCTGGGGAAACCTTCCTGTCCCTTCTGGACTCCAGCAAACCCATCCCTTTCTCCAACTCTCAATCTTGAGCAAAAACTTCTAGAAGGTTCCGACTGATGAGTTGAGTATGGTCAGGAGATAGCTGGGGACTGTATTCCTTTAGCCCAGAGTCCCTGCCCATTCCCCTGGGAGGCTCAATGTGGTACCTGAGTAAGTCCTGGACATTGAAGTGGCCTCTCAACTGACAGCCCAGGATGGCGATGATGGTGGGGATCCTGGCAGGGGTGAGGTTTGGCTCATTGAAGAGGAAGACGAGCTTAGGTATCAGTCCTGCCTTGTGAGCAACTTCAGCATTTCTGGGTCCTTCCCTGGTGAGCCCAGAAGAGAGGCAGTAAAAGCTTTTACTGGAATGAACCAAATTTGTTGTGTTTCTGCTAAAAAGGTTTTTCAAGCTGGGCTTGTTCTGGGGCCCTCTGACTCCAATGCTTTCTTGGCAACTTGTCAAGATGCTGCCAGACACCATCGAATATGTGTCTGCCAAGTGCCTGAGTCGCTGAGGCTTACACTTCCCACCCCTTCCACCGGCCCCCTCCCCCGGAAACCACCTTCAAAGACAAACCCCAATTATTGATTTTTAAATTTCGAGCCTCAGAGAAAACTAGTGCTGGCCTCAGACAACTCAGAACGAAGACAGCAGACATGCATGTGACCAAGGAGCACTTCCCAACAGCCTGGAGCACGGGCCCTCTGCTAGCCTGTCAGCGTGTGCATCTTCCCGCCCGGCACAGACCACAGAGTGGATGGACATGCCACTGGGGGCCAAAGGAGGAAAAGACAGAATTCCAGTATCCGCGTCTCTCTCCTAAGGATAATCACAAATCCAATTTCCAGTAAATTCTGCTTGCCCCAAAGAAAACACTCCCAGGGTAAAAGTCTGTTTTGTAGAAAACAACAGGTACAGGCTGGTTGTGGTGGCTCACACCTGTAATCCTAGCACTCTGGGGGCCGAGGTGGGTGGATTGCCCTGAGCTCAGAGGTTTGAGACCAACTCTGGGCCAGAGTGAGATCCCATCTCTACCAAAAAAAAAAAAAAAAGAAAGAAAGAAAGAAAAAGCAAGGTGTTATGGCAGGTGCCTATAGTCCCAGATACTTGGGAAGCTGAGGCAAGAGAATCGCTTAAGCCCAAGAGTTGGAGGTTGCTGTGATCTATGATGCCACAGCACTCCACCGAGGGCCACAAAGTGAAAGTCTGTCTCAATTAAAAAAAAAAAAAAGAAAGAAAAGAAAACAACAGGTACAGGCACAGAAGGCAAGTGAAAGGTAGGAGGGGAAAGGTGAAGAAGCGTGAATGTCGGTAGATTGCACCTTGTGAACTTTTCTGGTATTACCACGTTACATTCTACTGAGCTCCACACCCTTCAGACACAAAAGAGGCAGAAGCCGCCCTGCTCTGAGAATGCCCTGTGGTAATGGCCTTGACAGGGAGGCCTTCTTCCACCTAGAAATTCCGTCTCCCTCTGCACCTTTCCTATTATAGCACTGAGCAGATACTTCCTTCTATTCTTTTTCAACAGGGCTATGTTTTACTCATCTTTGAATTTTAGCACTAAGGAAAGGGTACGACATGTAGTGAGCTTATAATAGATATTCAATAATAACTGCCTGAATGAAAAGATGTTTACAAATACATTCAAAACAAAGGTGCCATTGATCACTAGACCAGTCTGAGCCCTGAGGAAGCGTCCCACCCTCCCTGCTCTCTTATTCCAATCACAGCTCCTGGCCAGCTTTGGGAAGCATCTCTGTGCAATTCCCTTCCACCCCCTGCAGAGGGGAAACTATACTCCCTGCTTGGCCTTGGGACCCAAGGTGGCCCAATGAGACTCAATCCTAGAGCTGGGACTACTGAATTTAAAAAGTTCTCTCTCTGCTGACTATGCTAAGCTGAGGATATGCCCTAAGGAGCTGTCCAGAAGCCACCTGGCTGCTGCAGAAGAAAACTGCCAACACCAAGACAGTGTGGAGGGAGCAGAGACCAGAGGGTGGCAGAGCTCAGGGAAACTGACACATGCACAGCAAAGATTTGCTCCTTTCAGTTGAACGAGCTAATGAATTTCCTCTATCATCTTTCTTCTCTCCTTCTATTCTCTCTCACTCTCCTCCCTACCTTCTTTCCTTCCATTTTTCCTTTATTCGTCTGGCTTGTGTTGTATTCCTGCCATTTATAATCGAAAGAGCTCTGACTAATTCAAGCGGTGACTTGGAGAACATCAGAACTCAAAGGGAGAGTGGAACCTTACTGGCTGCATTTGCTGAACCTCCAGTATGCTCCAGAGAGGGGCTAGAGGGGCCTCTAAGCCCCATGGCCCTTGCTGTCCTGAGACTCAAGACCATCAGAAGAGACAGACCTGTCTGAATATGTGAGTGAACCTCAGGGTAGGGCATTCTCTCACCTGGAGACTCAATGCCCAGGAAGGAAGAAGCCACTGACCCTCCTACCCTCTCAGATTCTACTCTTGGCAGGAAGCCTTTAGTTCTAAGCTCCATGCTGCCAAAGCCCAGCCTACCTTGGTGATTGAAGAATTTCCATAAGATGGGAAAAGAGAGCAAGCTCCAGGTTGTCTGCTGTATTCATCCAGAGCTGAAAGACAGAACAAACACACCCTAAAACCAAGGCATGGGCAAAGAAGGGTTTGCAGGCAACAAGAACAGGTGAGATGCTGGAGAGTACCCTTTGATTCAGAATCACCACCACTATTTGCCAGCTCTGGAATCAGATCAGCTCTACTGACAGCTGGAGCAGAGAGGGAGCCTCCCCTAGAGGAAGTTATCTCTCCCCATCTCTGCTGCTACCTGGCATTTCACTGTGGGTCAACCAAGGATGCCTGCACTGTCGGCCATGTCTGCCCAGCCCTGGCCCACAGCCCAAGTGTCCACACGCCAAATGCATCTCATCCTCTCTGGATCCTGCAAGGCAAATGCGGGCATTCCCACATTACAGATGAGAAAATAGAGGCTAAGACAGACCAGTTGAGTGACAGGCTCCACTCACCATGAGCAAGTGGCAGGACAGGAAACGGAAGCCCGGTCTTGACTTTCAGGCTTTTCCCTGTGTTGACTATACATGCACGTGTACAGGACAACATTTTCTTGTTGCCTCATCCCAACCCACAGGGCCTTCTCTTGCATGACACAGTTGTAAATGACACCAAGATAGGAGGAAAGTCACTGAGGTTCTTTCTGAAGGTGAAGTTTATCAGTCAGGGTGTTTGCATTCAGTCAACAAATGCAGCTGTTAACCATGCCTCCGGGCAGAGTGACGGTGTGTGTGCCTTCACGTCTCATTTCCATCTCCCTTTGAAGGTCTCTGCTATTTTCATCTCTAAATACTGACCTTTCTGAAGGCCCAGAACATAGAAGGTTCATATGCGGGACTTTAAGAGTACACTTGTACAGCAGCCAAAGCAGTCTCTACCTGTAACTGATACCATTTACTACAGGCAAGAGGTGCCAAGCAAGGACCCCAAGGTCATCATCTGCATTCACTAGATAAAGAGAGTGAGGCTCAGAGGAACTTAAAACTATTCTGGAATCATCCTTTTTTTAATTGGCAGAGACTGGTTTCAAAGCTGCTCAGCCTGACTGTGAAGCCCACTCCTTCACGCCTATGTTGGGTCCCCATGGACATCTCCTGTGGACCATGACCTACAGGGTCAATCATCAGCCTCATAAGTGCCCATGGCTTTGTCCTCTTACTGAAGAGAGGATGCAAAAAAGCCCCGGTGAATGAGAGTTTATCAGGAGGCCTGTAAAAGCAGGGACAGTCACTCTTCAATTCCAAGGCTAACTTCACACATAACAACAGTGAATACTTAATAAAAATCTATTAAATTTTTTTAAAAGAGTGAATGCACAGCTAAGGATACCACAACAAAAGCAAAAGTCAGCCTTTAGAATGGGAGATTTTTGCATGTTATGATTCTGACAAAGGCCCAATAACTAGAATCTACAGAGAACTCAAATTAATCAACAAGAAAAGGGCAAACAACCCCATTTCTTTCTTTTTTTTTTTCTTAACAACCCCCTTTCTAAGTGGGCAAGAGACTTGAATGGAAACTTCTCTGAAGATGGCAGATGAATGGCCAAAACCACATGGAGTTTGGACTTTTTCATTGACTTTCCTTTTTATCTCACTGCCTGTCTCAGTTCAGGTTTCACTATCTTCCCGCTGGGTTTCCATAACCATCTCATGACGGATTCCCCTGCCTTGGGCTCTCATCACTATAGTTATACACCTAAAATAAATTTCCCTCATGTCATTCCTCTGTTAACATCTTTAGACATGGGCGGCGCCTGTGGCTCAGTGAGTAGGGCGCCGGTCCCA
>NW_003852612.1:1218886-1220221 GCF_000181295.1 Otolemur garnettii | reverse complement strand
TTAGAAGATTGGTAGAATGTCTCAACAACTTATAAATTGTTTATTACAGCTTTATTTTTATCATTCGACTTTGATTTATTTATTCTAAAACATGTGGGGGATTTGTTTCATGGAATGTGTCAGTATAAGCAATACAGATTAGATATCATATTGCCTATAACTGGCTATATTTGTTAGTTTCCAAACCCAATACAAATGTTTTTAAAAGTGGGGGAAATGTGTGTACAAAAATGCCACCTAGAACAGCATTTATAATAATAAAATAGAGGAATAAGCCAAGAATTTGACAGGAGGGAAATGGTGAAGAAACTCTGTACATAACCAAATATGATTCTGACCTCAGAACTATAGAAATGTTTGTAATGAAAAAAAAATTTTTTTTTTTTTGCAGTTTTTGGCCAGGGTCAGGTTTGAACCCACCACCTCCAGTATATGGGGCTGGCGCCCTACTCCTTGAGTCACAGGCGCCACCCTGTAATGAAAATTTTTAAATTTTTTTGTTCTGTAAGATAAGGCAGGACTCGGACTGATACAATTACTACGATTAAAAACATATTATGCCTAGAATGCTCTATAGGAAAACGCATCCAAATTTGACAATAGAGTCTTAGAAATAGGGGGGAGGAGATTCCCCTACTTGTCTGTAATTTAAAAATATTCCATAATAAGCATAAATAAATTTTTTAATAAACAAATAAATAGCTTTTAAAATACTTCCCACAGATCTCACACGTACAGGCTGAAGCGTAGACTGTGCAGCTTGGTACCTTGGGCCTATCCTGTCTCTCTCCCCCTCCTGCAAGCAACACAAACCTGTAGGCCCCACCAATATACTTGTGTCAGATCCCATGGCTGCAAGCACTCTGATGTATTTACAAATAGCACACACGGTCCACCTGGAAGGTTCTTTGCCCCTTGAACTCTGCCAGACTCTGTCCCAGAATGCTGACCCCTAAAGCTAAACTGACTGTCCTCTCACTCCCACTACCCAAATGCCCTGTGCCTGCCTCACTGTGGCACCAGGCCCATTACAGTGTCACCTTTGCTGTGTCCCAGGCTCAGCTGGCTGTGGAATGGACCTGGGTCCTGGTCATCGCTCTCTCTCCAACACCTGGTCAATCCCTGGCCTAGTGGGTGCTCGGTAAATAATGCTTCGTGAATGGGGTCCCGAACCACACTCCTCACTTACCAGGCATGCCCTTCAGCATCTCTCAAGTCATCCCTTTAAAGGATCATTTAGAAACAGCAGAGCACCATCCAAAGAAATTAGATTCCTTCTTTTAACCATCATATGTTTATGCTGCATTACAGTTTTAAAATCCTTTCTCAGATACT
>NW_003852612.1:1216064-1218523 GCF_000181295.1 Otolemur garnettii | reverse complement strand
ATTGGTGATAGCAGATGACCCGAAGCCCAGCTCTGCAGTGCCAGCAACTGAAAGGATCAGCTGAAAAATTCGATGGTTTAGGAGCGAGACCTTTTTCTTCAGGAGAAGTGCCATTATCTGAAAAGTTTAAAAACAAAGCCATTTTCTTATGAATGTGTTCTTAGAACTCTTTCTCCTCGCCACTGCTTCCCGCCAGCATGGTGGGCCAGTCCAGTCTGAAGACCCTCTGCTCTCTGCTGCTTCCGTCCTTCGTTCCCACGCTCTCAGAAGAAAAACATGTACCGATGTCCGAGGCAACCTCACAGCCAGCGTCCACTTTCCTGTACTGAGACTTGACCATTCGCCAGGACCCCCTGCTTCTCCCTGAATCTTTTCCATGTTTCCAGAATGCCACCCTCTCCTGGCTTCCTCCTTGGCTCCTCAGGACTCTCTCATTTTCTGTTACTGGGTCCTTTACATACATAACTATGCCTTAAGTGGTGCTGCATCACCCAGAAGCTCCCACATGCCCCTGAGCCCAGAAATGCCCAGCATTGCTTCAGGCCACAGCCACCAGATGTGCCTTTCTGTCGCATAGCGCCCAGGAGACCAGCCTTGTGCAGCAGTCTCACCAGCACAGAGGCACTGGGCTCCCGGCTTAAGTCTGGTCGCTTGTCTCATCTCAGAATCTAAGAAGATGGGTCCCACCAAGCCTCACTTCTCTACTGACCTTTCTCACACACCAATCAGGCTGCCCAGTAACCCAAGAGCATTTGGGTCCTCACCCATCTCATCTGGACTCTCGGCTCCTCTCTCCCCAGCTCAATTCCCTGTCCTCAGCTTCGGCACAGCCCAGCCTCTCCCTCTCCTCCCAGACTCGCTTTCTCAGTGTCTTGCTTGTGATTCACAGATACTCAATATCTTTTCAGACTCTTGCGATCACTTTTTTGACATATCTGAAATCCGATCAGTGCCCCCCACAACCACTAAGACATAACGGGGATACGCCAAAAGTTGCTTGAGAAGGCTCCCGGAGAAGCTGACTGGCTTCACTTTTCATTCATGGTGTCAAACTCCAAACCGGTGCTGGGTTGGGCCTGGAAGTCTAATTCTGTTTTTCCAATGAGTTATTTTTTCTTATCCTAAAGCCCACAGTTTCATTGCTTCTCCTCTCATCTCTCTTCCCCTCTACCACCCGACCTCATCCTCTGCTGAGAAGACAGACCCCGTGAGACACGAGCACCCTGCCTTCCCACCAGCAAATCCACAAATGTCTGTGTTGCACGCAGGGTCTCCCGTCTACCTGGCCCCTGGATCCCATTTGTCTCCTTCTCAAGGATGCTGCTCTTCTCTCTCAGCTTCTCTCCACCCCGACCCCCAGCCCCACCACCTTTCTTTCTCTGCCGGGTCACTTTATTCCATGTACAAATACGCTCTAGTATCTCTCGTCTTAAAACCACCCCTCCCGTGATCCCTAATCCCTCTGGCTCCGACTGCTCTCCTCCTCTTCACAGGCAGACTTCTAGAAAGCATCCTCAGCACACTCTGGTCCCGCATCCTCACCTCACATTCTCTCTTCAACACACCCCAAACGGCTGCCATTCCCACCTCCCCACCTTCCTCAGAAAGGTCACCCTGACTTCCAGGTGGCCAAGTCCCCTGGGGACATCTTTGTCATTAGTTTGCCTCATTATTTATGAGCACTTAGCATTGTTTTACTACATCCACCTTCCGGATTCCTTGACAAAACTCTACGGTTTCTCTCCCCTCTTTCTTCTCCGTCACCTTAATTGGGTTTTAATCATATTTTCAACCCTTAATGTGGTGAGGGCCTCATGGCTTCCTCCTCAGTCCCCTCTCGTCTCCCTACTCCTTCCCTTTGGATTAAATATCATCATCCTGTTGAAGACCTTTGCACACTTCCTTTCAGCCCGGCCTGCCCCCTGAGCTCCAGAGCCATATAGCCTACCTGGTATCTCACCTTTAAGGTCTCACAAATATTTCCACCTGAGGGTGTTTCCAGTGTCTTCCTTCCTTCCTGTCTGTACCCTCTGGACACACATCCGTGGCTGGCTCATGGTGCCACCTGTCTCGTCTGCTTGCTGATCCTAAGACCCTGAAATGCTCCAGGTTCTATTCCAGACCCACTTGAGTCTCACCCCTCCAAGGCATCTTCCACACGGATGCCAATGGGCATTCTACAGCATCCTTCACTGCATCTCCCTGTTCCAAGCCTGCCTCTGGCTGGCGGTCACCTGGACCTGCCCTCTTTGTAGTAGCAGAGTCATGGCCCTGCCCTCCCTGCATCCGGCCTGCTGTGCACTGCTCCACAGTCGTCCTCTCCTCCCCGCCGCTGAGTGCGGGAGCCCATCCCAGATGCCCTGATGCTGCAATGCTAGCCTGGAGCACCATCCTTCCTTCCCGTGTGCCCATCCCAGGTGCCCTGACTGCTGCAATGCTAGCCTGGAGCACCATCCTTC
>NW_003852612.1:1208340-1215884 GCF_000181295.1 Otolemur garnettii | reverse complement strand
CACCATCCTTCCTTCCTGTGTTAGGGACATCTATCCATCAAACTCAGAGGGCAGTCGCCTCGTCTGAGGAAAGGGTGATAAATGCATCTGATGGAAATAGCAGATAGAGAGGCTTCTGCTCTTTCATCCAATCAGCAAAGCAGCAGGAAAACACAAAGTTAAACCTAAAAATGAAGACGTCACTCCTGAGCGAACCATTTCCCTGAATACTGTTGTTTTCATTCACAGACTCATTCCTAGACCTTACTGAGTCAAGTTCTGGGGCACAGAGGAAAATTAGCAGGGCGCGTCCTCCCTCCTGGAGCCTGGGTCTGGGGCGGTGAACAGCCTGGGTCTCGGGGGTGGGGTGAACACCTAGTGACATGTCATGCAATTGGGCATGCAGGTCACAAAGAAACACAAAGCAAGAAAGGCATCTAGAAAGGGGAGAAGGAGGATGGAGGTTCTACCTTGTGAAATATATAAAGAGTGGGCAAGGAAGCTAAACAAGGTCCTATTTCTTCACTCACACCTGCACTTTCCCACCTCCCCTACCACCACCCAGCTTCTCCTTTTGATTTTCTCCAAAGACATAAACATTATGTGGAGCATTTCCTTCTTTTTTTTAAGCCAGAAGAAGAGTTTTAAAATTTCTTTCTTTGGCTTTCATGTGTAAAAGTACAACAAATCTCTGAAACTGAAGGTTTCTTGACTCCAGCAAAAAATTTGGGAGTCTCTTTCTCATGCTAATAGTATTTTTCTGTCCAGCTCATTAAATAGTAAGTCCCACGAAGGGAGAGACTGCACCCGTTTTGTTCATCATCTTGTATCCCTGGTGCCTGGCATGGTGCTTGGTCTTAGAGGGATCGGTCAATGTAAGCTGAATAAATAAATTCCACCTGTGGGCTACTCCTTGTCTCCACTATCTCTTCCTAGAAACTCAGCCAATCCAGCCTTCAGGGCCCCCCAATAAATCCCCTACCCACATGTGATGTCGGCCACCTATAAACCCCTTTGGCACATCACCTTTCTCGAGGCTACCTTCTCATTCCTGCACCCTCACTGAAAGCCTGCCCTGTGCCAGGCCCTACTGTGGGCCACAAGAGAAAACAATGACCCCAAGATCATCTCAGCTCTTTGCGGGGCTCAGGGTTTCTGGCAAGACATCTGAGTAGCCACTGAATTACAGAGCATGTCCATGTCCAGTGCTTGAAGAGAACCTATTGCATTTTTATTTATGGTAAAATTATTTTGGTACTTGCTTTATTTTATCTTTCTAGATACACTGGGAGGACAAGAATGCCCTGTACCTGTTAAGAAATGCTCACAATAATTATCATATTAAAATTCCTAATCAACTAAATCTACACTACTACTACTACCACCCTTAATCATATGATCAAAGAAAAGTTTTATATAAAAAAGCTCCAACTCTTGAGTTTTAGTGTAAAACCAGGCACACCCATTCACTTATCTAAAATATGTACTGAATGTCTACACGGTGCTAGTGATACACTGGAAAAGAGGAAGAAATACCAAGGCCTTTGGGAGATTCCAGCCCAGTGAATGTGTGCAGGCTGATCATTACAGAATGGGTATGGGAACAGCTAAATCTGGGGTGCCCAGTGCAGGGCAGCCAGCTGCACATGCAGTGCCACTGTGTCATTAGAGCTTGATCTGGGAAGACAGAGGGAGCTCATCTGGGGGGAAAGGAAGAGGTACTGCAGGCCATGGCTCAGGTGCCAAAGTTCAGTGACTCATGGCAGAACAGCAGTTGGGAGGTGGGAGTGTATGGGGTGAAACATTAGGTGGGTGGGAGATGGGGCTGGAAGGACAGGTTGGTGGCCAGTTTTGAAAGGCTTTGATGATGAAATGCCCACTTTGATACCATAGGCCAAACTCCCCATAGGAGTTATCAAAGGTATCAATGATCTGGAGCCTTTGAAGGATTTACCCATGGGAGATATGTATGTCAGATATGTATGTGGGGCTGTAGGCAATACGTGGCATCAGTGGGCTATGTAGGGTGAGGGCCACCAACCAGCTAGCTGGGAGGTGGGAGGAGAAGGGGAAAGTCCAGATCCCAGAATGACACTATAAGGTCTTCTGCTCAGACCCTGACCTGGAGGCCAAAGGAACAGGTGGCTTTCTCTCCCAGTACCCCTGTGCCAGGAGGAGCCACCACTGTCTGCCTGTCTAGACTCCAACCTTAGCTGGCTCTCCTTGGTCCACAGCTGGCCACCTCCCAGCCATGCAAGCAGTTATTGGGGGTGGTGTCTCGGCTGCTCTATCGAGTGTGAGTAGCAATGAGGATTACAGGAAGGAAGCACATACTAAGGAGTTCGTCTGGGCACATGCCCTTCTAAGATCTGAACATTAACCAACTCACTTAATCATCACAACTCTACAGAACAGGAGCTGTTATTATCCCCATCTCACTCACAAAGGAACGGAGGCACAAAGAGGTCAAGAACTCCAGATGGCTCACAGTGACTGAGCACTTACTCTGGGCCACACAGAATTCTAACCCCCTCACTCATGAAATCCTCTAATCCTCACTGTATCCCTATGATGAAGGAGGTACGATGGTCTGTACCTTACAGGTGGGGAAACTGAGGTGAGGGAACAAATAATTCATCCAAGGTTAAATAGCAAGGTAGAGGAAGAGGCAGGTTTGAAACTCAGCAGTCTGCTCCACAGCCAGGGCTCTCAGACACCATGCTGGAAACAAAGCAGGGAGACCACAAGCTACATGAATTTGTCAGTGAGAGGGGCCAGAAGCCACAGACAGGTGAGCATCTCCATCTTACACAGAGCTTCTCTGGGGCTGGCTGTCACCTGACCCCTCTCTGCCCTTTGGGAGTCCCATTCTCAGATGGAAGGATGGTTACCTGGTACCCGCAGATGTGCTGCATCAGGCTGTCACACCTGGCGTTACTAGTCAGGACCAAGTGCAGGACTTTCATAGCTGCATACATGGTGTGGTCGTCTGTCGCTAAGGAGATGAGGCCCAGGAGGATGGCAGGCCCACCAATGAAGTCCAGGCTGCTGGCAGCAGGGCTGGAGTGGAACACCCTCACACCTGTCCGGGACAAAGCGGGCATATTATCAGCACATCGGCTACATCTCAGTGGAAAGGCTCCCAGCACCACTCACAGGTAAATGATCTGCCAGTGCCACTGTCACTCACAACCAGAGGGTCCTGGGCCTAGGACAGGCTGGGAGGAAGGGTAGTGAGCTCTGAATGTCTTAGGTGGCTGAGAGATATTGTACAGAATCTTTCTTGGTCATCAGAAAGCTGGAAGAGCCCAGAGTACTTCATGTCTTGAGTCTGGAGTGCTGGGTGAGTCAGACACTTTCTGAGTTTCAGTTTCCTGATTGCCCTGACAACCACAGCTCCTGCCTACCCTCGAGATCCTGCTGAGCTGGACCCTTGCACCAACTGGCCAATTGCTATTGCCCAGTTGAACAGTGACTAGCAGTCTTCATTCCAATGACCACAGTGATTGCCTCAGCCCAAAGGCCCCACTGTGTCACTAGATAGACTCCCACTGTGCATAGGCATCAGCCTGGTTAGCAGCTGAGCTTGCTACTGACTATCAGAGGTGGCCAGGTGAATTGGGCTCCACATTCTCTAGGAGACCAGCTGGGTTAGGCAGGGTTTTTTCCCAGCTCAGACCCTCCCCATCGGGCTGGCTGTCCCAGCATGCTCTGTCCTGCCTGCTGCTCCAGAGCCCCACGCTGCACAGGCCAGGACAGCACATGCTCTCCTTCCCAAACAGCTCTGCAGGTTCATGGCCTGACATACCTAATTGGCCCACAGCAACAGCTCCAATGGTTCGCAGAGAACCTGACAGATGGCTGGCACAATTTCTCAGCAAGAACACAGGGGTGGCGTTGTCACGGGATGAAATGTTCATCTAGAGAAATTAGCAAAAATTATTCCTAAGAAACTCCTAGAAAAGAAGAGATGTTATCACGAGCTCCTGGAGGCCAGGCACCCTGAGGTGTGCCCCAGTTCTGGAACTCCATCGGTGATGATCAGTAAATGAGTAATAATTGAACCAAAGTTAGGGACTGAAGTCAAACTTCAGATCCACATGTCTTGCCTTCAGGCTGTGTCTTAACTATAAGAAAGCAGCTTCAGTTACACAGTCTGCACCACCAATGCCCACCAGGATCACAGGAAGGAGCTAATGAGAGCAAGAAGGACGCAAGGACACCATTAACTGAAACAGTCCCACTAAGGTGAGGGCTGCCACCTTCTCAGCCTAGGGTTGCCCATGCTCTGCAAGCCCAACCTCTACAGGTTTCAAAGGAGCAGGAAGACAGGAATCCTGGCCTCTTCCATCAGAAAGTGTGTTACTGGTACAGCGTAGCTTTCACGATCAACCCAACCCAGCTAGTGTTCTGGATATACCTCTGCCCATAGTGATGATACAAACAAATCAGCCAAAATTCATCCGAGAGAGCTTTATGCATAAATTAAAAAGTAAATCTAAAGGCATTCTCATCTATAAACATGTTCACTTATTATTTCGCAACTTACTGTTTTTTAAAAAGAAAAAAAAATCACAGCAACTTAAGGATTTTTCAGTGCTAATATGTCATCAGCACCCAGGCAAAGGCAACCTCAACAATGTCCTCAATCGAGGCATTGAAAATATTCCATTTGGCTGGGCACGGTGGTTCATGCATATAATCCTAGCACTCTGGGAGGACAAGGTGGGTGGATTGCCTGAGCTCAGGAGGTTGAGAGCAGACTGAGCAAGAGCAAGACCCTATCTCCACTAAAAACAGAAAATATAACTGGGTGTTGTGGTGGGCACCTATAGCCCCAGCTACTCAGGAGGCTGAGACAAGTGGATTGCTTGAGCCCAAGAGTTTGGGGTGGCTGCGAGCTATGATGCCACGGCACAATACCCAGAGTGACAGAGTGAGACTCTGTCTCAAAACTATATTAATTAATTAATAAATCAATGAAATATTCCATTTTTTCTTGCTCTACCATGGCAAGCATCCACTTTTTTCTCTGCAGAAATAGAATAAAAAATTTATTCTTGGGGAATGCTAATGGGTAGGGAGGCATAGGGTGTTTTAACAAATGAAGTGGGAAATATGCATGTGTGTATCCATCTACACATGTGCAAATGTGAATTAGTGTTTACTTAAGCACCTATAGCAGAAGCAAGACTGAGATCAAGATTCCAAAAGGGAGCAGCAGTGAGGGAAGTCAGAAAATGTACCTCTTTAGCGATCAGGCGACTATCCACCTCATTGTAGGCATTTCTGATGTCTGCTACATTGGTGACAGAAGAGCTGGCTATGTGGAGTCCAAAAGAAACCCTTTCCTCTGCAACCAGGGGTATGGCTTCACTGTCTGGGTCCTCTCCTATAATAACATGTCTTTAATCATTTCTAGATTCACTTTACAGAGAAGGAAATCTGTCCTCAGATAATTAAGTTTCTCTGTCACCCAGCAAAGTAATCATCAGGAGGATGTTTGTGTGCTGTTACATGGCATGTTTTTGTAAGTTGTGTGTTTGTATGTCATATGTTTTGCCCACACCTGTGCTTCTCTGATGTTTATAGAAAACTATGGTGTAATCTCCCAAGATTGATCCTACTGTGAAATAGAGGCAATTCAGGTGTGAAATTACCGGTGCTTAAAACCCTATCAAGTAAATAACTTTGTTCCCCAAAACCGAAATGCTCAGTGGCAAGAAAGCTGACTAGTAAACAAGGACACAGGCTGAGCTGAAAGAGTTTATTTTCAAGGAGCTGCACAGCCATGGTGAGCATCCCAGTTGGACTCTAGTCTTGCTCCAAATCAGTGAGAGTCAATATGCCACTAGAGAAGTATGGCATGAATGTAAAATCAGTGTGACTTTGGCTTTAATGGTGACCTTGTCCCATTGCTCTGGCCATGGCTATTTGCCATAGGAAATGAAGATTAAAGAAGACATGAGTCTAGAGGCAGAAACCCTTGACAGCACTCAATCGCCCTTCACCAGGCACTAGGCCTCCACACACAGATCCATTTATCACTCTTCCCAGATGGGAGCTGACCCCCTTGACTTGACAGAGCACAAAGAGCAATGTTCCCTGCTTGAACAACCAGCAATCAATAATGAAAATGTGGATGTTTTGTCTGCCTGTTTAATAATTGAAGACAACAGTATACTTTAGTTAAAAAGCTTCTTCATTAAAAGGAATGTAACTTATTTATCTCATTCTCTTCTCTTTCTTTGTTGGTAGTATTACCCATCCACCCTCCTCCATCAGGTGCTTTAGAGTTAAAATATAAAGGATATTGTCATTTCCTGTTCTGTGACGTTTTCTATTGGGTTGTTAATGTATAATATTCCAATTACAGAGGTCTTCCCTAATGACTGACCTGTGCTGAGCTTATTC
This sequence comes from Otolemur garnettii, assembly GCF_000181295.1. Lineage (NCBI taxonomy): Eukaryota > Metazoa > Chordata > Mammalia > Primates > Galagidae > Otolemur > Otolemur garnettii. The sequence goes on along the minus strand of NW_003852612.1, from coordinate 1,209,491 downwards.
TTTATAAATATGCTATAAATAACTGGATGTCCACTTATAAACTAATATCAGTAAGAACATTATAAATCAAAACACTCTATACCTTGGGCATGCACAGCTTGGAAGTTACCACAGTATCTCGGGCCAAGTTTGTTAATAATTTCCAGAGTTTCCATTGAAATGGCTTCTTCAAAGAGGTATGCAGAGCCAAGACGCCAGATTAATGATGACTTTTGTTTCCAAACTCGTGGGGTAGCAATATATCCATAAACATCCACAAATGAAGATGGATCCATTGAAAGGAAAGGCCCTGGTAAGGCCTGAATGTACAACATCTGTTACAATAAAAAGAATGGGGGAGTGAGTGATGCTGAGGCTCAGAATTAATCAAATAAATACAAGGTGATAGAACATGATGCATCTTATTCTTGTCTCAAAGTAAACATTTGTTTTAACTTAAAGTTAAAAAGATAACTCTCAAGTCTGAGAAGTATGAAGACAATTTATTAAATGTTTGCTGGGAGTGAAAACCTGGCACTGAAGCTTCAGAAGTAAATTTGATAAGAAACATTAAGAAACAGAAAAATGTTTATTGTTGAGATCCTCCTTTTGCACTCTGAAGTGGCTGGCCAGCAAGGAGGATGTGGTAAAGAAGACTTCACACACTCAACAATTAACAATGAGGCTCTGGACAAGCAACTTCACCAGTTCAGAAGATCTCAGAAAAGTACCCCACACACATTCCCCCAAACCTAAAACACCACAGGGATTTTTTTGTATTCTTAACAATGTTAACATTTCAAATAATACTGAAATTATCAAGATAATTTGGGGGTAGGGGAGGAATTTTGACCATACTCGTGGCACACAGGTGGTCTTGTGTCAACATCATACCCTACAGAAACAACCATACAAGGAGGTAGATAAGAGGACTATGTTAAAATCGACCATAAAAAAAGAACATACATTAACCTGGGTGGCAGGGGGTGGGGAGTAAATGTCAACTCCTTTCTAATCTAAACTACTGATCTATTCCAACAAGCCCAAAGGGCAGTTTTCTAATCTGATTTATCAAACCAATCAAGCATTCTGTCCTTTATTGCTGTCTTCAGCTTTAAAGGTTTAGGAAACAGGCTCTTACTTGTGTTCCTTAACAAATGCTTGACTCTTTT
>NW_003852612.1:1203660-1206568 GCF_000181295.1 Otolemur garnettii | reverse complement strand
CAACTAAACTGATAATTACCATAGAAACAAGCAATTAAACGTTTGACATTTACCCCAGAAAAAAATAGAGATACAAATTTACACAAAAACCTGTACACGACTGTTCACAGTAGCTTTATTCATAATAGCCCCAAAATGGAAACATCCCCAATGTCCTTCAACAGGTGAATGGTGAGACATAACTGTGGTATATCCACACCATGAAATATTACTCAGTGATAAAAAGGAATGGATGACTGATGCATGGGACAACTTGGCAGGTGTGTGGAAAGTCCTATCCCAAAAGGTCAAATACTGTATAATTCCATACACAGTCACATGCCACATTATGATGTTTCAGTTAATGACAGAGCACCTATATGACAGTGGTCCTATAAAATTATAACACTGTACCTTTTCTCTGGTTAGATGTGTTTAGATATACACACACTCACCATTGTGTGACAATTGCCTACAGCATTCAGCACAGAAACATGCTGTACAGGTGTGTAGCCTGGGAGCAATAGGCCACACCTTCCACCCAGGTAGGTAGTGGATTATAGCCTCTAGGTGCATGTAAGTGCACTCTGTGATATTTGCACAATGACAAAGTCAACTAATGACCCATTTCTCAGAATGTATCCCTATGGCTAAGCAATGCATGATTACATAATACCCTTGAAATGAAAATATTTTAAATTAGTGGTTTCCAGGGCTGGGGACAGGGGTGGCAGAGAGGAAGCCTGGGTGCAAGGTGGATGTGGTTACAAAAGGGCAAAACAAAAGACCCTTGTGGTGATGGAACTTTTTGTATCTTGATTGCAATGGTGGATTAATGAACCTATGTATGCAATTATTTCCTATACCTGGGTCATTATGAAAGTTTTGAGATACATAAAACTCAAGAAACACAAAATCCATGCAGATGGAGACAACTGAAGCCCTCCCAGCAACACCAATAGGCCAAACAAGTTGAAACTTGCATAGATGAATAAGAAAGGAAGTTGCCAACAGACAGTAACACGGTCTGTCTCAAAACTTTTACAATGACCCTATGCTATATAGAGTATTATATAATTAACTAAATATACACACCCAGTACTACATGTCAAACTGAGGAAATCTGAATAAATAATCAGACTGTCTCAATGTCAATATCATGATGCTGATCTATAGTTTTACAAGATGTTACCAGGGAGGAAAACTGAATAAAACTATTATTTCTTGCAGCTAAATGCTAACCTACAATTACCTCAATAAATATTTCAATAAATTCAAGGGAAAAAGTCCCTGGAGTATCACAAATTTTAAAATAATAATGACTTCAAAGCCCATGTGGATAAATGTTTTTTAAATAATGGGTGGATAAGTGAATTAAGTTGTATATAAAATCTTCTATGTAATGAAGCCACACTGTTTTTTCTTAAAAGGGGAAAAAACTGAAAGAAAAATGTAAACTATGATAAGGTAGCAGGAACGTAGATAATATTTTTTTTCTATGTTATCTTAGTTAAATTTCACTTGCTGGGCCTGACCCAGCTGGTTGAGATCATCTTATTTTTTGAACTTAATTTGTATTAAATCATAACTGTATACATTTATGGGGTATAATGTGATGATTTGATATACAGTGTGGAATGCTTAAATCAAACTAATTAACATAACCATCACCTCACTTGTTTATTTTTTGTGGTAAGGTATTTGTAATATACTCTTAGTTGTCTTGAAATGTACCCTTGCATTGTGCATTGAGATCCCACCAAATACCCTCCCTCCTCTCCCCTCTTTCTTTCTGGACTATATTTGTGTTTTATCATTCATATGAATGTGTAAGTGTTTATATATTGGTTTCATAATAGTATTGGAGTACATTGGATACTTTTCCCTCCATTTTTGAGATACTTTACTACCTGAAGAGATTAAAAACAAAAACACTGCAACCTCCAAAGCGGCATACCTTCCATCCTGGGGAGCATGAGGGACTACTGTTCCCTCTCCCCAAGCAAGTCCACCCCACCTGGATAAAAGTTATTAAAATACATAGCCGAACCAGACACGGTGGCTCACACCTGTAATCCTAGCACTCTGGGAGGCCAAGGCAGGTGAACTGCTTGAGCTCATGAGTTCAAGACCAGCCTAAGCAATAGCAAGACCCCCATCTCTTAAGAAAAAAAAATAGCCGGGTGTTGTGGCAGGCACCTGCAGTCCCATCTACTGGGAGGCTGAGGCAAGAGGATCTCTGGAGCCCAAGAGTTTATGTTGCTGTGAGCTGTGATGCCACAGCATTCTACTGAATGTGACATTTGAGACTCTGTCTCAAAAAAAAAAAAATACATAGCCACTAAATTGTCTCTATTTCTGACAGCACCTAATTTAGATCAGATAGACTTCCATGACTTTGAACCCTCCTCAAAATCATCTAAAATAAGCTCAAATTCCAAAATAAACCATTCTAATTCCTTATGAGCCCATGGAGTAAAGTCTTGTTAGCTATAGCAAGCTTAAGAAGTGTAACTTTTGTCATGTATTGTTATACACTATATTCATGTTTCTGAAGGTATTTGTCTGGTAACATGGACAATTCCTAGTAAGGTAAAACATGACCCAAGACACAGCAGTACTCAGTAAATATCTAATGAGGAGAGAAGGAAAGAGAGAGGAGGAAGAATGGGTATTGCTAATGATCGGAGAAAAGATTAATTTTGTGTTTTAAAGACCCTGAGTTTCTCATATTCCTACCAAAATCTTCCTGGTTACCATTATCTTTTTATAATAAGAGAATTTTACCAGAAAATAGTGTCAAATTCATCTTTAGGTGCTCTACAGACTTTTGATTAGTGATTCTCAATCTGGGACAATTTTGCTTCCCAGGGGACATTTGACAATGTCTGAAGGTATTTTTGGTGGCCACAGCTGGGGGAGAAGGATA
>NW_003852612.1:1202313-1202936 GCF_000181295.1 Otolemur garnettii | reverse complement strand
CTAAAGGTGTCCTTTTCATGCCTGAGCCCAGCCAAGCACTGGGGATTACAAGGGGATTTCAGGAGGTGCTAACCCCACTAGAAAAACCAAAATAAAACCAAATAAACAGAAACTAAAAACTATAGAATGCAGTCAGGGCCACTCGAGGGTGGCAGCCTGGAGGCAGTCATGGACCAAGTGCAACTTGGAGGAACCTCTCACCTTGGCTGAGCCGATAGCCTGTCCATCCAGATAGGTGGAAACCGTACAATTCCTCTTCATTTCCTTGGTGACAACCACAGCCAAGTGATGCCATTGCCCACAAGCCAGGAGCTGGCCACACCTGACCTGTAGCTGGCACCCCGCTGATGGCTCAGAGTCATCCTCGGGTTCCATGATATCTACAAGAGAGCAGAAACTCTGGTTCTCACACATAGCTCTGTGGCGTAGCAACCAAGGAGCCTGGGGCGAGGCCAAAGGGCATGTCAACCAGCAGGAGCTTTGCACCTGTAGGGCCGCAGCTAGCCCGTCCTCCATAAAAAGTGAGCTCTCATTTGTACCATGTAACTCGTTTAACTTTCACAACAGCCCTGTAAAGTAGGTGCCGTCATCATTCCCACTGTACCATCCCGAGGCACAGAGAG
>NW_003852612.1:1198205-1201999 GCF_000181295.1 Otolemur garnettii | reverse complement strand
GGCCAGCAGCCTCCAGCCCAAGCACGGGCCCGCTGGGTTTGAGGTTGAGCATATATGGACATGTCTGAGGCTGCATCAGCCTCAGTTAGGTTGTGTATATTCTTTACAAGCATTGCTCAAGAAATGAGGAAACCTGAGTCCCAGTGAGATAGAGCCCTGAGTCCCATTTTGATCACTTTGCCAGGGCAGAATTTCTGGAAAGCCGCTGGGCATAGCCTCTGAACCACACAGGGATGGGGTCTTATCTTCCTGACAGTTATAATTCCAGGGCCCAGGCCACAGTAGCACACAGCAAATATTTTAGACTTCGCCAGGTCTGGAGCCCAAGAGAGCAATTTTAAAACACAAGGAGAAACAAGAGGTCTCTAGGCTTCTCATCATGCCTAGGTCAGAAGCGTCTAACTTGCCCTGTTTCTTACCCAGGGGCTGAAATGCCTTCTCTTCTGTAGATACAACCAAGGAGAGGTCGTCGGGGCAGAGGCTGACAGAGAAGCAGACAAAGGGCAGCTCAGTCCTGGCCAGGTGGCGCACCAGGGTTAGGAAGCGCAGGGGGTGGCCCTCAGTGACAGCTCCGTGCCTGCTGATCAGGAACCAGCAGGAGAAGGTAAGGCCCCCAGGTGGAGGAAATGGCCTGGCAGTGCCTGGGTGGGAGAATAAGCACATGTCAGGTTCTGTCTGCCAGGAAGCAAGTTCAGACTCACTGAGGCCCCAGTTCTGTTCAGCTGTGGCACCCACTATACATCGCCCAACTCACTGATTATCTTCTGTTATTCTGTGCTACTTTGCCATGGCAGCAGAGAGGGTGTCAATATCCCTGAGATCTGTCATCTCTGATCTGCAGCCAGCAGTGCAGAGGACATTGGCCAGGCTCAGCTAAACCCTAACGGGGCACAGCTCCGCTCTAGGAGTAGCCCATGCCCTCCCCCTCATAATAGGGTTGGCGATACAGACTGCCACTGTCCTCATGGAATGGGCAGAATCAGCATTGTGTCCACAGCCTTGGTGCCACACTCATGTGGAAAGGTCTGCCTTGCACTGATGGGCTCTGAAGGCTATGACTGCTCACGTAGAAACCCAGAACCCGGTTCCCCTAAGGGTGCCTGGCCCGAGCAGCACTAGGCTCTTGAGCTGTCCTGCCCAGCAAGTTTTTAGCTGACACCGTGCTGTGCCGAGTATGCCAAGGCCCCAGTGTGTCCCCACAGGAGCCATCGGCTGAAGACAGGACCCTTATTGATGGCTCATACTCATACTTCCCTCTAGAGAAGAAAGGGACTTCTATAAGGAGGGCAACGTGTCCATTTCGGCCCACACCAGTCACCACCAAAATGAATCCAACCCGGGTTCAGGCCATCAGTGCCAACTGAGCCCCAGCTGTAGGCTTGGCCCTCAGGGTGCAGAATGAACAGCACACCTTGGTCTCGGAGAGGCACAGGCAGGCTCAACAGCTGAAGAACAACTCACCTGTAGAGACTCCGGGAAGACTCATGCTTTCTTGGGACACCAAATAGAAACCTACAACCAAGCTACCTGAGGACTGACTCTTGGGGAAGGAGGGGGAGCTACACCATCTGAGAAACACCTACCTGTCCCAATCCCTCCAGAGACGGAGTACTCGGTGCTGGTTCCCATAACCGTAGACACAGTTGGAATAAACAAACAGCTGGAAACAGGAAGAGTGTCTTGGGTCATTGGGCCGTAAGCCAGCCTCTCACACCATCACTGCTGACATGGGCCATGGCAGCCCTTCACTCTGTCCTGGTGCAGGGGCCCCACCCCCACCTAGACCATGAGGCCCCAGGAACAGAAAGCAGCTTATGCTGGCAGGATGCCCTAGGGGCAGGAATTGCACAGGGGGCTGGATGGTCCACTGTGTAGCCACACCATAGGAAAAAGGGTCCTGGCCCTCCATGGCTGGAGAGGCACTGGGGAATTAATATGGTGGATTTCAAATATACTTAAAGTCTACTGTACCCATAGCCTTCCACAGACATGTCAAACTCCACAAAGGATGGGGCTAGGGCAGCCCTCTGAGGCTGCAGGTTGCGTGGGGAGGTCATGGAGATGAGGCTCAGCACTGTCTGAAGGGCAGTGGTTGAATCCTGGGACTCTCCTGAGGGTGGCAGGGCCTGCCTGGCTCCTGTGCATGGGCCAGCTTCCAGGGCAGCTCCCTGAGGTCCCTCAGCTGTGTCAGGTGCTGCAGTCTGTGACCCTAAGGCAGCAAGCAAGAAAGGTAATGGGTCTTTGTTCAAAGCATTCCACCCCTCTCCTGACAATAGCCTGAAAACATCCCTGGTGTGACCCTGATGGAAGGGTCCACAAAGTCACTGGGCACTCCCTAACCAAGTGAGCATGGCCCCTTGGCCCCTTAGCCTGGGTCCTCTGCTGATTTTGATAACAAGGAGCCGTGATGCCAACTTGTTCCCCCTTTTCAATGCAGCTGTTTTTGCTGCTATCTCTGCCTCCTGTTTCTGTCACCTGCCAGGGATCTGTCCAGGGTCATGGACCTCCACGCTCTCCTTCCAGGCAGCCTTCCTCCTTGAAAGTTCTCAGCTCCCACTTCAGGCTCCCCTAGGCCTGACTCTCCACCCTTGCTTCTCACCTCGACCCTACTCGTTACCTTAACATCCCATATGATTTCACATTTGAGGTGTCCATGACTTTTTCTTCAAGCTGCTCCCCAAAATTCCCACAGGTTCCTGGCCCAGCATGGGGTATCATGTCCCTGTATCTTGGCCTCCAGACACCCTGACTAACCCTGAGCTGTGAGCTGTGCAGAAGCTTTCACTGCACACCTCTATCCAGTGCAGTCCTAGGTACTGCCGCATCAGTGTCCAGGATCTGGGTCCCCATGGGGTTACCTATCATACTTGGGGGAAGAGTCACCTTTCTCCTTCCAGATCTGGCCTTTGTTCAAGGGCCCTGAATTCTGGTGATTTCCCCATTTGTTTCATTGAGCAGCAGGCTAAATCTGTCTCCTTCCCCTCCTGTCACAGCCAATTCTGCACCAGGTGTACACATGCTCTGTCAGTCCCCTTTAACCTGCCCATTCCTTCCTGTCCTCACCTGAGCACCCAGGGATGCCTCTATGTGCTTCACATGAATTGAGGGTCTTAGTTGCCGCCGATAGAGGTGGGGGAATTCCAAGACCTAGAAACTGCCTGAATATAACATCCAAAGAACAAAATTAACTTTCTTTCACAGGCAAAAGTTTTCTCCAGCTTCATCCAGACCCCTTTCCCAGCTGCCCAGTGTACCCTGATCCCACACTCCTTCTCTCTTAGCCCCCCAATGCCCTTTCCAAAACTGCAGAGACAGGGTGCCCTTTTGTGCCACCCAGACCAGACAGCTGGTGAATTTAGGACATCAAGCCACGCCTTGTGATGAAAAAATATTTGCTAGAAAATAGCTTTGTCTTAATGGATTTCCCACTCAGCACTGTAAACATGGGTGGCCTCCTCTGGCAGCCCACATCCCAGGCCCTGGAACCCACTCCTGCAGGCTGGAGTGGCTGTCTTATGCCCTCTGCACTTGTTCCTGTGTGAAAGCAGGGGGAACATCCTGTAGTATGCAGCCCTCAGCAATGCTCCCACCCAGCAGCAGGGGATACTCTTGCTGTCCCTCCTGCAGCTTCCCCTCCCTCCTGCAGCCTCCCCTCCCTCCTGCAGCCTGCCCACCCTCCTGCAGCCTCCCTTCCCTCCTGCAGCCTCCCCTCCCTCCTGCAGCCTCCCCTCCCTCCTGAAGCCTGCCTTCCCTCTGCAGCCTCCCCTCCCTCCTGCAGCCTGCCCACCCTCCTG
>NW_003852612.1:1165959-1196664 GCF_000181295.1 Otolemur garnettii | reverse complement strand
CCCTCCTGCAGCCTGCCCACCCTCCTGCAGCCTCCCCACCCTCCTGCAGCCTCCCTTCCCTCCTGCAGCCTCCCCCCCTCCTGCAGCCTCCCTTCCCTCCTGCAGCCTCCCCTCCCTCCTGCAGCCTGCCCACCCTCCTGTAGCCTGCCTTCCCTCTGCCTTCTCTCCTATGCCTGCTCCTCCTTCTCCATACCTCCACCACAAACCTTCCCGTCCTTCTGTGGCTCTCCCAGAATGGATGGACTTCCACCAGGAAAGCCCATCTCTAGGCCCACCCATCCCTCCCAGAAGAGGCTCCCATACCCAGGTCCCTCCTCTCCCTGTATAGTGAACTGCACAGGCCTTGGGCTCAGCTCAGGCTTTGTTTCCTTGAAGCCCCCACCCACAGTGTGCTCTGTAGAGAGGCCATGTCTGCTTTGTGGGCTCCCACACACTGCCCAGCACAGACCCAAGGCTGCTCCATGGACTTCCAGCCTTGAATGCCAGGACAGGACTGTGTGGGGCATCAGGACACCTGCCCCTGAGACATCTTTACTGCACCCCTTGCCCCACAGTGGGCACAGCTGCCAGGCTCTGTGCTATTTCAGACATAGTGCTCAGTACCTTAACACATCTGGCTCGATGGCCTGGGAGCCCAGCTTCTCAAAGATCCTGATGAGGCGTGAGTGCAGGGGGTTGCTGCGGTTGGCCAGGGCCTGGTGGCAGGAGGCCATGAGGGTCCTGAGCAAGCCTGCCTCGCACGCCACCTGGCGGTTCTTCTCTGATTTCACCAGGAACTGGATGTGACTGGCCAGGGAGCATTGGATCTCCTGGGAAAGCTGAGAGGGGACCAAGGCATGCTGTGAACACTCAAGGGCAGAGCGACACTGATGGACTCCCCATCCATCAGTGGGAGTGGCTGTGGGGGCCTGTGCTGCTGCACTTGTCTGTCTTGGGCATTCTTCCACAGCCTGCCTCCCCTGCAGGGGTGGGGGGAGTGGGTATGTGGGAGGGGGTGGGTGGGCCCTGTGCATGGGAGGACTTAGCTCTAGGGTCAGCTGCTAACAAGGAAGATGCTCAAAATGAAGGCCGCACACCAGCTGGGGGGCCGGGTCTGCCCTTGGGACATGCTGCTATACCCTACAATGCTTAAACAGTTTCAAAATTCATTGCTAACATTGAAAAGCTTGAAGATTTTGCATTAAAATCCAGACTTGTGGCCCCTCTTGGAAGATGGGAAGAGCTGGTCGTGCAGGTTCACAGCTCCACATAGAGGAGCGGGTGGCACTGGGTGGTGACTGTGCCTCCCAGGGGCCCCACACCCCCGAGTTGGGTTTACCGCAGTGACAGTTCCTGTGTTGTAGTTTGCACCCCTGGTGCAAAAGGTGGAATCCACCTGGGAGTACAAATGTAAAAGAAGAGCCCACATACATGCATGCTCACACACACACACGCGTGCACACACATGCACACATGCTGGCTATGGCAGACGTAGACCTCACCATGCACTCCTTAAACCACATTCAAAGTCAGCAGGCCAGCTAAAGCCACAGGTTCCAGGGAGAAGCCTTTGCTGAACCACTCTGATGCCCATGTGTCATCCTCCTACCCCTCCCCTTCTAGTGTCCTTTGTCTGTCCCTCAGTCATAAGCACCTACTGTCACGGGGACAGCTGTGCTCTTATCCTACCCCCTACTTGGTTTCCTACTACTTCCTTCTCTTTATGTCCTCTGAAGCACTTGGAACAGAAGCCCAGAGTGGCTCAGTAAATATTAGAGCAAATATATCGCTTTCACAATTGTCCTTTCTTTGTAAAAAGACAACCCTTGGAATTCCTTCCACTGATACATAAATGGTTTGTACGGGCTTGGAGGTCCCTTTACAAAAACTCTTAGAACTGTCCCCATTCTTTTTTTTCTTTTTGAGACAGAGTCTTACTCTGCTGCCCCAGACTGGAGTGCCATGGGAGTGCCATGGGTCAGCCGAGCTCACAGCAACCTCAAACTCCTGGGTCAAGCTATCCTCTTGCCTCAGCCTCCTGAGCAGCTGGAACTACAGGTGCCTGCCACCACGTCCTGCTAATTTTTGTATTTTCAGTAGAGAAGGGTCTTACTTGGACATGTCTCAAATTCCTGAGTTCATGAGATCCTCCTGCCTTGGCCTCCCAGAGTGCGAGGATTACAGGCGTGAGCCACTGTATCCCAGCCTATCTATATTCTTTTTTTATTGTTGTGTAAGATTCCATCTTAAGTAAGAAGGACACAGGTTAGATTTTAAAGGAACTTTCTTCAGATGTTGTTGCTGACCTCCCAGACCTTTTTCTGGAAGGGAGCGGTGGTAAACACACCACGCTACTTCTTCTCTGGAGGACTGAGCTGCCTGGGTGCTATGGAACTGCCTACATACACACAAGTGTGCACACACACATCTATATACACACATGCACACATGTTCAGACACATGTACATACACAGATCCACGTACGCACACATTCGTGCCTGCACACTGAGCATGCATGTGTGCCCACATGCCTACACACACGCATACACCAGTCTGAAATCAATGAGGCCAGCATCCTTGAGACTGCAATTCACAAGTCATGCCCTCGTGGGCTCGGGCAGAAGCTGGAATTCAGCCGATGGTGCATCCTAACCAGCTCCTTCCCCTCCCCCTTCCCCTGGTCCCCTTCTCCGGAGTCCCTCCCTTGACAAGTCCTAACACCTCTATCCTTTGTCTGGCCTCCACCTCCAGGGAACCTCACCTGAGGCACCAACATCCTTTTCATATTTTATGACTTTGCCCTAGTTTGTGATTCCAACAAAAGAGATCAATGTACGACAAAGTAGAGACTGTCTAGCCCACCAAAAGAAAGCCAGGAGGAACCAAAGGGTGCTATTTGAATGCTCTAAGGAGGACTGGGGTCTGGTCTCTTCACGTCCAGACCCTCTGTTCCTCACGCTGCCTGTGAAAGCCTCCCTCGAGCTCTCCCTGCTTCCTCTCCTCTCCATCTTCAGAATAAATTGGCTCTGAGTAAAGCTCTAGGTCTTCAAAGATGAATAAGGCACTGCCCCTGCTCTCCAAGGATTCAGGAACTGAAGGTTAACAGGCAAGCATGCAAACAGTTTCCACACAGTGTAAGACGTGCTCTAGCAAAGAATTTGCAGCGTCTGGGTGGTGAGGGTCCTGGCAGCCTTTCACACCTTTCACAGGCACTTTAGGCCAGGCATCCACTGGGAGGGCCAAGTTTTTTCCTGGGATGAGACCATTTCCAGGGTATTTTGAATGTGCCAGGTCCTTTAAGCATTTCGGCACATATAGATTAGGCCATGTGAGGAGCCCATGAGGAAGGCACCATTCCCAATTTGCAGACGAGGCAGCAGAGCCCAGAGCCGGGGATGTGAGGCAAGGGCAGAACCTGCCTTTGGCCCTGCCCCTCGTGCTCAGCATCACCTCATTTTAAGATCTCTTCTCTACATGGTAGTCAGAGTACGTTTCTATCACTAAGAGACAGAAATACGTAAGATAGGGCTCTTCTACAGGCTACTAAAGCACTTTTGCAGCACATATGTTTCAAAAATGAAAATGTATGCGGAGGCCAAGCGCAGAGCTCACACCTGTAATCCTAGCACTCTGGGAAGCCAATCAGGAGGATTGCTTGAGCTTAGGCATTCAAGACTAGCCAGAGCAAGAGAGAGGCTCTGTCTGTACGAAAAAATAGAAAAACTAGCTGGCTATTGTGATAGGCACCTGTAGTCGCAGCTACTTGGGAGGCTGAGGCAGGAAGATCACTTGAGTTTGAGAGTTTGAGGTTGCTGTGAGTTATGATGATGCCAGGGCACTCTACCCAAGGTGGCAGAGTAAGAGTCTGTCTAAAAAAAAAAAGAGAGAGTGCCTGTGGCTCAAAAGAGTAGGGCACCTGCCAGAGGTGGTGGGTTCAAACCCAGCCCCGGCCAAAAACTGAAAAAAAAAAAAAAATTATGGGGAAACATTTATACTGCTATGATCAGTTTCTAGACTTTTTTAAAGAAATCGGATGGGTCACACAGCCCACCCCTGCATCCTCCCACCTGCCTTCCAGACATATGGCTCCCATAGCTCTGCCTCAAACTGATGACATTCCAGGAAATCCCCGTCTCTAAGGTGTCATCAGTAACATTTCTAATTTAAAACTGGAGCTGGGGTTAAATCACATAAGACTGATTTTCAGGGGCCCATCCCTTCCAGGCAGGATGTTCCCATTCTGAACTGTCACCATTTTGCTAAGGTTGCCATGGGCCTGAGCACATGGCATCAGTACTGTGGAGGAGCACTCTCCTGCAGGGCAAACGGCCCCTCGCTTAGAAACATAGTGTCTGCATGGCCAGCCAGCTCTACGTAACCCAACAGGGACCAGAAATCAAAAGTGGAGATGACAAAACAAATGTGCAGTAGATTATTCCAATTCTGGGTGGCACCCGTAGCTCAGTGGGTATGGCGCCAGCCACATACACCTTGGCTGGCAGGTTCAAACCCAGCCTGGGCCTGCTAAACAACAATGACAACTGCAACAAAAATGTAGCTGGGCGTTGTGGTGGGCCCTTGTAGTCCCAGCTACTTGGGAGGCTGAGGCAAGAGAATCGCTTGCCTAAGCCCAAGAATTTGAGGTTGCTATGAGCTGTGATACCACAGCACTCTACCAAGAGCAATAGCTTGAGACTCTGTCTCAAAAAATAAATAAGTAAATAATTCTAATTCTATCACATTCGCTTTTTCCTGGGGAAATCCACCTGGATTCCTTGGCTGCCTTGCCCAGACCTTTCTTCTGATGCTCCTCTGGTCCCTTCCCTCACCCATCTGAGCCCACATCTCTGCCTCCCTTCTCCTCAGATCAGAAGAAGATCCACTCTCTTGCCTTGCATATCTGTCTCCCAGAACTTAGGTTATTGTGTTTGGTAACTGTACTCTTTCAATTTCGGGTGAGAGCTGAAGGGCAGTCTGTATGAACCAAGAGGCAAAAAATAACACCACAATGTATTATTAATAAGAATTAAAAAGAAATGCCTACAATTTCCAGTTTTTATTATTAGCCCTTCACTTATTGCTTTGAGGACTTTTTGGTTTGGGTTTTTTTTTTGTTTTTTTTTTGGTTTATTTGTTTGTTTGTTTTTGGATATTTGGGGAGAAGTTCTTTCTTTCTTTCTTTCTTTTTTGCACCATAGCATGAATACTTAAAACCTAAATATGCAAAAAAAAATTTTTTTTTTCGTAAGGGAGAAATGCTGATCTTGTCTCACAATGCCACAAGTTTACTCCAAAATTGCTCAATACCCCATAATGGAGGAGGGAAAATTGATCGTCCTCATTATCACTGTAGCTCTGTCAATACCAATATTGCCTTGTTTTGAATAAAATGTGCTGGGTTTTTTTTTCATTGTTGGTTCCAGTAAAATGGTGTTTTAGTGAAAATATGAGCAGTAGCAGGAAACCAGTCTGGTTTCTCCCCCATGAATGGATTGATTTTCCTAACACATATTACTTCCAATGCAGGAAAGGGGATGGTGGTTCAATTAGAACTCGGTGGTAAGAGAGCAGGGTCACCAGGCTGGACCTGCAAGGCAAATTATCACAGAACGATTTGTGGGGCAGCCTGAGGAGTTTTCTCCTTTCTCCACTTAACGGTATAGCCTTTAAGCCCAACGTGTCCAGCTGGGGACGTTTAGCTCTTTCTTTCTGCCTCCCTTTATCTCCTGGTCCAGATCAATGTGGCCCCAACATGGAAGCGAGACGGTAAACTTTCAAGGAGCTCAGCTCTAAGTTATCAAAGACTGTGAACACGCTGCTTGGGATAAATAGGCCCACAGGCATGTTCTAACTGCCAAGCCCTTGTGGCCTTACTCTCACTTACTTAGAATTATTATATGGGCATGAACTTTCCATTGTCCACAGTCCCACAGTCTGATACACTCGTTTGTGGAGTCCATATGGCCTTGTAGACGGGGGAATTTGGGATCTTGGTTTCGGTGTAAAATGTGCCAGTTCTCAAGGAATCAGCAGAATCCCTGTCTGAGGGCCTGACTCCCCCGATGCACTTGGACAGATTTGTAACTAAGACCAAGATTCATGTGGGTGGGTAGGTGCCTGCTCCAAATCTCTTTCTTCTTTTCTAAATTGTATGCACAGGGTGGCCAATGTTTCCTGGTAGCAGGAACCTATCTCACATTTATAAAGTGTTTCTCTCTTCCCAACTTTTCTTCCCATCCTCTCCTTTGTCCACCTGTACCCCAAACATAGTGAAACTCTCACCCTTTGCTAAATATACCAGTCCTTTGACTGGTGCCCAGAGTCGGGAAGATTCTTTTCCATCTCACCCCTTTACTGAGCTTCTACTTATTACTCACAAGACAATTCGCATGTCCTCTCATCCAAGAAACTTCTGCTGACTTTTGCAGTCAGCACAGTGTTCTTCTGTCAGTCCTGGTAAATGCACACGATGGCTGGTTCACTTCCCCCTGCAGTCTGTCTCTCCTTTCTCCTCCCCAACCCACAACACTGTGAGCTGCTGCCTGAGACCGAGACTCCTCACCCCTGTTCTCAGCCTCAGATATGATAGCTGCCCCCTCAGGGCAAGCACAGGCCAGTCTGGAACACAGGGGTGTGCCTAATCCAGAGCACGGACAGGATGGTCAGAAACCACGATGTGCCCATTAAGTGTTAAAGGATAATGAACAGAGAACTGCACAGGCAAGGGAAATGGCCTTCCTGGGAGAAGAGACAGCAAGTGTGAAGGCCAGGGCAGGCATGTGTCAGTTCGGGCTTCCAGGGAAAGGTTGGGGTCAGGGGACAGAGTCAGAGTACTAGGGCCCTTGGGTGTCATGCAGAGGGGCTCCCTCTCTTCCTGACAGATCCTGCCCCACCCCAGCTCATGGGGCAATCCACAGCTGTGTACACAGCCCTGAGCTCTTCAGGTTGCCTGTCCCAGAGGGCCAAGAGCCTGGTGACCCAGAATTGACTTTGCTCTTCAAAGATGCCTGGGGAGTCACCCTCTTTGTCATCTGTGCAGTTGATCTAAGAAGCACCCCCACATCTCTGAATTAGCCTCTACCAGATGCCCCAGACCATGGAGCTACCCATTCCAAGAACTAGTCCCAGGCTGACCCAAATCAGTACTCAACACTCACATCAGGCCCTGACACTAGATCAGGGGACAGCATGCTGCCTGCCAGGGTGTCTTACCACCTGGGGAGTCCTGTGTGTAGGCATGGCCATGCCCCAGCACAGAGCTGGACCACCCCGCTGGACTGCAAGCTGCTGTCAGACTCTCCCACTCTCAAAGAGTGGCAGTCACTATATGGCATTCTCTGTCCACTGTGATGATTACTGACCTTGCCCTAAACCCCCAAGACTCACACAGCCTCTTCTTCCCTTCACCACCCTGCGTGAATGTGCATTTAGAGAGGGGCACAGGTGGATTATCTGTGAGGACCTTTGACCCCATGGATTCTGATCCAATTCCTCAAGCTGATAAATTTCTTCAGAGATGCCCAGATGCCCAAAAACACTCTGAAAGAACTAGGAATTTACTGAGCTATTCAAATTCGGATTAGTCACCTGTTCCAATTTGGTTGAATTGTCCTTTATTTGCTGATTTTGGAAGTGACACGGTCCCTATTCTGCCATCCAATGGTTAATTCCTACCCCTGCTTTGTGCTGGCTACCCTCTGAGCTTCTCCCCGGTGACTGCACAGTGAAGAAGTGGCAGGAGAAAGCACCCCGTCTTCTGACTCATAAGCAGATAATGACATACAGTTCAATATCAACTTCCTGTTATTAATTTATCAATAGTGTAATGTCAATCAGAAATGTACCTTAAATGTATTACTTTCCCTTTAATATTTTCAGACTTCTATATACCCAGACTCCTAAGAACACAGTCAAAGCTAAAAGAAAAAGAAGGGAGGTGTGGTGGAGCAACCCCTGACGGCCATATACTGAGAGGACGAAACTCTCCAGCTCTGCTCTTCACAACTCTTCTCAACAGGAAAATATTATGCCCATTTTGCAGACGAGAACACCAAGACTTGTAAAGGTTACGTCAGTCTTCTAAGGTCGTATAGCTACAGGGTGGCAGGACTGGCATCCCGACCCAGGCCTTACTACAAAACCCATGACTTTAGCACTGTATCATACACTCATTCTGAAGAGGAGAGTTTAGTATCTCATAGGGATCATAAACTGATGGCCTATAGTATTTCTTTTGGTGGACATGGTTTGGTTTTACTTCTGTTTTATTTCTTCTTAATTAAATGTGGACATAGTTAGGCAGGACGAGTACTTCCCTTTGGCCACAGGCCTCACCCCTCTCTATCACTGACACCTGGCTCGATTTAGGCACATCTATTACCTTCTGGCCCTGAGACATTGACTCCATAGCACCGGACAACCTAAGCCAACTCTGACAAGTAGTAACCAAGATATAGAGAAAGAAAGTGGCCTATGTGTCATGTAAGTAATGATGCCAAAAGGAACAAGCAGGTTCACCTGATAATTGGGCCGCACCCCTCCTGTCTGACTTCAGCTCCCACCCGTCGTAGCTGCTTTTGATCCTCTTCATCTCCTTGAAGATTCTATTTTCCCTATTTGAGAGGCTGCCCTCAGAAGTCGCTTGGATTTTGACTAGCGTCTAAGATGTTCCACTCATGGATAATAGAAGTATTTGGGTGATGGGGTTCAGTGGAACAGAGCACAGAAACCATGAAAATTCAACATATTTGGAATATCTAATGTGTTATAATTTAACAAAGCAAGAATCCCACTTTACCAATTTCCGTGTTGGAGGAAATGGCTCTCTTTTCCAATAGCCTGCCCTTCTGCAATGCTATCCAGGGCTATTAACACGGTCAATATTTTAGTTATTTGAAACCCATACGATTAGTTCATTGTGTTTGAAATACAGGCTAATTCCAGAAAATGACATCCTTTCTAAATTTGGGCACAAATGAGTTGATAGATAACATGCAGCCCCAAACCCGATCTTCTGTGTGTCCCATCAGGCTGTCCCTTACTGTCTTTCATGCTCCCCTCACTCCCACCCACAAGCCCAGATTATGAGTTCCTGTGACATTTGTCTCTGGATCCCCAGAGGCACATAGTAGGTGTTTCACAGTGACTCACAGAAGAAAGCATATCACATGGGTGGCCTCAATGTGTAACTCAGCCTCAGCTAACCTAGACGTGGCCTTCTGCCCTCTGCATTACGGCTGTCATGTGCACAGCAAATAGCCCTCAGATAAGACCTGATTAAAAACCACAGCCCTGGAGGAAGGAGGGTGGCACGTGGGCACTTCTAACACTGGTCAGAGTTCTAGCCCATGGCCCGGTCCCTACCACAAGACCCCTGTGGCTGCTGAGTATACTAGATAGGAAAAATATCTTTCTTCTCAAATAGTAATTATTTTCTGGGGCCAACTCAACTCCAAGAGAGTTGAGCTTTATTCCATTTTTCCCTTGTGCACAGTGATGATGACACAGGCAGAAAAACAGCTGGATTATCTCTTTCCAAGAGCAGCTCATGGTGCTAGCATTTTGGAGGGAGAAAAACACCTCCAAGTCATACACAGATCTAATGTAATGTGGCCACAATTGGAAATAAACCAGAAGAGAACAGCCGTAAGATTATTTGAGTAGTGGCCTCTAAGATGACATCTGTGCCTTGGAAAGCCATTAGTTTCTCATCCCTGAGGGAGGAAGACCAAGTGAGTAATGTAAAGTGGGTGAGAGTGCAGGGTTGTTAGGAACCAGGCTACAGACCTAAACGGTGCCAGGAACTCATTTCCATCTTTTTAGAAACACTGCCATCTACTGAAACTCCCGCTCCTGTCCCTGCACTTGAATCTGCAGAGGCCTGCTGTCGTTTTTCCTTCAGCATTTTCTTGTGTGGTCTCATTTCTCGTTTGATTTACTGTTCTACCTGCTGTTATGAGGTTTCCCCCACCTCCTTTCGGAAATTAATTACTGTAATTATCCAACTTTTAATAGCTGCTGATTTGGCATCTGCAGAAAATATTTGAGAAAATGCACTACTACTCTTCATTTGCATATTTGAGAGCCAGTGCAGGACAATTAGACTTTTTCCTAAACCACTCATTGTGACCTGAAAAGAGAAAAGGCAAACCAAATGGAATTCTCATCTGCATGCTTAATTTGTCCAATTACCATAGAAGGACGAGAAAAGAGTAGAAGTTCTTCCCTACACAGTGGTGTAACAGCTCCAGGAATCGATCCCAAACTCACGCTCGCCCATGGAGTTTCTGCACCTGTAAGAGGCAGTAGGACAGGCTACTGTCCTCTCCGTGTCACTTCATCAGTCATTGTTGCAGAGGATTTTTGCAGAATGCATCCATCAGCAACTGTGTGGCTATGAAGACCACCCAAACCACTGGCTTGGTTGCTCCAATTGCAAAGACATTACATAGTATAAAATATAGCCAAGGAAGCTGGGCATCCTCGGGATGAGGCCATTGAACCTGGGAAGGTACACAATGCCTAGAATGCATGACTTTCATCCTGTGAGAGCTGCAAAGGTCAAGGGCCCATTCATCAGACATGTCTTAAGCTTGAGCCAACGTGAGTTTCAGATCTTCCTTCAGCAGTGCCATGACCCTGGGAGCTACACAGTTTTCCTAAGCCTCTAGCACCTGCAGAATGGAAGCACCTCATGGACTTCAAAGAGTGACTGTGAAGATTGGAGAAATAACATTCCAGACCCAGGGCAACCTCCAATGTGTATTAGTTTTTTTTTAATTTTCTCCAGGTAGGCCCTATCTTGATTACTAAGTAAAGCAGGTAAGGTCCCAGACTTTAGGGAACTCATTGGCTGGGAGACATTTGATTTAGGGGTCAACTTTTTTTATCTATCAGTCAATTGGTTACGACAATTATATTAGCTTGTCTTTAAATATAGCTCCCAACAAGTCTCTATCTCTCTCCTATACACACATGCCACCTCTCACATCAGTAGGGGAGGGGTATGTCCCCTCTTCTTGAATCTAAGCTGAGACCATGGCTCACTCTGACCAGAGTTCTGGGGAGGTAATCCTGGTTTGTCCCATTCTAAGCCTTCAAAGGCATGGGATTCTGAGGCTGCTGTGTGTCTTGATGGACAGTCCACTCAGAGAGACACAAATGGAGAGGACAAGGTGATGGAGAGCCCAGAACCCTACCTACAGCTTGAACCAAGGCTTAGTTAGACAACCCAAATGAGCCCTCCAGGAGCCTTTGGCCAGGTGAGCCAGCCTTGCAGAGGTACCATTCCTATGAAGAAGAGGCTGGCTCAGGTGGTCCAACATAGCCAGCAGCCCGTGGAGCAGAGGCCAGCCATCCCTGCCAGGCCCTGCCCACATATCTGACCCACAGAAGTATGAGGATTAATGGCACAGTTTTTGTTGATGTTCTGCCCCATGTTATCCTGGCCTGCTCCTTTTCTCCAAATGTTTCACACTGTGTAGTACATTGCACCTGCCCACTCTGTGCATCCCTGCCCACTGGTTTCACAGCCACTTGATCATCACTGTCCAGTAGGGGGACAGGAACAGAACAAGAAGTCCAGTCACCAGAGGATGTGGAGATGTGGAACCAAGTTAGGCTTTTTTCACTTCTGTGCTGAACACTATAGGTTTTTCTTCATGGAAACGATTCCCGTCTCTACACATCGAGGCTTCTGCTCCTCCACTCCACTTCCCTCACTGATTTTGGACTTCTTAATGTCACTGTCATTCCCAGGCTGTGATAAATAATGCCAACCAGTTGTCCTTTTTTTTCTCCAAACATGCTATCTCCTTTTTATCCCTACGACCAAGCAAAGTTGGACCTTCATTGCCTCTGGGGTGAGAGTGAGGGAGGCCTCCAGTGTTCATCTGACAGAAGCCACTACTGCAAGTGCAAGAAACAGAGAGACCTGCCACCAGGTGAGACTAGGGTTAGTACCAGGCCCACCTGCTGGGAATCTCTGAAAGTCATTTAAGTTATTTGAATCTACATTTCCCCGTTGGTTGGCCTATGACCCCAGACAAAATTATTTGAATCTACATTTCCCTGTTGGTTGGTCTACGACCTCAGACAAAACTGCAGTGAGGATTACAGAAGCATGATGCCTGGTACACAGCCGCAGCTCAAGTCAATCAATTCCCCTGCAGCTGCTGCTAATAAAACTCAAGTGATACATGTTCCAGTTCTCCTCAACTCTCCCCATCTCCTCCTTGAACTTCTAAGATCTTTATCCTTCCACTGTCCCTACTCAGACTTTGTCTTGTTCCCTAGCAGCTTGCCTCCTGCCAGGATAGAAACTTGAGGGTCCCCTTCAACTCCTCGTCTTCCCTGTGCCTGCACCCCAGTCATCTCAGTGGCTCAAAATCCACCTCTGAGTGGGTCTCTTGACTCCTTTCTTCTCACCTTCACACAGACACCACCCTAACCCAGTAGCTACTGGACATCACGTGCACTGCAGACACTGCTGCCCCTCTCCTCCCCACAACCCGCCTTACCCAGTCCATTCTCCACCAAAAAAAAAACAGTGGGACATTTTTACTACAAAACCAGAGAGCAACTTCTTCCATTCACCTGAGAGAGGCTTCCAATTACCCATGAGATGCGTGTTGGCGAGGCCCTATCCACCCCTGCCTGCCCCATCTCCCTGTTTCTAGCTCCCACTTTGCTGCTGCCCTGGCCACCTGCAGCAAGGCCCTGCCTGCCAAGTTCAAGGCCACTCATCTCCCAGGGCCCTACTTAAATATTCATCTCCGAGGGCCCTGCTTAAATGTCATCTCAGAAATGGCCTCCCTGACCCCCACCCTTGGATCTAAGTTAGATTCATTAGCTCTGTCCCTACCTCCATTCCCATTATTCTCAAGATAACTTTTACCCTTAATATTGTTTGTCACAATTTGTAATCACACATTCTTTGTGACTGTGTGAGTGAGTTTGTGAACTCACTTATTTACTCTGTCAGCACTGTCACCACCCCCTGTCCTGCACCTCCACCATAGGCACAGGCTCTGTGGACAGGCTCTCTGCTCTTCTTGCCAGCCTTGAGTGGAGCATAGGGCCAGGGTCTCTGCAGCACCCATGGGAAGAATGAATGTGTTGGGGAATGGAGGACTTTGGGGCCCACTTGTGGGTGCCCAGTTCTGTGCTTGGCACCTGGGACTTGCCTCATGAAGGTGCCATTGTTTTCAGGTGTTCTTTATTTTGCTGCTGTTTTTAGAAAGGTCAGTTTGCCAACAGAAGTGGTCTGCTTGAAATGGCCTTGGAAAGGTGGCCACAACTCGATCAAGGGCCCAAGACACATGGGGGCTTCCCTGCAAGAGGTATTTCCCAAGGATGGCTCTGCTAATGCAGGGCACTGGGGACAAAGGAAAAGGGAGTCCCAGGATGGAAGGAGTTTGAAAGGTCAGTCACAGGAAAAAGACAAAACATGTGAGTTCATCAGCAGATACCTGTGGGTGATCTTCCTGGTGCAACCGAGGCAGCAGCCTCACCATGACGCACACTATGCCGGGATGTGCCATCACAGCATCACCTTCCTCCGTCCTGCAGAGAAAGGGAAAGAAGGACATCAGATGTGGGTCCTCTGGTCTTGTCTTCTTTTCATGGTACTTGCTAGGTCTTTCTTTCTAAGACCAACCATGGTGCACACACTCAGTCTCTAGATGACCTTAAGCTGCTCCTCTGAGCCTAACTTTCCCCATCTGTACAGTGATGTTGACAATCCCACAGTTTCCTCCAATGGGTGAATAAGAAGGCTTCTGCTCTTTCAGGCACAGTGCCTAGCAAACAGGCAGTGTTCAAGGGAAGTTAGTTCCTGGTCTCCTTCCCTTCTCTCCAGGTATGTGGGAGATTGAGAAGTTCTCATTTATGTTAAATATGTACACATACACTCATGCACTTCAAGATGGTATACGCTGTGTCTCACTTTCTGAATGCAACTAAAACCTGAAAGAACTCTTGGGGCAGCTCTCCAAGGGCCCTGCAAAATAAATGGAGTAGAGGAAAAAAAACAAATTCAAAGCACCATAGAATGGGCAGTGGGCTTCCTGGGCCTCCTCCATCACTCCCTGGTGCAGATGCACAGGTAGACTAAAATCTGGAACTGTGCCCCAGGCATAGCAAGATGGAAAGAGCTCCAAGAAAAGTCCTCTATTTCTGAGAGGTGAGAAAGGAGGCTCCTGCAGGTAACAGAGCCTGGAGGAAATCCTCTGGGATTTTCTTTGGTTTCTCCATTCTTTCCCACCCAATCTTCTGGGAAATTCCCTCACCAGCAGCAGTAGCAGCAGCAGCCAGACAGGGTCTAACACTCTCATGGGGGAGAAACCTCTCCGATCAGAGGAACTGTGGTCCTAAGAGTGTAGGAGAAACCCTCATTATATTTTCCCCTTTTCTTTTTCTTTCTTGGCCTCAGGGACAAACACTATTATGGGGCAGAGTAACAAAAGTCCCTAATTTTTTGACAGAGAAGGAAGGGGACCCATGGGAGCCAGAAAGCGTTGAGATGAGGATGAAAAGGAGGAGGCTGAAGGAAGTGTGACCATTAAATTGTGTATTAATATCTGGGCTTAGCTCTGACTGTATACTTGTGGATCTGACCCCAACTAGAAGGTAACTCATGGCAAAAACCACCTTCTGTGTGAAGCAGGTAGAATGTACATGAGATCAATCTGCAATGTCTTTGCAAACTGAACTATCTTAGAACCACAGTCCACAGAAGGTGGGTGGGAGCCTGTGACCTGAACCTACCTGGGCCAGTTGTCTGCTAAAACAAAATCATCAACATTTTCTGTATGATGCCAGTAAGAGCCAGCGTTCATAAGATAATATCCAAAATGTCCGGGTACAATTGGAAATTGCTCAACACAGACCAAACCAGGGAAATCTCAATCTCTCACAGGGATACCAATGCTGAGATGACACAAAGACGTAAGCTTTCTATAATCCATTTGAAACAGTAAAATATTAACTCTAAGGAGGCTGTTCAAAGTTAAGTACGGTCAGCAGTCGTGGCTCACATCTATAATCCCAACACTTTGGGAGGCTGAGACAGGAGGATTGCTTGAGCCCAGGAGTTTGAAACTGGCCTGGGCAACATAGCAAGATCCAATCTCTTAAAAAGGATTTTTTTTAATTAACCAGGCCTCGTGGCATGATGCCTATAGTCTCAGCTACTTGACAGGCTTAGACAGGAAGGCCACCCTGGTCAACAGAGTGAGATACCGTGTCTTAAAGTAAAGTATGTATGTTGTATTTTTTAAATTTTATTATTTATTTATTTATTTTTGAGTCAGAGTCTTACTCTGTCACCCTGGGTAGAGTTCCATGGCTCACAGCAACCTCAAACTCCTGGGCTCAAGTGATCCTCTTACCTCAGCCTCCCAAGTAACTGAGACAACAGGTACCCACCATGACTCCTGGCTAGTTTTTCTATTTTTAGTAGAGATGGGGTTTTGCTCTTGGCTGACTGTACTCAAATTCTTGAGCTCAAGCAATCCATCCACCCTGGCCTCCCAGAGTGCTAGGATTATAGGCATGAGCTACCACGCATGGCCAAGTGAGGATATTATAATTTCTATAACACATACT
The DNA here is from genome assembly GCF_000181295.1 of Otolemur garnettii. Lineage (NCBI taxonomy): Eukaryota > Metazoa > Chordata > Mammalia > Primates > Galagidae > Otolemur > Otolemur garnettii. The sequence continues at coordinate 1,181,079 of NW_003852612.1, read as the reverse complement.
AAAAAATCTAGACAGAGAAATATAACCAAAATAATCAACAAATAAATCCAAATAGGAAACTAATATATATTCAAACTATCCACAAAAAGGCAGGAAATGAAAAGCAGAGAAACAAAAAAGAAGGGGAAGAAAAACAAATAGTAAAATGGTAGAACTAAGTTCAAATACATCAATAATTACATTAAATTATTAATGAACACATGTTGTTAGAATGGGAAAAAACTAAAAACAAAGCTATATGCCAATATTCAATATAATGACATAGGTCGGTTAACAACAAAAAGGTACAAAAATGTTTGCCATGCTGATGCTAATCAACAGAAAGCTGATGTGGCTCTATCAAGAGTAGAGAAAGTGGACTTCAGAGCAGCCAAAATTAATACAATCAGGTTATATTAAAGAGATGTAACAATCCAAAATGTGTATTCACTTCACAATGAGCATCAAAGTTCATAAAGAAAAACTGATAGAACTGGAAGGACAAATGGCCAAACCCACAGCTAAGTTGGAGACTTCAACATCCTTTCTCAGTAATTTGGTAAAGTAGACAGAAAACCATCAAAGACAGAGCTGAACAGCACCAAAAACTGATTAAGTGACATTTGTAGAACACTCCTCACAACAATTGCAGATATACATTTTTCTCAAGTAGTTTCCATGGAGCATTTTTCAAACCAATAAAATTGTACATTTCTCTGACCATACAGAATTAAATTAAGTATGAATAATAGAAATATAACTTAAAAATCCCCAAGTTCTTGGAAATAAAAATAACCCAGTGGTCAAAGAGAAAGTTTCCCAAAAAAAGTTTTAACTATTTTGAGCTTAAGTAAAAAGAACATACATAGAAATATTTGAGAAATGTTGGTAACGCAGTGCTTAGAAGAAAATGTAAAGGATTAAATGTATATGTTACAAAAGAAAAAAGATCTTGAATCATCAATCAAACTTCCCCTTAAGATACTATTTTTTAAAAAGCAAGCAGAAGAAATGCAATAATAAAGGTGGCAAAGAAACAAGAAATTAAAAATGTATTATTAACATTTACACAGTATTAAGAAAGGAAATAAAATCACCAAAGCAAATTTGTCAAGGGAGAATAAATATAAAGGACTCACATTAGCTGATTTGATGACTTACTACAAAGTTACAATAATCAGGACAGTGCTGGTAAAGGGGTAGCCACATAAATAAATGGAATAAAATAAGGTCTACCTACTTCACGGTAGGCCAAATGACTTTTTAAGAAGTTACAAAGATAGCTTTCTTCTTTTGTATGTCATTGGAAGAATTGAACATATGCAAATAAAAGTATCTGAACCTTACACCTTCTACAAAAAGTAACTGAAAATGGATCATAAATCTATAAGACTTTTAGAAGAAATCATAAAAGAAAAGCTTTGTGACCTTGGGTTAAGCAAAGAGATCTTAAATCTGATATAAAAACTGTACCCATAAAACTTTTATCAGAAAACACAGAGGCCGTGGCTTTTTACATATAATGTCAGAAGCACAAGCGATAGAAGAAAAAAAAATGGATAAGCTGGACTTCACCAAAATTAAAAATGTGTGTGCACCAAAGGACATTATTAAGATTATGAAAATACAACATACAGAATGGGACAAAACATTGGCAAATCATATTCTGATAAGGGTCCAGTATCCACAACATAAAAAGAACTTACACACTTCAACAAAAAGGGAAATAACCCAACTTAAAAATGGGCCACATCCTTGAATATACATTTCTCAAAAAAAGATGTACAAATGGCCAAAAGCCACATGAAAAGATATTCATCATCATTAATTATTAAAGAAATGAAAGTCAAAATCACTATCCTTGATACACCACTTCACACCCACTAGAATGGCTATAATCTCTTCACAAAAGGAAAATAACAAGTGTTGGCAATAGAATGGGGAAATTAGAACCCTCACAGATTGCTCACGAGAATGTAAAATTGTTTCAGCTGCTGTGAGAATAGACAGTGTGGCAATTCCTCAGAAAGCTAAACATAGAATTGTCATTTGGCCCAGTGATTCTACCCCCAGGTATATAACTAAAAGAATTGAAAGCGGGTACTCAAGCAAACACATGAACCTGGATATTCACAGCAGCACTATTCGCTACAGCCAAAAGATGGAAATAACCAAATGTCTATCAACAGGGGAATGGATAAACAGACTGTGGTATATCCATGAGCAGTGGAATATCATTAACTCATAAAACGGAATGAAGAGTGATACATGTTGAATTAATGTGAATTAAATGTGAATGAACCTCACACATGTTGTGCTGTATGAAAAAAGAAAAAAAGACATGAAGAGCCATATGTTGTGTGATTTCCTATATATACTCTTACCCAGAATAGGTAAATCCATAAATAGAAAGCAGATTGGTGGTTGCCTAGGAATTGGCAAAAAAATGAAAATGAATCTGGGTTTTTCCTTTTTGGATTAATAAAAATGTTTTTGGAACTAGATAGAGGTGGTCGCTTTAAAGCATTCACTAAATTCTTCTAAATTGTTCATTTTATGTTAGGTGAATTTCAACTCAATTAAAAAAACAGAATGTTTTAAAAATAATGTTTTTAAAGGAAAAGATGCCTAGCACCTGGGACAGAAGTTCTCAAACTTCAATATACTTGCGAATAACAACAGGAGGATTTAAAAAACAGATCCCTAAACTTCCAGGGATTGTGATGCAGGAGATTTGGTTTACACACTATTTCTGTGCAACTCTGCAACTGACTCTGATGCAGGGGGTCTATAGGACACACTATGAGAACTGCTGTAAGGTATAGATGACATGAGCAGAAATGGGGACAGGGTTCTGGATCTCAAGCAGGGCAGGCTCTGGTACCCACCCACCTGACCTGATATGCCCAGATGGCTTGTGTATCATGAGACACCTGTGGCTGTATCACAAAGTAATAATCCCCAAATACACAATTACCCATACCTTTGGGAGCCAGTTGTGATATTGAGATATTTCACCAAATTTTGCATCTCATTTGAAGCACCATTCACATCTCTGCAAAGGTGTGAACCAAGGAAGCCTCATCGTGTCACATAGTCTCTGAGCTCGGGAACTGCCACCTGTCATCCCCCACCGCCTGCCCCCGAGCAGCCACACATCAGAAAGGATGCTTCTTCAATCCTGGTGTATGTTCTGCTTAAACACAGGAGTCAGGCTGTTCCTTGTCTGGGCTGTATATAAATTCAAAGGGCAGAATTGATACCCTATCTCCTGTAACTAAAGCCTGTGGATTCTGAGCAGTCTATCAGGAAATTAAAAGAAATACAGTCTCATTTGGGCAGTCCACACTGGTTATACTAGAGAAATATTGAAGAGATTCTCTCTCCAGGCCAGCCACTCCCCTTCACACTTTGATCTAATTGGTTAGTGAGGTCTAGTAAAGTAATGTCCCAAGTAGTTCTCAAAACACTCCCCTGCTAGTGGAGTCCCTGTCTTAGCTCAAGCCAGTGCCATGGACTAACAGCTCCTCTCCCTCTCTCTCCCTGCTGTGGTCTCTGTGCATCCCCTCCTAGAGCTGAGCATTCCACTATTCCTCCTCCAAGTCTCAGAAGTCCTGATAAAAGGCCCAGCTGGCCTCCTCAACACAGCTGGTTTTTGAGTCTCTCCTCCATGCCTTGGAGCATCCCCCCAACCCATCAAGCCCAGGCATCTCTTCCTCATCTTTCACAGCTTAGCTCAGGGTGTCCTCGTTCAAGAAGATTTCTCTAACCCCCTCTCTGGACACATGAGGTGCACAGGATTCTCTGTTCCCTCAATCTCTGCGGTTACCCCAATCCACTACACAAGCATAACATCCTGTCCATGGCTCTAGTAGGATGGAGCCAAGGAGCAGAGCAGGCAGGAGCAGCCATGTCCACAGAAGTGAAAGGACGACTGCACAGTGTGTGTCTAAGAGACGCCAGGCATGAGATCCCCAGACTGTCTGCCTTGCCACCCTCCCAGCCTTCCCTCCTGTCCTCCATTCTTTCATGCATATATTCCATTCCACAGTCCCTCTTGCAGTCCCTGATGTAGACCAGGGGCTGCAGCGCCAGTTCTTGCTTGCACAGGTCTCATCCCTCCAGCACAAAAGAAAGAAGTTCAGTTCAAAGATCACCTTGTTTCCACAGTGGTAAGGGCCAAGAACTAAGAGATGCATTGTGGAAGATGAGGAAAAAATGACTAAAGGAGCTGATGTCCCTCTTATGGCATCACTTTTAACATGCATGCTGGTTTCAGATATGTTAGAATGTGAAAAAGTGCACCAAAGTGCTGTGACTATTACAGAATTAGTCGTCAACTTTCATCATGATGAGTGCTGAGAGAATGGGAGACAGGGAACCTGATTTGGTGCACAGGATGGAGTCAGGGAAGCCAGGGGAAGCTTCTGGGAGGAAGGGACATCTAAGCAGAGATCTGCAACTTAAGAAGGAAATTTCCAGGCAAAGTGAACACAGGAAGGGCATCCCAGGCAGAGGAAAAAGTGTGTGGCTGGAGGGTTCTAGGTAGGCCTGGGACCAAAGACACCATAGGCATGCGGGACCCTCAGGTCTGTGTGAGCTGCACTGCCTAGCTCAGCTCTATCCTGCGAGCCACAGAGAGGCCTCCAAGTGAGGATAACAGAGTCACATCCGCACCTTCCAAAAACTGGTGTGGACTTCATGAGGCTCTGCACTGTGCCCCTGGTAGTCTGGCTCAGCCACCCAACTCACAATTACCTGTGACACACTTAAGTTACGGATGTAACTCACATTCACCAGAAGACATTGTTTCAAGAGGAATGATTGAGATGATGCTGCAGAGGAAAATGAGGGACTGTTTAGGGCTCTGGCCTACAGAACACCCACCAAAACCTCACCACCGCCTGGTGCACGTCACATTCCTGCTGGAACAATGTCCTCTTACGACTGTGAGCCATAGCCACAGCACAAGGCAGAGAGAACTGGGGTTGTTCCCTCTGCCGATGTCAGGAATGCATCATCCCAGAAGGCCCACCAGGAGTGCAGAAAAGTTATATGCTAAGACAGGAACCAAATGGGACAGACACACCAGTTGGGAAGGGGGCCTTCTCTGGAGAATAGAAAGACCCAGCTATAGAGAGGGTCCTCACAATCTACAACCACATCTCTCCACAGAGAGATGTCACAGCACCACGTGGCCTGTAGGAGGAGACAGAAATGGCCTCATGCATGGAGGATGCAAGGCCCTCCATGGGCAGACCTTGGTCCTACTCCACCTTCACCTCCAGACCTGCACTGTGGATGGGCTGCTGAGAGGTCCATCATCCATCTCAGATAACAGCATCTAAAAATACCAGGAAGGTCAGCATAGGACTGGAAGACACTGACAACCACAAATGCCACTTATTGAAGTCCTTTACACAACAATTATGTGTGCATGTAATGTGTATTTGTGGTACGTGTGTGTGAGTAGTGTGTATGTGTGGTGTGCATGCATATGTATGTCGTGTGTGTTCAGTGTGTTGGGGAGGTGATTAGTATGTATACGCAGTGTGAGGTCTGTATGCAGGGTGTGGTATGTGGGGGGTGTGTTTGTTGTGTAGGGCATGTATATGGTGAATGTGAGTGTGTGAATGTTTCATAGAGATGATGTATTATTTATTTTGAAAATCACAGATATATTTGGGGAATTACATAGTATCTAACTTCTATTTTGTGGTGATGTTAGTTAAAGCTTAGTAGTTACATAGATAAGTGAGTTGAAGAAAAGTTCACTGTGTCTGGCACATTTGTGCCCAGTAAATGGCGGTTATGATCATTCTAACTTTTTCAATTATCATCTTCAATTCTCCTTTTGCAACAGCTTCACTGTAGTTATTTATTTTTTTTTTAGAGACAGCGTCTCACTTTGTCACCCTCAGTAGAGTCCTGTGGCATCACAGCTCACAGCAACCTCCAGCTCTTGGGCTTAGGCGATTCTCTTGCCTCAGCCTCCCAGGCAGCTGGGACTACAGGTGCCCACCACAATGCCCAGCTTTTCTTTTTTGTTGTTGCAGTTTGGCCGGGGCCGGGTTAGAACTCAACACCCTCGGTATATGGGGCTGGTGCCCCTATTCACTGAGCCACAGATGCCGCCCTGTAGTTATTATTATTATCTCTGCCTTCAAATTAGGAAACTGAAGTTAGAGAAATTTAAGGCAGCAAGCCCAAAGAACACAGCCAAGAAAGCATAGCATGACCAGCCTGCCTCCATGGCTCACAGCCTCCTCCTCTCCTCTCTGGAGTCTGGGCTCACATAGTAGGAAGTGGAACTGAGCAAAGCCCCTGCCCAGGGGGATGCAGGTGTCAGTGGTGAGGCAAGGGTAGGCTCCCTGCCTCCAACTCCCTGCCCTTTACTCCACAGGCTCTCTGGAGAGGCTGAGGTTTCATTTCCTATTCTCTAACCATCAGTGAAGGTCAAGGACGGTGTCTCTATTTCAGTGAGAAAAAAATGCTCTATTTATGAAATATGACTCTTATAAATTAAAAAATTACTCATTATGAAACCAGAATGATATTTGGCACAGGAGTTATCATTAAACTGCAATCTGTAGGTTAGAGCGTGAACTTCAAACTGCAGGTTATCACGTCAAACATGTGGCAAACCATCACTACTGTTGTGGGAATATTAGGAAAAAGCAGGAGGAACACACATGCGTGCAGATGCACAGACACATGCGCACACAGGCTTTAGAGGTAGACTTGGGTTCAGATTCTGGCTCTATCACTTACTAAATGTGTGATCTTTGGCCATGTTACTTACCCTTTCTTAGGCCTGATTTCTTGTTGATAAAATTTCATAATTTTGGAGGGAAAAAATTTAAAATGCACATTGAGTGCTCATCCAGAAACATTTAACAAATGATTATAGTTTCACCACCCAATACCACTTACTAAGTGTCTTCTGATATTAATAAATATTCCTCTGCCCTCTGAGAGCTGGTGGAGTAAATAGAACAATTTTCTATACTGAGATTTCAAATTAACCTACATGTTGTTAAGGTGCTAAGGATAAAGATCTCCTTAGAGGATTCCCCTGGAATTTAGAAATCAGGAACTTAGAGAAGGAACTCTTCCCAAGACAAAGCAAAAAGAGAAGAGTCTGGGAACCTGGTCAAAACCTGCTGCAGCTTCATGGAGGCATTTTCATGTCTACAGAAAGGCAGGATGGCCCCATTGAGGATGGTTTGCTTGGAGCCCAGGAAAAGGAAAATCTTAGAGAAAAACTCACAAGCAAAAATCATGCAACACAAAAAGAGTCTTCAGTGACAGCCACAGAAACAACAGACTGTAAAATTTATCTCTCAAAAGATACAAGAAAAAATAATCATGATTCATATATTTGAAGACATTAAAAAGGAAAATATAAACAACAAAAAGGGCTATTAGATCATGGATTTGGTACATAAAAGAGCAAAACAGCATATCTAGAAATCCCTAGACTAATTATTAGATTAGATACACCCCATAGAAGGTTCAATTCCCTTAGAACCTCTGTAAGTTGAGCACCCAAGGGACTGTAACAAACTGGTCAGCATATGTGGTCAGCATAAGGAACTAGGCCCACTGTACTGATACATACATGTGGTATATGTCTGTTTTATGAAAGTTTGGTCAACTTAAGAAGGTGATCAATGTAGGGAGGTAGTTCTACTGTAGGGGAGGTTCTACTATAGTTGGAACAGAAAGCAAAGAAATTATTTAGAGCAGCAACACAGACAAAGAAATGTAAAATGTAGAAGAGAGATGAAGAGACATAAAGGACAGGATGAAACTGAAGCACCCATTTAATTGTCTTACTTCCAAAAGGGCATAATGGAAAAAAATATGGATAAGAGGTAGTAATTATAGAGAATAGCCAAAACTGATGAAAGACACCAATTATTATATCCAGGAATCCCAATGGATATGGAGCAAAATAAATTTTAAAAATAATACACATCATAAGGGCATTTGTACTAGACTATTTACCACAGCTCCATTTACAATTGTCAAACTGTGGTAACAACCTAAATGCCCACCAATCCAGGAATGGATTAAGAAGCTGTGGCATATGTACACCATGGAATACTATTCAGCCACTAAAAAGGATGTAGACTTTACATATTTTATATTAATCTGGATGGAGTTGAAACACATTGAAACACATTCTTCTTAGTAAAGCATCACAAGAATGGAGAAGCAAGAATCCAATGTACTCAATTCTGATGTCAGGACAGTTGATGACCTAGTACATGGTGGGGTGTAGGGGATGGGTAGAGCAGAGAAAGGGAAGGATGGAGGGGGGTGGGAGGTCATGATGTGTGACACACCTTTTGAAGGTGGGAAACAATTATTAGAGGGACTTTTCCTAACAATTGCAATCAGTGTAACTTGGTTCTCTGTACCCTCAATGAATCCCCCCCAAAAAACCTCCAAAATAAAGATGTAAAAAATTTCATTGAAATAATAATAATAACACACATCAAGGTACATGATAGTAAAACTACAGAACAAGGATGGCGAAGATCTTAAGAGTAGCTAGAGAAAACTGACAAATGCTTCTTTAAAAAGAGTAATAATTAATTTCTTTTTTTTTTCTTGTGCCCACCATCATGCAACCAATTGCTATAGAAACAAGCCTCAAGCAAACTGCATACCTGGAGTTTCATGGCAGCACAGCCCACCTGAGAAGGCCTTGCCCTTTCTGGCCAAAGGCTGAGGACACTGTTTTGGGAGTTAGAAGCTGGGTAGCACCTCATTCTTTGGCTGAATTCAGGCTACCACCCAGCTGCAGAGGGACTGTGGAGCCTAAAATCTACACACACCTTGGACAATGCCCACTGTCCTGCTATAAACTGCTTTTGAAACAACTTATGAACAGACTGCACATCCCTCTTGCATCTTGCATATTCTGTTTTCCTGGAAGGAGCCCCACACTCTCTGGTTATAGCCCCAAGGTGTCAGTTTGGGAGTCTAAACCTAGGCATTGCCCTGCCCTCAGGTTGACCTCAGCCCTACCCTCCTGGTAAGCTCTCCTACCTACTCCTAGGACAATTCCTACTGCCCTGCTACAAGCTGCATTGAGACTGAGATGGAAAAGATGGCACTCCACCATGCATCTTACCCATGCCATTTTCCTGGAGGAGGCTCACCCTCTGAGTTAGAGGCCCAAGACATAATTTGGAGAGTTTAAAGCTGGGTAGCCCAGGAGGAGACCTAGAGATTAGGACCGCCCTTCCTCCAGCTACCCATTGCTGTGAACATACCTGCCTGTAATCCCAAGCTTGACCTTTGGGAGCAAGTGAAATAAATGCAGGACAGCCACTTCTGATGGGTACACGCCCAGTGATACTGGGTTCTTCCATTCAGGGATGGACAGGGATGCCCATTTTCTAGGCCTGGGTAAGCCCAGAAATCAACTTCACCACAGAACTCCATCAATAGATACAAAGAGGCCCTTTCCAGACTGCATTCTCTGGTCTCAAGCAAGATCAAGAAAAAGGCAGCCTGGGCAGTGCCTGTGGCTCAAGGGAGTAGGGTGCTGGCCCCTTATGCTGGAGGTGGCAGGTTCAAACCCAGCCCTGGCCAGAAACTGCAAAAAAAAGAAAATAAAAGAAAAGAGCAGCCTTATCAGCATCTCATCTAGGAGGTTCCTCCTGGAGTATGAAGCACATACCCTATTACCTTGCCTAGGCAAGGACCACATTCTTTGGCTAATGTTAGGATTCCTTTCTGCATGCAGGCTCCTGGTCAACTGTAATATGTTCCAGACATGCATTCCCCAAACCTCTGCCACAGGATAGAAAAGCAGTACGTAAACCCCTGTACAGAAGGCCCACATGGGCTGCCCACTTGGGTTCCCCACTTTGTTGCTGGAGGTTCTGTTCCCCCTTTCTCTCTATCTATTTCTTCATCAATAAACTCTGTCCTTTTTCTTGCTTGAATGGTCCATGGTTTCATTATTAGAACCCCATAATCAAGGACTGGGCACAGAAATTCCAGCTGTGAAAATAGTACTCTGCTCTCTGCATTCTGCTTCTGCACAGAAGGTGCAGCTCATTTCCAATAATTAATTTCTTGATGGCACCAATGGAAACCAACAGGCAGGGGAGAACTTTTATTTGCTGTAAGAAAATAACTGTCAACCAATAAATGTATACCTAGCAAAACTTTTGGCAATTATGGATAAGTAAAGACATTTACAGACCAAAAAAAATCAAGAGGATTTACCACAAAAATACCTTCACTAAATAAAAATCTAATGATATACCACAGATAGACAAAAAGCAATCCCAGATAGAAAGGTACAGATGCAGCTTGGCGCCTGTGGCTCAAGCGGCTAGGGCGCCAGCCACATACACCTAAGGTGGCGGGTTCGAATCCCCAGCCCAGGCCCACCAAACAACAATGATGGCTGCAACCAAAAAATAGCTGGGCGTTGTGGCGGGCACCTGTGATCCCAGCTACTTGGGAGGCAGAGGCAGGAGATTCCCTTGAGCCCAGGAGTTGGAGGTTGCTGTGAGCGTGATGCCATGGCACTCTACCCAGGGGGATAGCTTGAGGTTCCGTCTCAAAAAAAAAAAGGTACAGATGCAAGGAAGAATGATGAGTGCAGATATTCAAAGATGTAAGTAAAGCTAAATAAACGTTTCATAAAATAATAATAATAAATACCTTGTTTGGTGGATTGGCTACAATGAGATAAAATTAAAATATTGGACAACAATAATGTATAAGTCAGAAAAGGACAATAACATTTAAGAATTATAAATTCTTGATGTATTGGAAGGAGGATAAAGCTACACTTTAAATATTATAAGGATGCTTGTTAAATTATTCTAGGCTAACTATAGAACTAATCAAAGAAAGTAGAAGTTTCAAACTAGCAGGTAGAAAAAAATAAGGTTTAAAAAAATCAAATAGTTTTTTCAAAGACAAGATAAAAAGTTTAAAAAGAAAAATAGGACAAATATAAAAGGCAAAGTAGAAATTATTCTAAATATATTGAGAACTATAGAAATGTAAATAAAAACCCCACATTCTCCAGTTTAAAAAAAAATACTTTAGATTTCTAAAAAAGTGAACCAAAATAAAAATAGTTCTTTATTGTTTGTAAGAGAAATACCTAAGACATAAAGACAGGACATAGAAAGGTTAAAACAAAGGATGAAGAAAATTCCCTCACACATACTCACCAAAAGAAACCTGATGTAGTCCTATTACTATCAGCACAATTGGCATTAAGACAAGTTGTACTACTAGAGATAAAAGGGTCACCATATAATGATAAAAATGTAGACTCCACATGAGTGTAAAAATTCTAAATATGAATGATCCTTAGAGCCTCTATTAAATTTATGTTAAAAAGAACATAAACTGAAATATGTTCTATGATAGTGAAAAATTTTTAATGTTATCTGTCTTAATAGCCAATAAGTCAAGCAGTCTAAAAACTTTAATCATAGAGGAAATTTGAATGAAATAATTGACAAATTTGATCCAATAGATATAAATAGAACATTGGATCTAACAACTTGAGAATATACATTCTTTCCATACACTCATGAAATATTTATGGAAATATACCTCATTGGAGGCCATGATGTCAACCTCAACTAATGGCGAAGGATGAGAACCACACAGTTCACCTTCTCTCACCACAGTAAGACAGAAAAGTCAACAGCAAAGAAATAACCAGAAATATTATATAGCACTGGAAATTCAAAAGCCAACACTCAAGAGTCTACTATAAATTATAAAGGAAACATGAAAAATATTTAGCACTAAATAATATTGCAAATAAAACTTGGGGATTATAGGGAATTTTATATTCAAAAAGAAAATCGAAGAAAACATCCCAATCATGAAAAAGAATAGAATTAAGGCCAAAGATGGGAAGAAATTAAAAGAATTTTTAAAAAATAACAAAACAGAAATAATTTCAGTAGAAGAAACAAGAAAAGTCAACAATTGGTTCCTAAGACATCCTAGAAAATGATCCTGGGGGGCAAAGCCAAGATGGGGGACTGCAGCCAGCTTTTTACAGATGCTCCCATCCAGAAGGAGGCTTAAAGGACAGAAGTTTAGCAAGGGAGCAGATGGTTTGGAGCAGAGCCAAGAGAGAAGATTGAAGAGCACAGTTCAACCTTCCTGAGGCGAGCTATGACCCCAAAAATACAATCAAAAGGTACAAAATCCACCACAAAGAGGACAGGAGTCCCCTCCTCCACAAGCAGGGCTCGTAGTTTACTCCATGCAAACAAATGAGCAGAGTTCAAACATTCTCCCGCTCTCTCCCACGGGAGAGACCCCCTAAAAACTGGACCTCCTACCCCTGCTGGCGTGCCACGGCACCCTCCTGCCAGGCATAAAAATGTTGTAAAACTGTATATGTTCCCCACCTGCAACATTGAACTCTGAGGATTCCGCCCCACCACCCTGAGGTCTGGAGGTTTGTTACCTACGGAGTCCAGATTCTTGGGCATCTCCTTGAGAGAAGTGGAGGGGGAAAGGGCTGGTGCTGCTCTGTGCTGACTGTGGCACAGGAGTGAGGAGAAGAAAGTTGGCTCAGAGGAAGCCATATGGCAAACAGTGGCATCCTGAGCTGTGAACTGGCACCATTCCAGATAGGCGAGCCCCATCTCTCTCGGCAACCAGAGGTTCCAGACAGCAGCCACAGGCTGAACAGACTTGGTAACATTCATAAGTAAAGAGACCATTAGCACCAGCCCTCAGGGGAATACAGCTGAGACAAAGGCAGTGAGCGGGCAGAGGCTGGAATTGACACCTGAGTGTAAACTCTTAATTTGCTTGTTGCCCAGAACTGAGTTCTTCACCAGCTCTAGCAGCCTCTGACTTGCAGAAGAACTTATATAGGACAGAAGGTGTGAGGCTGGAACGGCAAGAACTTTCAAAGCCTAAATTCTTCCCCTGCTGGACTGGACTCAGATTTCCCACCAAGCACCTCGCCATCAGGGGAATGCTGAGAAAAAGGCAGTGGGCAGGCAGAGGCAGGGATTGACACCCAAGTGTAAATTCTAATTGTTTGCTGCCCAAGGTTGTGTTCCTCATCAGCTCTAGCAGCCTCTGACTTGCAGAGGAATCCAGCCTGGACAGAAGGCAAGGGGCTGGAATTAAGAGAATGTTCAGAGCGTAATTTAAACAAGCAAGGCCCCCCTGCCAGACACAGATTTCCAGGTGATTTTGGCAGTCATAAACCCTGGAAGCAGTTACCTACTGGAGTGAATAGGGTCACAGACCTGAGGGATTATGAGTGACTGGGTGCAAGGTGGGGAAGAAGGCATTAACCTTCTCAGACTAACCCATTTGCCGGGCAGTTCCCTTTGCCCTCACAGAGCACTGGAGCAAGTTATATCTGAGCTACGAGCAGACCCCTCTTATCTAGCTGCCAGAAACATTTGAACTTTTCCACCTGAAACAGGTGCTGACTGGGACAACTGATCTGGACCCATTAAACCAGGCAGACCACCCAGGGACTATTCAAAGGGGCACCCTGGGTGTATGGTTGAGGGAAGGTTTGATTTTCCTTGCCCAATTGTTGTTTGTGGGGGGGCGGAGTGACTTAATTGCTGGTATTTCTTCACAGTAGAGGCTTCAACCAAAAGAAACTGAATCATTAGGGTAGGACAGAGACCAGCTGAAAATAAAACAGAGCCATTTAGCCCCACCACACCAAGCAGGTCCCCCATCTCTCAGGCTGTAACACTGTACGGGTTCTTGACAAATCTCAAGGGGAAAAGCCAAACGGGGTAAAATAATCATGGAGCAGAATCAGCAGAAAAGCTCTGGTAATATGAATAACCAGAGTAGATCAACTCCCACCAAGAAAGGATGTGGCTGGTAATATGAATAACCAGAGTAGGTCAACCCCCCCACAAGAAAGGATGTGGCAGACAAAACTGAAGATGCCCTATATAAACAGATGGCTGAGATGTCAGAAATTGAATTCAGAATTTGGATTGCAAATAAGATTAATAGAACAGAGGCAAAGACAGAAATAGAAATTCAAGGAGCATTCCAAAAGTTCACTCAAGAATTCAACGAATTCAAAAACAAAACCACCAAAGATTTTGAAATATTAAGGCAAGAAATTGCAGCCCTTAAAGATCTGAAAAATACAGTAGAATCACTTGGTAACAGAATGCAAGAAGCAGAAGGAAGGATCACAAATGCAGAAGACAAAGCTTCTGAATATGTCCAAAAGTCCAAAGAGAATCAGAAATGGAAAGCAAAAATGGATCATTCTCTTAGAGAGCTCTGGGATAATTCGAAGAAAACTAATATTCGCCTCATAGGAATCCCTGAAGGCAATGAAGTTGCTTTACAAAACACAGATGCTCTTCTGTATGAAATTATGAAAGAGGACTTTCCAGATATGTCAAGAGATCCTAAAATTCAGATTGCAAACAGCTTCAGAACCCCAACACAACTCAACCCAAATAAGACATCCCCCAGACACATCATAATTAACTTCAGTAAAGTTAATATGAAAGAGAAAATATGGAAAGAAACGAGACGTAAGAAAACCATAACCTACAAGGGGGAGAATATTAGAAGAACTGCAGATCTCTCTGCTGAAACCTTTCAGGCAAGAAGAGGGTGGTCATCGACATTTAATCTCTTAAAACAAAATAACTTTCAGCCCAGGATCTTGTATCCAGCTAATCTGAGTTTCATTTATGATGGAGAAATTAAAGACTTTAATGACATCCATGCGTTGAAGAAATTTGCCATAACTAAACCAGATCTCCAGGATATTCTCAGACCTATGTGCAATCCTCCACCACAAAAGTAAACTAACTCAGAAACTATTGGTCAAACTCCAACTTCTACAGTGGTGAAAGGATTCAAAACATCCACAGGACTTTTGAACGACTCAATACCTAAAATTTTATCAGACTTATCAATAATTTCAATCAATGTGAATGGCTTAAATTGTCCTCTAAAGAGGCACAGATTGGCTGATTGAATACAGAAACTCAGACCAGACATCTCTTGTATACAAGAATCTCATCTTACCTTAAAAGACAAATATAGACTCAGGGTGAAGGGATGGTCATCTATATTCCAGGCTAATGGAAAGCAGAAAAAACCAGGTGT
>NW_003852612.1:1146163-1164044 GCF_000181295.1 Otolemur garnettii | reverse complement strand
GGAAGGTTGCCCATTGTCTCCATTGCTCTTTAACATTGTAATGGAAGTTTTAGCCATCGCAATTAGGGAAGAAAAAGCGATCAAGGGTATCCATATAGGGTCAGAAGAGATTAAACTTTCACTCTTCATAGATGATATGATTGTATATCTGGAAGATACCAGGGATCTAAACTCTTAGAAGTAATCAAGGAATACAGCAGCGTCTCAGGTTACAAAATCAATGCTTATAAATCAGTAGGCTTCATATACACCAACAGCAGCCAAACTGAAAAAACAGTCAAGGACTCTATTCTGTTCACAGTAGTGCCAAAGAAGATGAAATATTTGGGAGTTCACCTAACAAAGGATGCGAAAGATCTCTATAAAGAGAACTATGAAACTCTAAGAAAAGAAGTAGCTGAAAATGTTAACAAATGGAAAAACATACCATGCTCATGGCTGGGAAGAATCAACACTGTTAAAATGTCAATACTACCCAAAGCAATATATAATTTTAATGCAATCCTCATCAAAGCTCCACTGTCATACTTTAAAGATCTAGAAAAAATAATTCTTCATTTTATATGGAATCAGAAAAAACCTTGAATAGCAAAGACATTACTCAGGAACAAAAACAAAATAGGAGGAATTATGTTACCAGACCTCAGACTATACTATAAATCAATAGTGATCAAGACAGCATGGTACTGGCACAAAAACAGAGAGGTTGATGTATGGATCAGAATAGAGAGCCAAGAGATGAATCCAGCCACCTACCGTTATCTGATCTTTGACAAGCCAATTAAAAATATTGAGTGGGGAAAAAATTTCCTATTTAACAAATGGTGCTGGGCTAACTGGATGGTGACCTGTAGAAGACTGAAACTAGACCCACACCTTTCACCATTAACCAAGATAGACTCTCACTGGATTAAAGATTTAAACTTAAGACATGAAAATATGAAAATACTAGAAGAAAGTATAGGGATAACACTTGAAGAAATCAGCTTGGGTGAAAATTTTATGAGGCGGTCCCCTTGGGCAATTGAAGCAATGTCAAAAATACACTTTGGGGACATGATCAAACTTAAAAGTTTCTGCACAGCCAAGAACACAGTAAATAAAGTGGGTAGACAGCCCTCAGAGTGGGAGAAGATATTTTCTGGTTATGTCTTCGACAAAGGTTTAATAACCAGAATCCACAGAGAACTCAAACGTATTAGCAAGAAAAAAACAAGCAATCCTATCTCAGGGTGGGCAAGGGATTTGAATAGAAATTTCTCTAAAGAAGACAGGTGCATGGCCTACAGATATTTGAAAAAATGCTCTCCATCCTTAATCATCAGAGAAATGCAAATCAAAACTACTTTGAGGTATCACCTAACCCCAGTAAGATTAGCCCATATCACAAAATCCCAAAACCAGAGATGTTGGCGTGGATGTGGAGAAAAGGGAACACTTCTACACGGCTGGTGGGAATGCAAATTAATTCGTTCCTTTTGGAAAGACATCTGGAGAACACTGAAAGAACTAAAAATAGACCTGCCATTTGATCCTGCAATTCCTTTATTAGGTATATATCCAGAAGACCAAAAATCACATTATAACAAAGATATTTGTATCAGAATGTTTATTGCAGCCCAATTCATAATTGCTAGGTCATCGAAGAAGCCCAAACGCCCATCGACCCATGAATGGATCAATAAATTGTGGTACATGTACACCATGGAATACTATGCAGCCCTAAAGAAATATGGAGACTTTACCTCCTTCATGTTTATATGGATGGAATTGGAAAATGTTCTTCTTAGCAAAGTATCTCAAAAATGGAAGAAAAAGTATCCAATGTACACAGCCCTACTTTGAAACTAATTCATAGCTTTCATAGGAATGTCATAACCTAATTATAGCCTTAGAATATGGGAAGGCGGTGGAAGGGGGAGTGAGGGGGGAGGGGGGAGGGAGGGTGATTGGTGGGGTCACCTCTATGGTTTATCTTACAAGGGTACAAGTGAATCTAAAAGCAGAGTATGAACATTTTAACTCAATAAATAAGAAAATGACACAAAGGTTATATTAAGCAGTTTGATGAGAGTATTTCAAAATGTATATAAAAACAGCACACTGTACCCCATGATTGCATTAATGTATACAGCTAGCCTATAAGAAATAATAAAAAAAAAAAAGAAATAAAATGATCCTCTGGCAACAATTCTGAGGGGGAATCAAGGGAAGACACAAATAAATGACATTAGAAATGAGAGGTGGGAAAAACACAGGTTGGTCACAGAAGACAAACGTGAGGATATTGTAAGCAGCTTTCTGCCAGTGAGTTGAAACTTATATGACACGGGAAAATAAACTCGAAAAATGACTTGCCAATAAAGATTCAAGACCAACAGAAGCTTACCACGTCCAGAATATATCTTCCCATAAGAAAACATTAGGTTCCCAGTGTGTGACACATTCTGTCATATAGCTGAGCCACAGAAATCAGCCATCTTTACATAGAAGAGGACTCTGTGCCATGCATGTCATGAGGCTAGTATACATTTGGTAGGAAGAATTAGTCAAGAAAGAAGTATGAAAGACCAAACCCTCTCATAAACACAGGTGTAAGATCCCTTTTGCAAATCAAACTCAGCAATAAGTGAGTGTGCAGGAATGAAAGGTGAGGAAACCAATCAATTTCCCAGATTAATGTCCAAAGCAAAAAAAAAAAAAAAAAAATCATGTAATTATCTTAGTATCACCATCTCTCACCATCGACCCCAACAATGAAGCTGGGCACATAGGGGCACTCTTGATAAAACAGCACAGTCCTTTCAGAAGGGTATTTTATTTCAATATTAATTGGTATTCTGTCCTTGATCCCTTAGAGGCATGAAAAAGACACCAACGACAGCTGTGGTGCTGTGCATTTCCCTCCCACTCCATGCCGGGGTGGGGGGGAAGGATGGGATTGGTTCTGTGTGATCCCTTTCTTTAATGGAATTCTGTGTCACAGAAATGCAAGTAAAAAGTTGTTTACAAAAGTCTGAGCTCAGATGGCACCTGTGGCTCAAAGGAGTAGGGCGCTGGCCCCATATGACGGAGGTGGCGGGTTCAAACCCAGCATGGTGAAAAACTGCAAAAAAATAAAAATAAAAAAAAGTCTGAGCCCATGGAGGGGTGTGGCCAAAGATGTAAAAGCAGCCATTGTCTCATTAGGGGGAATGGAGGCAGCAAGAATGAACAGGAAGGGTCCTGAGACTGGGATGGACCACTGTGGTTTGTGTACTACAAATTGAAGGACCACACCCCATTCCCTGCAGCGCCCTGGGGAGTAGAAAGACCTCGTAAGGCAAAGGTTGCCAGCACACCAGGGAGGCCAGCCCAGGCACCATGGCTCCTTGGGGGCAGCCAAGATCCCAAAGAAGAAAGTGGGTATATGAGCAGACTCCTGCCTTGGGTTCCCAGGCATCCCATAAGCCTCCCTGGTTCCTACATGGTCCAACAGTATCCTCTGACCCCACGCTGGCTCAGACTGACTCTTCTAAGAGTTCCAGGGTGATGGAACTTGGAGTCAGCAATAACTTGATTTGAAGCAATGAGTCTTGTGACATTTCTGCAGGCCCCACCCCACCCGTAGCTTAGCCTTCCTATCCACTACACATGTGCAGGGCGTTTGGGTAAGAAGTGGGAGGCAGAGACGCACATCGGCGGAAGAAGGCAGCAAAGCTCTGCTCTACCTTTCCTCCAGGGCTGGCCACTGCTTGATGTTGCCTTGGGCGTCACTGCTGGCTTCTCCCTTCTGGGAATCCACAGCTGCCTCCTGCCTGGCTTGCAGGGACTCCTTCAGGTCCCTGTGCAGGTGGAGGGTGCCACGGGCCATGCTGTCCAGAAAGCCGAGGATCTGGAGACAGCTCCGCATCCTGGGTGGGAACACAGTGCTGGGGGAAAAGGCAGCGCTCAGCAAATCAGCAAATGGCCTGGTCTTAGTGTCAGTCCCAGCCCCAAGAGGGGCTTGCTCTTCCTCAGGGACCCCAAAGCATCCCAACAGGCACAGGTCCTCAGCCAGCTTCTCAAAGAGTCCGTTCCTCCTGAAGAAGTCACTGTTGACGGGGTCCAGGTGCAGCGCAGCAGACACGGCCCCCAGAGTGTGTAGCAATAGCTCCAGGGTCTGGCTGGGGGAAATAGCCCCCCACGCCTGCAGTGGGGGCTCATGGAGAGAGCCCTCCAGGTCGGAGAGCAGGGACAGCAGCCCAGTGAACCCGCTGGAGACTCTGAAAGCAGCACGGCCCTTGGCGGTCTCCAGGATCCGGAGCAGAGACTGAAACACCAAGCAGATAAACAATGAGCAAAGTCCAAAAGGCAAGTTAACCCTGAGCTCAAGTGGATCCTGAGCTGCCGTCCTGCCAAAGCGTCCCCTGCGCTCTGCCCTCCGCAGTGCTGTCAGAACAAGGTTCAAAAAGGAAGATTCTGAAACACTGGAAATTTGTATTGTTCCTCTTACTTTTCAGTTTAGATTGTTCACAGGTACTTTCTATGCTAATTTATAGTTGGGTGACCCGTCCTCTGTACTTAAATCCATCTCTCTCCAGAAACCTTCCTCTGACCTGTACTTAAATCCATCTCCCTCCAGAAACCTTCCTCTGACCTAGCTCAGATGCTCTCACAGCCCCTTCTTCTTCCCCAATTAACGTGTTTATCACACTCCACGGCAGTTAGTTGAGAATTATCTCAGCTCTCCACCACATGGAAGCCCCATGAGAGCAGGAACCACGTTGGGCTTACTCACTGCTATGGGATATATTGTGTGCATGACCAGAATTCACTGCATGAGTAGAATGAACCATCTCTTAGGCTGTGCAGGAAACCCACAGAGAAACCCTCATGGTGGCAGCTTATTATTCTTTATCTTCCTCTTAGTGTAAACGTGGGTACATCTCTTAAATGAGGAGAAACAGTAAAATGAACCTACTGAAACATGGTGTAAAAAGATGAGGGTTTCAGGAAAGAGAAGAGAAAACTTCAATGGAATGAACTATGCAGGTGTAACATACAGCATAGGCCAGGTGTGCAGAAGCATTTAGACTGCTTATAGCATACACAGTAGGACCCACCACCTCCAGACTGCTGGGATTTTTACTGGGATTTTTCTATTTCTTTCTAAATCCAAACCTTTATTGAGCACTAGGCTGTGTCATTCATGGAGCTCAATCTAGGCTATAATCAATATGTATTATTGGAAGGAGGGAGGGAGGGAGGGAGGGAGGGACAGTCACTTTTGACAAGTCTCATTCTGTGCCAAAGCTTCACACCTAACAATACAGAACATGTGGACAATTTTGGATAAATACTAAAAGCCTACAGTTTTTGGTATTTATTTATTTATCAAACGCATAAATCAGGTACAACTCCATCTAAAATTCAGGGCATTTTAAACATGTTTCCTAGAAAGCAGCTTATCCTCGTGGGTTTATTACTAGATTCTACAGTGAGGTTTGAATCGTTTTATCTTTTCAGACATTTAATGTTTTACAGAGACAGGGAAGGATATTGTCTGAGCAGACACAGTTTGGAGTTAGTTAATTCCAGGATATGTGAGACAGAGTTCAGAGAGAAAAGATTAGAAAGAAGTTCCCAATTTGAAAGGAGGAGGTGAAGCTATAACTTAGCTGCAGGGTTTAAGTTAATAGACAAAGAGAAAACCAGTAGCTCAGGAGGGAAAAAAGGAGGGAAGGGACTAGATTTGAAAACTTTCTTGTATATAGAAGAAAAAAGAGGAACTTAGTGAAGTTATAGGCTACGATCAAATATGCAGTCATGCACTCTGGGAGGGAAAGGAAACGCTCCAGCTCCCTCTCTAAAATACTGGTCCCCTGAGAGAGAGAGAAAGATGAAGGGGGGTGGGTGAAAGGAAGAGCAGCGAGAGGGAAGGGAGGGTGGGGTCTCAGTGTGTGACAAACGTTTAGGGTAGGGTGACCAGACGTCCCACTTTGGGCGGGACAGTCCTGCTTTTTAACAATTTGTCCTGTGTCCTATGGCGTTTTTAAAAAGTCCCAATTTTTGGAAAGAATGCACAAACGGGCAGGAGAACAGGAAAAGAATATATGGTTTTCAGCTGCCATGTGGCTATTTCGCCAGAATATGAGTTTTATATTATTTTTGTTAATTTTATAATGTTAATAATAATAACATGTAATTGTTGAGAAGTGATTATGGAGAACTGCTTCTCAAAGTTTGCATTGTTGTCAGGCCCTGCTCTGCCCCATCCCCTGCCCCACACAGCCCCCCCCCCCCCCCCCGCCCCTGCCCCGCCCCCCGGCCATGTTGTCCTGCTTTACAAATGTTAAAATCTAGTCACCCTACTTTGGGGA
Organism: Otolemur garnettii; assembly: GCF_000181295.1. Lineage (NCBI taxonomy): Eukaryota > Metazoa > Chordata > Mammalia > Primates > Galagidae > Otolemur > Otolemur garnettii. The sequence continues at coordinate 1,157,703 of NW_003852612.1, read as the reverse complement.
CAAGACACAATTGTAAGAGGGACTTTACCTAACAAATGCAATCAGTGTAACCTGGTTTCTTGTACCCTCAATGAATTCCCAACAACAACAACAACAAAAAAAAGATTCTAGGCTACCAATAAAAGCTTACTTGACATATGCAATTTAAAAAAATACAATAAAATACTGGTCCCCCAACCTAACGCTAGTTTTCATCTGCAACAACATAATGTGTGTTCCTACTGCTCCAATTTTGTTCTCTAATATTACATCCCACTGCAAGAAAGCTGAGCTCCTTGGACAGTAGTCAATCCCACATCTAGGACAGGAGAACATAGGATGAGCCTGGGCTGTCCTGATGTACACAGGCTGGGATTCTTTCACAGATGAAGAGAAACACCATCCAAGGCCATAGAGCTAAAGGGTTCCCAAACTCACCTACGACATTTCCAGAAATTAACAGATTACAGCAACTAAGCCTATGAAGGGCCAAAGTCCCCCGTTATGTTCAAAATGGATGAATAGCTTAAAGTGAGGTAGAAAGAGTCATTTTTACCAAGGATCTTTTCCCAGTTACAAAGAAATGTGTGACTCACAGTGGTTAGATCAATAATAGCCCTGCACAGCTCAGAAGGCTGACTGTGGAGAAGCTGAATTGCCATTTCTCTCTTTGAAAGAAACTTAGCATCAGGGCCACCCATGAAAGGGGACAAATCGCCATAGTAGGAGAGACTTCAGGGAAATAGACTTCCCATATTGCCAGAGAGGTGGTGGCAAAAAAAGAATACTCAGAACTGGGCAAGGACACTGCTTTCTACTCCTGCATCAGGATAGGGCCTCATTCATTCCAAATTTGGCTCAAAATCTAGGCAAGATGAACTTCTGTAGACAAGTCCTTAAAGAGAAGCGTGAAGATTATTAGAGTAGGTTGTTCCAGAATGGTGATGCTCAGTGGGCATGAAAGCTCATGACATAGGTCAGGCAAGGCCTGGTGTGTAGACAGTCACCACAGCTGCCTACCCCAGCCCAGGTTCCCTGGGACCAGGAGAGGCCAAGACAGATATGCTGCAGCTGTGCCTGCCTTGTGCGGGCTAGTTACTCCCAACAAAATATCTTTTCTTTGGCTGAGTTGGAAATTCACACTAACCTTGAAGTCTATGTGGTGGGTTTGGTTTCTTCCTTCCAATTGATAACCCAGAGGAAAGGCTGCACACTGGTATGGGGTACAGCATATGAACTGAACCTGGCACACTGGTATGGGGTACAGCATATAAACCTGCCCTGGTGCCTGGTCAGGTGACACATGCCAGGCAGACTAAATAAACTAGGAAGTCATCAAGAAACCTTAAGCTCTATGATGCTAAACAGTGTGAATTTATGTGAGTGCTTTTGAGAGCTCCTAGGACCACTAGGAGATTTGTTTAAGGCAAATGGAATGAATGAAGCCCTTCTGCTTATCACACAACATATGACAAAACAAATTCTAGAAGGGAGAATGGTTAGAAAACCAAACTAATCAGATTACAATCATCTGAGTGCTGGATGATCACTAAAATCTCCTCTTCTCTGAAAGGACCACCTTCCACTTGTCCAATTTGATGCCAAATAATGCTTAAAAGAATTCCATCATTCAAAGAAGATCAAGAGTAGATACTTTAAAAATAGAAGCAACAAAATAACCATCCTCATTGTTATCTCTGTTTCTCAGCAGGTCTCACCTACAATTCCTAGGTGGTTATTTTCTGGTTCTCCTGTTGGGAGGGGGAGGAGGAAGCCATGGCTCTCCTTAATTGTTGCTTTGTTTGATTTATTAAATTCAGAGTCATTATCTAAAATGGGGGTAATCTCATTAGAACTTAGGCTGCTCTATTATTATTTCTTAGGATGGGGTTAATTTCATATTTGCAGAGTCATAAAGTAAAAAGTCCAAAATCCAATTACAAAGGCTTAATTTCATAGCAACTAAAGAGAAACATTTCTATCATAAAGGAAAATAAATACTTTCCTACTTCAGGAAACGATTTGTCAGGAACTGGGGGCCTAGGAGGAGGGTCTCCATTACTGTCATTCAACTTTGCATGATAATGCATCACACAGGGTTTCCAGTCTGCAGAAGGGAGTAAATTTAATCAGCTGAAGTCAAAGTAATCAGGCTAAGGTTGACACATTTCAAGAAAGGTCAGCGTTAAGCACATTTTCTCATCCTTAACTCAGTTACCATGTCATCGTCTCTGAGTTAGTATTCCTCCAGCTTGAATCTATAAAATGGATGTCTGCTGCAAAGCGCTAACTACGTTAGGGCTAACAGGATTTATTTCACATTCTATTATTTGTTATTCCTCATAATTTTCCATGTGTCATGCTGGAAGACCGGTGAGGTAATGCGATTAAGCTGAGAGTTGAACAGCTAAATGTATATTAGCAAATCAATCTGAATTTGTGCATAACCCAATCACGGTCCCATCGGCCATGGAGAGGAAATTCATTTGCTTACATTATTCTTTAACTCAGTTATCATTTGCCAGAATTAGGTGGTGAAGTCACATGTGCTTCACTGTTGGTATGGAAGCACCACTGGATTTTGGAAACCACTGCCCTAACTTGTTCTCCAGAGCGGCTGGCAGATCTGACTCAAGGAAGGAACACAGAATGACACCAGCCTTTACAAGGGTGGGGCACTGCCCATGCCATGGTCTTTCAGGTTGCCACACTCTTCACCCTACATCTGGCCCACTCTGTAGACATTGCCCCAGTCAGAGTCTGCTCTCAACTTCCAAGAGGTGAGATCTAGCCAGGTGTGGTGGCTCACACCTGTAAACCTAGCACTCTGGGAGGCCGAGGTGGGTGGATTACTTGAGCTCATGAGTTTGAGACCAGCCTGAGCAAGGGTAGACCCTGTCTTTAAAAATAGCCAGGTGTTGTGGTGGGCACCTACAGTCTCAGCTACTTGGGAGGCTGAGGCAAGAGAATCACTTGAGCCCAAGAGTGTGAGGTTGCTGTAAGCTGTGATGCCAAAGCACTCTACCCAGGGCAACTGAGTGAGACTCTGTCTAAATAAATAAATAAATAAATAAATCGATCCTGCCAGAAAGGGCTCCTTTTACATCTTTGTTTCCGAAGTTCCAAGGGGTTCCCAAGATGACTGAGGAATAAATGTGGGTCCCACACCAGATTCCAATGACCATTCCCCCTTGCTCATATGATGCAACCGTGGGTGAGTCTGGAACAGCAGAGGGCTAACAGCCCAAGTCCTCAGAGAACAACCTGGACAGCTCCAGGGGCCTCTGACTGCTCAGCAGTGACTTGGCACCCAGGGAATAGACTGCGAGTTGGGTTACCAGTGATAGCTTTGTTAAATAAGCTTCCTCAGTGTTCTTCCCTTATTTGCTCTCTTGATAGCTCGATTCTGAAACGATATTGAATCTGTAAAACACCATAATGGCTTTACAATGCTAATTCTAGAAATTCAGTCCTATTACCCAAGGGCTGACATTCCAATAAGATGCCTCTGGGCCACAGGGTAAACAAGAGGAACTTGCCATGAGCAAAACAGAGCACTGTTTTCTTTATGGGACACAAAAATACCTTCACTCTTCAAAGGAAATGCAAACATTTTTCTTTCTGTGGGTCTATTTGGCTTTCAATTTGAAAATGTCAGAAACAATTATTCACTCAATAGAAAACCACAGTCCTGACTGCTCTGGACATGCCTTCCCTGTCCCTACCAGACATGCCAATCAAACTGAGCACAGATGTATGATGGAAAATGCACCAAACAACATAGTCAAGTGCAGAGATCACTTAGTTTTCAGCTGCTAGTCTAAGACTCAAACTCGACTTCACCTTTTAGCGGTTGTGTGATGTTAATTTCATCAGTGATGCTCTCTGTATGTCTCTCTGCCCCTCTCATTAGAAGATTGGATCACATGACCCAAGGTCCTCCCCAGCTTCAAACTTTCCTTAATTCTTGATCTATCTCCCCTTTACCTTACTCTATGATTTCCACATAAAGACTTTTTACCTCATATAACATATGACCCAAGTGTCGTTCAAAAGGCATTTAACTTCCCTTTTGTTTCATGTAAATCACTTGCACTGATTTTTTTGGCCCTGTAATTAAATCGCCATTTGGGTTATTATCACACATGATAAGTATAGTCATGATGTCACTTTTGGATGGACTATGCATGATGCTTTGGCCACACCAAGCACCTGAGGCCTAGGCCACAATTCATACCACTGTATGTGTGACATTGGCTCTGTGGATAAATAAAGTAGGTGAGATGAACTGAACACCATTCCCTAAATGTTAAAAAGGCTTTGTACAGAGATTGTCTAATTCAGCTGGATGTTTCCCTAACTTGAGAAGTCAGAGTAACTTTGTACTTTTCTTAATTCATCAGCATTGAGGTGTGATGTATTAATGAAACACAAGTGTGTGCTCTATTTGGGAAGATACTGCACATGTGCCCAGCAAGTCCTGAAGTCCCCTGGCAGTCATCGGCATTTACTTCTGCTCTTTTCTCCAACAGCATAAAAGAAAAGAGAATTTTTTTAAGGTATAATTCCATAGAGACAAAGGAATGAAAAGAAAGAATAGCAACAAAACTGTAAGAGCTGCAAGATAGAAGTGATGGTAGAAGTGGTTATTTATTATATTTCTTTTAACTACTTTAAGATAATTTGATGATCATTAATAATGACACAAAAACACTCTGTTCCCGAAACATGACGACCCAACCTTGTTTGTCCCTCTGTACTCACAGTTCCAGCACCTTTCTCTCCCTTTTATAGCTCACAGGTTCCCTCCCCAGTGAGCCCTCCTCAACCAGGTAAGGCAGCGTCAGTCTCTCCTCCTTCTCTGTCCCCACAGCAGCCTGCACCCAATGTCTAACAGGGATTTACCACACTGCAATGTAACTATTGCCCACTTAATATTATCACCAGTCAATGAGCTTCCAGGTGGCAAGGGTTATATTCCATTGCATGTCCCAAGAACTCTGCACCAGCCTTAGTAATTGATAGATTCTCAGCAAATGCTGGTGAGTCACCAGTGCAGCTGTTTGGCCACTTCTGGTTCAGGGTCCACCTCCATAGTCTACAGTGCTGCTGAGAAGTAGGTGCCTAGTAGGGACTACTTTTCCTAGAACCCATGGCATTCAGGTGAGTTCTGCCAAAAGAATATGGGACAGAAGTTAAGGCATGCCAGTTCTACACCCTAATGAGAATACTCTATGCAATTGTCCTTGTCTCTCTTACCTGCTGGCTGAGTTAGATGCCCAGGTGTCAGCTATTCTTGAATAGCAATCCCTAATCACTGATTGGACTGTACATAAGAAACACAGTTTTCTTCAATGTGCCAAGCTACTGAAAATGTGGGACTTATTTTTTACAGCAGTTAACACTATCTAATACGGTGTGCTCTCTACCTACACAGTGGTCAGCTGAATAAACACATTTAAAAGCAAATGTGGAGAACTTGGTGACTATCCAAGGAAAAGCTAATCATATAGGAGGACTTGAATCACCTTCAGAAGATCCAGTTTTAGCTGCAGCTCCCCTTGAGTGGACGAGCACAGAGCGCCCACAATGATGCTCATGTACTCCTCAGCATTGATGATTGACAGCTGCTCCAAGATGCCTAGTGAGGCCTCCCGGTAGCACTCGTGGTCAAGGAAGATCTTGATGAAGGGCACCATTCCATGGTCTTTCAGGACAACTGGGGAGAAAACAAACAGGATGGGCCTAGAGGATTGGGAGCCTTGAAACCTTCAATCACAAGGAAAGATTTTTTCTGCCAATTATGGGAGTTTGTCTGCTACATTTTGACGTTTCTCTTTTGCCCAATGGTTAAGTTTTTTTGTAATCCACACTCACTATTAAAATGAGAAGAGGGTTTGGAGAATGCTCAAGGAACTAAAAGTAGATATGCCATTCAATCCTGCAATTCCTCTACTAGATATATACCCAAATGATCAAAAATCATTTTACAGCAAACACATTTGTACCAGAATGTTTATTGCAGCCCAATTCATAATTACCAAGTCATGGAAGCAGCCCAACTGCCCATCAACTCATGAATGGATTAACAAATTGTGGTATATTTATACCATGGAGTACTCTATGCAGCCATAAAAAAGATAGAAACTTTACATCTTTTGTGTTTACCTGGATGGAGCTGAAACATGTTCTTCTTAGTAAAGTATCTTAAGAATGGAAGAAAAAGTATCCAATGTGCTCAGTACTATTATGAAACCAATATATAACCACCTACACACTCATATGAATGATAAAGCAAAACTATAGTCCATAAAGGAGGGAAGAGTTTGGAGAGGTGAGGGGAGGAGGGAGGCCTGAAGGAAGGAGGATATTTGGTGAGACCTCCCCTAATGTGCATAATGCAATGGTACATTTTAAAACTATTATGAGTATAAATGTCTTACCACACAAATAAGTAAGTGAGGTGATGGTTGTGTTAACAAGTTTGATGTAAGATTTCCACTTTTTATATCAAATCAGCACACTGTACCCCATAAATGCACTAATGTACAGTTATGATATAAATAAGTAAGAAGAGGAACAAAGAAACTGTGGAGCTGAGAATTAAAAAGAAAAACAGCACCACAGTTTCTTTTTTCCTCTTCTTATTTTAATAGTGCATGTGGATTACAAAAAAACTTACCAACAGGCAAAAGAGAAACATCAAAATATAGAATTAAAAAAAACAGGGCTGGGCAGAGTAGCTTACACCTGTAATCCTAGCACTCTGGGAGGCTAAGGCAGGTGTATCACCTGAGCTCAGCCCTGTCTTTACCAAACAGAAAAACTAACTGGGTATTGTGACCAGCACCTAGGAGGCTGAGACAAGAGGATCACTTGAGCCCAAGAGTCTGAGGTTGCTGTGAGCTATGATGCCATGACAGTCTACTCAGGAAGACAGAGTGAGATTCTGTCTAAAAACAAAGAAAGAACAAAAAAGAAAAAAGAAAAACAGCTTATTTCTCCAGTGAGAATTTTTTCTGAAAATAAAATCTTTCTTTTGTCAATTATCTACCCAAAGTTCAAGACAGAAGGAATAAACTCAAAAGATCTATGATACAAGATGGTGATTATGGTTAAGAACAATGTATTGTGCTCTTGGGGGGGGAGGGGAAGAAAAGAGAAATATCCCTTCTTTTTAGAGACCTAAGTAATATAAACCTCAACCAGACCTACCTCTCCCTTGACTCCCCTGTACTTCCCTAACACAGGGCTGTGGACAATTCTCTCTGCCAAAATTCATATAGAAAACAAGCCAGAATTTAAGTTAAGAACATATTTAATTTCTAGGTGGTTTCTTGGAGAGAAAATTAAAGAAATCTGGCCAGTGGTATGTTTTGGTTTAAATGTAATCCAAAGCATTTATTCCCCAGGATTGATAGATAGTTGGAGTAATCAATGTGGAAGAAAAAACTAGGACACAACTGGCATCTCCAAATGGCTTAATGGATTTGAGCAGACAAGATTTCGCCAATATGGGCCAGGTACTCTGTACACAGAAATCACCATGAAGGACTCCTTAAAAGTAGATTCCTGAGCTTTACTTTGATCTAGGAAGTTAGCCTAGGAACATGCCTTTTAACCAGCAGCTCCAGGGAATCTTTTGCAGACTAATGCTAGAGACCCTCTTCCTTTGCTATAATAAAATAACTTTTTTTATATTTGGTGTAATTAATCCCTGAGCACCTCAGATAAAGATGCCTAAATCACCTAACTTGCTGGTAGGACTTTGTTGGTGTATCCATTTTATACTGCAATATGCATATACATATATTTTCTATAGACTTTTTAAAATCTCTCTGCCACGTGATTTTGGGAATCTAAACGTATTTTCGAATAGATGGAGCTGCTTAAAGTCTATCATGATTGGGAGCACAACAAGTTATGTTTCTTTAAAATGACTAGTTTTCTTTGCATGCATTTTACTATTGGATATAAAAATAAAATCAGTAATCAGTATAGCAGGTTATTAATAGATTGCACTTGAAAAGAAGGGAAGGGGCCATATGTTCCCATAAATTAAGAAAATTTAGAAATGCTAGATTAAACATAATCTCTTTTATCAAATTTACTTTGCAACCGTAGGAGTAAAAGGTGTCCACTGAGGTCCACACCTACCAGCGATCTTACTAATGATCACTGGACATTAGCCAACAATCAATCAAATGGTGGATGTCAGCCATTAGCCACAGTGTTAGTAATGATTATTCCTTGAATATGACCTGTGAACACTGACCTAAATATTCAGGAAATAGTTAATTTGTTACCAAGCAGGAACAAGGCCAAGTTTGTACCACCCTTACCTGCATTCCGAACTGACCCTTTCAGAAGTGCGAGCACAGTCCTCAGCATCACACAGTTGAGTTCCCTTTCTAGATCCGGAACACCAGAAGTGGGCTCTTTGTTTCCTGCATATTTAAGAAGCAACAACAACAATAAAAATTGAAGTACAGTGACTTCATTAGCGTCTTATCCTCTGATGGAGAGGTGACTAGGAACATAGCAGAATCTCCTGCAGGGCTTGTTGTTCAAACCCAGAGCCCCAGGCTGGGTCCACTAACACAGTTCCTGACTCAGTGGTTATTAGATGGGACCCTATAATTTGCATTTCCGACAAGTTCCCAGGTGATGCTCATAGAACTGGCCCAGGGACCACTCTTTGAGAAGCACTGCCCTGGAAGACACACAGAGCCCTGTCTCCTTGGTTTCCTTTGAGCCACTTTTACATGAGCCATGTACGTCTGGGAGAGAGGATTTCTACTTATGGCTGAGCCATGGAGAAGTGCAGGAAATTCTGGAGTGAAAGGTGACCCCACTGGACCCTTAAGGGCAAAACCAGGCCTCCTTGGTTACCACTGAATCCTTAGTGCCAAAAAAGTGCCTGACACAAATTGGAAACTCAAAGCATATTTGAGGAATGAAGGAAATGAGTAAAACTAGAGCTTATCAACTAGGAGATGGAATATCTAAAAAACAGCAAGATGCATCTAACAATAGAAAGTTTGAGACAAGATGCATCCGCTCACCAAAAAGTCCAAATTCTCCCAAGTGTGGTTGCAGGTCCGGCATTGGATTTAAAAGCATATTCTGTGTTAGACTGCTGAAAAGCAATATCCAGCTAGGATAACATAGAAACTCCAAATAAAAACAGTGCAAACACTTCTCTGGTAAGCGCCAAGGAAAGCAGGGGCGGCAATCTGTTAAATCATTCTGGTGGGCTGCGAGGCAAGAAGTGACTGAGCAGTAGTAACAAAGTGCTTCCGAGGCCGGCCCAGAGGCCCAGATGCACAAAGCACACACCGGCTCATCGTCTGCAGGCCTGATCCTATCTGCAAACATCCTGGGGAGGTGTGGGTCCTGTCTGGCCTCCAGCAGATGCCTGAGCAGTGATAGTGAAACTCTAGGGTTAAGGTGACTAACAGTTTTTGAGCACCCGCTATGTGCCCAGACAGTGGGAATGATAAGGAAAAAAAGGCAGAAATGTTTTCTGTCCCTTTAAAACTTTTTGGAACGGAGCCCTGTGTCCCTGCCTCTGGCAGCAGTCAGAGGAGCGGGGGAAACATCTTTTGCTCTTTTCATTACAGAAATTGGGCCTGGGGGCTGGTACCTGCCAGGTGAGCTGAGCTGCCTGTGAGGGGAGGTTCTCAAAGGAATAAAGGTCATAGTCTTCTCCTCAACAGAGATGGCACACTGTCTGTAGTTGAATGACAATAGGTCCTCCCCTTTAAAACCTCTGTGTTTCTCCTTAAGTTCAGGAAAAATCAGTATTATGAAAGGACCCGTCTGCCATGTTCTCTCCTTTGTGAGCAAAGTCATAAATTTCTCTTTTCATTTTTCTCAAAAAAACACTTGTTCTTTTTTTTTTTCTGATGTAGCCTTGAGAACAAGTACCAAATTCCTGTAACAAGTATTTTCTCACGTAAATTCCCAACATCTCTGTGATGGAGGCGTTACCACCCCCATTTTATAGAGGAGGAAACAGGTTTGTGGAGGCTACATAACTTGTCCAGGATCATTCAGCTTGTAAGAAACACGGGCAGAATTCCAGCCCAGGGCTGTGTGACTCCTGCCCTTCCACTCAGCTCCTTCCCCCAGGACAGGCCTAGGAAACAGACAGACGGATCACCTTGGCTTAGGTCTGAAGCAGAGTACAGCGGGAGAAGGAGGGGGAGAAAGATGTGAGGCACGGCAAGTGGCAGGATTCTTGTGCACCAGCGTCCCTCCTCCAGGCCGATTTCCCAGAGCAGCAGGTGTAGACAGAATGAAGAGAAGACAAGAGGACCCAAGAAAGGATTTTTCCACCTACTTCTCATTTGAAAGTCAGTGGAAGACGGGGCTGCAGCCCATCATGTGGGCTGTCCCCAGCGGGACACATAGCTTGAGGCCTGGGCAGGCAGGGAAAGAGCCCAGCCCCTGAGCCACTCTGCACCTTCAAGAGAACAGAGTCTGCCAGCTCGTGGGGCAGCAAAGGCCACTGAACTTGAGACTCCAGAGTGTAGAGACCAAAGCAGGGGAAGGGGACATTGCCAGGGAGCCACAGGTATACCCCAACAGGACACCAAGGTGCACGGGAGGTGCTGAGTCCTAGTGACCTCTCTCCCTGTGGAGAGTCAGGAAGCCAGGCAGTACAGGGAACCAGGCAGCTGTGTCAAACAAAACCCAAAAGGGTCTCCAGACCCCCAGGCCTCCCCACATTCCCATTCCTGAGGAATTGTCATGCCCCGCTGTCTCCCCAGCCACACATCCAGAGGGCAGGAGATATCTAAAAGTGGAAAATTCACATGGTCTGAGTTAGTTGCAAGTTTATCCATCCCACTCTCCTCTTCATGGGGAAGACTAGGGGGCTGCCAGCTGTTTGTGGAGCCCTGTGTCCCAGTATCTTTTGGGTGACATGAGCACGTCACCTTCTCTGTCACATGTATGGGCAGCCAAGTTGGCACACACCCAGGCCTGGCTGATGCTGGCCACAGCCCCCTCGCACGCCCCTCCCACGCCCAGCAGCACCTGACTTCCTTATGATCTTGGCCTGTTTCCGCAGCTTCGCCAGCAGCAGGCCCAGGAGCCCTGAGTCTCGGAAGATGTCGGTGAAGAGCGGGTCCCCACCGGCAATGCTGAGGATGCTCTGCGTGGCCACGAGGGTGCAGGACACCTCAGGGCTGTCCTTGATCACGTGCTGCACCTTCCTCAGGATCTCATGGGGCACATAGCGCAGCTCAAACACCAGCGCCTCCAGCAGCCGGAAGAAGTGCACCTGCACGGTGGCCGGCTTCAGAGTCACGATCTCCACAAACTGAGAGATGGGCTGCAGGGTCCACTCCAGCAGGAAGAAGTTCCGAGGGTTCCAGACCCACATGGTCTTGATGGCCGACAAGACTTGCGTGCAGAGGACAGTGTTGCTGGCTTTGTGGAAAACATTCTGCAGGACCTGGAAGGCCTGAAGATTCTTCACAGTCACCCCTGAGAGGAAAACAAGAATCATCTTGCAAGTCATTTCTCCCATCTACGTCTAAAACAGGTGCTTC
>NW_003852612.1:1145571-1145829 GCF_000181295.1 Otolemur garnettii | reverse complement strand
AAATTAAAATTACATTGAAATTGATGTAATGTGCGTCCATTGGACAGCACTGAGCTGGGAGGATTGGTTTCAATTGATTAAAATGAAATGATGTTGGAGATTACCAAGGAAAGCCAGTTTCATGTCTAGACAAGATAAACACACTTAAATAAACACACTTTCCCAGTCCAATGTTTCCTCCACCTTTTTTTTCAGCTTGAAAGTTAAGCCTCATTCTCTCCCACCCAGGAGACACTTGAGCAGGAAGCTCCCTGCCTC
>NW_003852612.1:1132928-1145551 GCF_000181295.1 Otolemur garnettii | reverse complement strand
TAGAGATGTTTCTGAAATTCCCCTCTGATCCAGGCACTTCCCTGAAACCACATCCATGGCCCTGTGTGTCTGCTGAAGTCCCACCTGAAGGCCCTTCTTAACTGGGACACTGCGGCTCCCTGCCCTGCCCTACAGATGGTCTCCTTCCCCAGGCTCACTCTGCTGTCTCAGGCCACCATACCATCCCCCGACTGTACTTTCTGCCTTTAAACTTCTCCCCTTTTCTTTCAACCTAGACTTAGCCTTGGCCTTAAAAACTCCCCACATTGAGCCTTCTGTCTAGGGTTTCCTGAGTTACCCAGCTGCTGTCACAGCTGTGCCTGATGTATTTATGTTATCTAGCAGGCTGAGGTTCAGTATACATGTGACAATCTTTATAAAAGACCTTTAGGGAGCAGACCCCTGGCCTGTTCATGCTGGCACCCAGCATGGGCAGAATGCCTGCTGCATAGAAAGAATCAGTGTGCTCTTCAAGCTTAGAGATCAATCCATATCTTAGCATATTAAGAAGTCACTAAACTCTGCACCTGGGTAGCTGTTTCAGGGCCGTCAGTCCCCATTACCTACGCAAATATTACAGAGTAAGTCACACTGGAGTTGGGTGACAGAGTCAAGGCCTCTTCCGTTAGTTAAGAGAGTCTTTGCCTTTATTGAGCAACATTTCCTCTAAGGGCCACAGCTGACAAACTTCCTCACTGCACAAAGCTGAGGTTGCATAGCCGGGAAAATCTATACAGATTTAAGATCCACAGATAGTCTCCCCAAATGATACGAGAAAATAAAATCCACCTGTATCATTGACAGGTGCACAAAGAATCCAGGGAAGACCCTCACAGCCACATCGGGGCCCAGCATCAACTCTGCCGGTCCCTCAGAGACGCACGAAGGACCCACCAGAAACCTCGTGATGGAACTTGAAGTCTTCAAGCTGCGGGTAAGTGACGCTGTCAAACACCTTCAGCTCTGACTTCCCACAGGTTGTCAACCACGCCACCAGCCCAAGGAGCTCCTCCAGGTGAGGGTCCACTTCACTCTCGGTCAGCCCATCGTACCTGTGGGGACAGATGAGGCCAGCTCCCTGCACTTCTTGGACGGAGCACTCACCTTTGTGCATGGTGCTCCTCACACAGATGCAGAGACAGCACAGATCTGCAATTCTGGGGGAGCCCCTGAGCCCCCTTCAACACCAAGAGGCAAAGGAATGCCCCGGATGAACATCATTACTCATGAACACCAGCCTTGGATCTAAAGAAGTGCAGACGAAACCTGTGAAGAGTTATAGCACCATCTGCTCACAGGAAAAAGACATGTGCTCAGGGCATCAGCAGAGCAGGGGCCCCTCCAAAATAAGAAATGGAATATTTCACAAGAACAATAAAACAGTGTGGGAAACGGCTTTATTAGGCTTCCTTGTGCTTATTTTAAGCTTGAGCATTGTTTTAGTATTTTAATGATAGGCAGGGGGGCTATCCTGCTTTTCTTACAGAGAGGGGCCTCTCAAGTCTCATTCCAGCTCAGCCATTTCTGGAGTAAAAGTGCCTGCTGTGTGCTTCAGTCAGGGCAGACAGGGAGGCCAGTGAGCCGAGATGGGTCCCTCTGATCATTCCCCAGAATGGGCTCCTGGTCCCCTCCTGACTTCCATGAGATGTCTGGGGAAAACCAACCACCCACTGAACCAAGGAAATCTCCCAGAAAGATGGCAATAGTCATCTGGTCACCATCCAGACTAACATAAAATGTGGTATACCCAGAAGGACAGTTATGCTTAGCAACCTTTTGGAGGAAGGCCCTCAGGTGTAGTCATTTAATCACAGGCTTTTGGAGACTCTGCGAACCAAGGGACTTCAGCCACCTCATCCAAGTCATGGCCCTCAGACTTGATGCCTAGCTCTGTAATGAAGTCTGTGGGCCAGTAGTAAGCCACACTCAAAGAGGAGAAGGGCCTCTCACACTTGCCTACCAAAACTCAAGGGAACCAACATATATAGTCTAGCCTTAAAGGGGCTTCCTCAAGATGAGCAGAAGAGTTTGGATAATCATGAAATTTCTGTGATTTCCATCCCTTCATCCCTTTGCTCTCTCTAATCTCTCTCACCCTCCCTGAAGATGATATAGCAAGACAGAGGAGGGGAAATGAGTTCAGACTTTGGGATTCCCAGGGCTCAAGGATTTGGGGGAGAAGTAGTCACTTGGGAGCTGGTTCCAGAGCAAATCAGTAGAGAGGCAATGTGAGACAGGGAAGGCGAGGAAACCAGCACAAAACCATTCCCAAGCAAATGCTTCACTGGGCAAGGGAGGTTAGTCCTTCAGGGAACCCTGGAAGCAGGACAGAGCTGGCCCATCCAAGGGGAAACTTGGCTGGACATGTGCTGATCAGCTCCTGTCCTTCAAGGGTCGAGAGCTACTTTGAGGTTTTGTTGATTCCCGGACATGTCCAGCCCTCCAAGCACACAGGTAGGCCAGTTCACAGCCGCCCCTGAAAGTCTCCCAACACAATGTTTTGTTTGGATTCTGACAGGTGGAAATCAGGTCAGCAGGCATGAATGTGACAGGTGCCACCACATCGACTTGGTAGAACTATTGATATCATTGCTGTCACCCATTGATTCTTTGAGGAAGTGGCCCCACACCTGTCCATGCATTAAATTACTTTAGGAGAATGCTCTCGTCACACTCTGTGGAGTTTGTATTTCAGAAGAGGACACATCATATTCAGAGTGGCTTCCTCCAAAGCCCTCTGAATAATCCTGAGTGAGGACCATGAGGCTTTGATGGTCCCCTGCCAGCAGAGCTACTTACCCGAGTAACACCTTGAGCAGCAGGGGGTAGCCCTCTGCGTTCTCAAACTCCAAAAACAGCACGGAGGAGACAGGGTAGGAGTCCTTCACAAAGCCCAGGATGAGGTTCACAGCCTCGGTGACCTCCGGGGTGGGGAGGGTGTCTGCCAGCCTGGACAGGTTGTGGAGGGAAAGCTTGATACAGTCCATGGCTGCAGGGGGAGAGAGGGAGAGCATCGCTGGGCTCTGAAGCAAGAGCCACGGTCACCCCATCCCCCACCGAGAGCCTCATGTCAAGATGTGAGTGAGAGTGAATCCAAAACACGTTCTGCCCACTCTGGCTCCAGAAGATGCCCGGGCCATGGGAAGTGCCTTTCTGTGAGCTGCCCTCTCAGGCCCGGCAGGTGACGCAGAGAAGGAAGGCAGGCCCTTACCCCTCTGCTCCTAATTACCAGAACTCAGTGGAGTCCGGGTCCACTAGGTAATGAAACGTGAGATGCAAGACCAGAGCTCATGGAAGGCCTCCTCTTAAAGGAGCAGAGTGGGGGCTGAGCAGAGAAATGAGCAGGGAAGGTTGCATGAACACGTGAGAAGGGAGGGCATGAAGAGATGGTGTTTAGGGTACTGAAGAAGCCGGGAGAGAGGGAGGGGGAGGAAGGTGGCACTACTCCTGTGGCGCCTGGCTGTGGGACTTGCTGGCTACCCCAGAGCAATGGGAAGCCAGAGGAAGGGATGAGTCAGAAGAGAGAGGTCATCAGATTTGCATTTGGATGGGTAACTGTTTCTAAGAGTCTCTCTTTGAGTGGAGTCTCTCTGGGTGCCCGGCAAAGCCACACCAGTGGATCAGGAAAAGTACCTATGACAACTTGAGATAATGCAAGCTCAGCCTCTCAGCTGCAAGGGCTCAGAAGTGATTTGAAGGTCTGCTCGTCCAGCCAGGCAGCCCTGGGATTGCCAGCTTGGCAGGTTAACTGTGAGGCCAGCCCTGACTTCCTGACCCTCTCTCCTCACCCCTAGAAACCACAAAAACCACCCACTGCCCTACAGAAGTTGTGGACTCCACATTCAGGTGGAATTTTCTCTCACCAGCTGATGCCCTCTGTTACAGGAGACCCAGAGAGAACACGGCTCCCAGGGCAAGTGTCTATGGACAAGCCGATCATAGGGGCAGGTCAGACCCCCAACTCTCCCCAAAATATCCCCTACTTCGGGGTTTCTGTGCCCAATGGGGGAGCTGAGTCCATGGTGAGCGGGGAGATAAGCTAAAAGGAAGCTTCCTGAGAATGTTCTCCTTGGAGCATATCCTGCAGAGCCCCTCTCAGCTCTGTGTTGGACCAGCAGAGATGAGGCCAAGACATTGTCCTGAGATCCTATGAGCAATGATGCTCTCTGCACTTCCAGAATTAATTGGGTCCTCAGGAGGCAGATGATGCTAAGGGATGCCCCTGTCACTGCTAACAAAGTTGACTCCCTCAGCATTTGACTTTTGATCAAACCCAGCTAATGTGATTGATGCTGACACCTACGTGGTACCCACCATGGACACTTTCATTATCGCAATCATTGAAGAACCTTGACAATCAAGTAAGGGCAACAGTGTTATTATGCCCATTTTACAGATGAGAGTACTGAGGCTCCCACGTGATTAAGTGCATTAGGTCATTCAGCTGTGAGGGCAGAGTGAGAGCCCATCCTCTGGCTGTCTAATTTCAGAGACCATGGTTTATGCCCCTAAACATGTTTGCTAGGACAGAAGTGAAGGAATCAGGCATCTCCAGGTTTGAAGTCTGATTAATTTGCTTCTCCTCTTCACTAGCTGGATAGTGTCAGCAAATTCTTCTACCATTCTTGATCTTTATTTTCCCTATTAAAAATGTCATCAACATCTATATCAAAGAAACAAATAAGATAATATTCAAATGGGCCCAGCACAGTGTCTGTTTGGTAGTATGTTCATAGCAAATGAGTTTTTCTTTCCCTCCCTCCTCCAATGGAGGATCAAAAGGAATAATAAGTCTACATCCCTGAATGGAGCCAAGCAATGTAGGATTAATTCCCTACTGGGCATGGCTGCTCATTTGTCCCTTCTTTGTCTCTAGAAATCTATATGATGCTACAATCCCAGGGTCTTATTGTGAAAAGTGGACTCTCAGCCTTTGCTCCAAGAGTTCAAGGGAAGCCCTTGAGTAGCCCCCGCCTGCACCTGGTCTCCTGGGACATACCCTGCAGGTAACGGATGATGCCAAGGTTCTGGGCCTTGGAGATTGCCCTCAGCACACAGAAGGTGGGCTCTTTCCAGGAGCAGCTATGCTCCCAAAGACAGGTTGTGGCAATCAGTAGAGACTTGAGATCATCTTCTGGGAGAAGAAGTCCCTCCACACCCTGAGATTCGCTGCAAATGTGGAGAAACATCTGGGGGAGAAAAGAGAAAAGGAGGACAATGTAAAACAGCCAAGAAGACCTGGTTAGGAAGCCCCCTTCCTATGACAGCGTCGTTCCCTATTTCTCAGGAGCACTGATAAACATGTCGCAGTGTGCGGATGGGACTATGCATGGTCACCCTCTGCCACCAACCAGCACGGACAGCCCATCTAGCTAGGAAAAGGTGGTAAGGCATTGGGGCTCAATTCTGCTGGCATCATCCCTAAACAAATCAGAGTAACAAAGAAGTCATTGACTTTGTAGTCTTTTTATACAGAAATACAGAAAAATGTCATCTCCAATTAGGATATAAGATTTAACAGAACCTTGTCTTATTGAAAAAGAGAGGTGTTCCAGAATTCCCGATTGACACGCAAACTCTCCATCAGATCTCCATCAGATCATGAGAGTTATCCTATAACCTCCTGACAGGCCATGCCCCCACCAATCCAGTCTTCTGATGGTTAGTAGAGGGACTTCCAATATCTTCCTTCCCACTTGGGAGTAAATCCAAAGCCCTGTGTGGAGTGGCCTGGACTCCACTCCGGCTTTATCCAGGGCAGCTCCCCTCTGGGCTCTCGGTGGTCCAAGAGGACCTTCTTCCAGTTGGGTAAATATATAAGCTGCTTCCACTGGAATGAGCCCATTAGCCCATTCTAGTCAGGCAATAGGGCAATGCTGGCACCACGATTTGGGCTACTGATCCCATGTTCCTACATCCTTGGCAGTAGATGTGGCCATGTGGCCAAGGTCTCACCTCGGTCTCACTTGTCTCTGGGCTTGGGTGAACATTTCTCTGCCCCTCCCTCCTTCCTGCCACCCCCACTGGGATAGCTCCTCTGATCCTGCCAACCTTTAACCCTCTGGTTAAATGGTATTTCTTCCAACGGTCTCCATTGATCTTCTAATACAAATCAGGGCCCCTTGTCACCACTGCCTGCACACCTTTGACTTTCCCTTCATAGCACTTATGAAATTTCTAACTATGCACTGACTCCTGGGTTGTTTCCCCCTGTTTGGCTTCCTCTGCCTATCTGTCACTTCTGAAGTGACTGGAGGCCCGGAGCTTTGTGTATTTTTATGGAATAAAATGTTGAAAACCCTTAAAGAACACAGGCACAGTCTACCCCTGGGGCTCACATTCTCTCCCTATGTCCAGAGGACCTCGAAGACAGGAGCTGCAGTAGTTCCCTGAAAGTCACCTAAAAGCCACACAGTAAAGACTTGGGAAGGGTCTGGTACAGTGTCCTGACTGCCTCTGAGAATATGACTCATATATGTGCAAATGACACCTACGTTCATTCCAAGGAAGGCAGCTCAGGGGCGACCCTCATAAGTGAGATCTGAAATACCTTCTAGCAATGATGAGTCAGCTTGAGAATTAGTCTAAAACGGATGTTAATGTGGACACGCACAAAGGACAGCTGTGTTTGGAAATTCGCCAAATGCTCAGACACTCCTGCTACATGGAGGCTCTGCCCAAGGCAATGGTTACGGAGATGAGTAAAGCACAGGGTCCCCCTTACCCTCCCCCACAAGGTCAGAGAAGCAAGAAGAGATTTTTGGAGAACAGCTTCGCAGGAGCTGAGAAAGCAGGAGCTGTCTAGAGGCGAGATGGGGGCGGGTGGGGGGGAGGAAACGCAGGATGACAGGAGGAAATTGTGTTTGACTCTCTGAGGCCTGTGCGGTCTCCAGAGGGGAGGGAAGGAGGTAGCATCATGGAGCAACTAAAAGCCAACATTCAGGGTGCGGCCCCAGTGCCACATTTACTACACCTTTGCTTGTACAGCCCCAGGGTGACAACAACCCCCACACTGGGACCTGTGCGTTATCCAAAGGGAAGGAAGAATCTAGAGAGAGGAGTTTCAGATGCCAGGGAGGGTGGGCAGGACGTGGGGACACAGACTGCGGGGAAGGAGCAGGGGCTGCAAGGAAGCAAAGCAGTGGGGGACACCCCTTTCTAGGAGGGCACACAGCCACTTTCCAGCCACTCTGGTATTGAGAAGCGGAGGGGCAGAGGGGAGAGCCAGCCCCCTGGGAGAACAGAGGGGCTCGGGACCTAGGACGGAGATAGCAGAAGTGGCTCTGGAAGAGTCTGCCCCCAAGGCGAAGCCCTCCTCACACTCACCTGCACAAACATCCTCTGAACTTGAATGTCACTCTCGAAAAGTTCGTCCTTTTCCAGAGGAAATGCGAAGAAAAGGTAAAGACACCGGAGGAGCAGGGCTGGAAGCCCAGACTCTGCAATCTTGCCCAGCGTCTCCTGCAAGGGAAGGTCACGGGTGACCCTGGACAGCAGAGGCAGCAGGGGCCTGGGAAAGCCACTTCCTCTCAGGGCTCTGGCCCTTGAGTGTGAAATGCAGACAGAGGACCCAGGCAGGGCTCTGCAAAGGTTAAGTATATATGAAGTGCCTACTGTTTGTTTGATATATGTTAGCTCTTCTATAAGCTTCACAGACTAGGCAGGAAGGGGAGGGAAGCAGGAGGGTGGGAATGTGGAAATTAGACTTCATGGGCTTTTTAGCAAACCATACCAGCTAACTGTGATCATTCGGTCAGTGGCCTCTGCACCACGAAGGGAAAGCCCTCAGGAGGGGAGATTTGTAATAAGTTCTGAGGACCTATCTGGTCCCTGTCCACCCTCTCATCCAATCCCAGACTCTGACAACATTTAAATGCTCACTAGGGTAAAGACAGACAATCACACCTCCACTGAGCAGCCCAGGACTCCCAGGCAGAGGCTGAGAGGACAGGGGGCCAGCAAAGATGGAGACCAGCCTGCACCCAGCTTCCTGGGGCCTTTCTCCCACGGACTCCGCCTACAGCGTCACCAGGATTAGAGCAGCTGCAACCTCGGTGTGCGCTGTGTGCACATGTGTGTGCATGTGCCATTTTTGCTGATGGTCACAGCTGCCAGGGAACACTTCCACATGCGAGGACACCAGCCATCAGCAAACCACATGGGGAAGAAGCCCCACGCTCTCAGCTTCCCAGTGGAAGGATGTGACTGCAGCCAGGACAGGGCACGGGGGAAGGACAAGGAACCGAGGCCAAATGGGCACCATCTCTTGGCAAGGGAAGGACAGGTGCCTACCAGTGTACCTCGTCAGGCTGACACACAATGGCTCAGCAATGACACGCAGTGGCTCAGAGCATGGGTTCTGCAGTCATGGCCTCTGGAGACCTGTTTTCTTGTTACTAACTGGTATCACCGTAATCTCCATGAGGCTTTGGACACATCCAGCCTTACTCCCAGCATTTGGGAACTAGTAAACATCAGTTACCAATCCCACACTAGCCCTAGCAGAGAGGTATCATCCCCAATTCTAAAATTGAAAACACAGCCAAGTGGAAGAGAGGTAAGACAATCTGCCCGTGGTTACACCCCGCTTGGCATGCGGGAAGGCAGGAGTCAAACCTGAATTTCAGACTCTCGGGTGCACGTTCTATTCCAGAAGAAGAGTAGGGAGGAGAAACAATGTTAGTTTCATAAAAAGAAAGACCCCTTGGGACAGTTCCCTTGGTTTCCCCTCGACACAAGGATGAAGAACACCCAGGGCAGAGGCCGAAAGGCCTGGAACTCACTGAGTCATTCCCTGTGAGCACATACACCGACTTCAGGAGCAGGTAGCCATCCTGATCCATGTCCCCTTTCCATCGCAGCAGCTGTCCGGCTGCCACTCGTGCTTTCTCTGGAAGAAAGAGTCGCCCACAGGGTGGGCAGTAATCTGCCCAGTCAGCACCTGTTCCACACAGGGCTCCCCCTCCTCAGGAGATGGACCTGAGAATCTTTAGAGGGCTTTGGCCTCCTGCTTACATACCTCCAAGGTCACCCGAACCTAGATCACACATTTCACACTCTGCCAATCCAGTCTCCTTAAAGGACAGCCTTTACCCCACCACCCTGAATGGCTCCCTATGGCCAGTGAGTCAGAACAAACTCTTTAGCTGCTGGGGTCCCCACAATCCAGGATCTTCCCCACTTCTCTATCGCACAGCCCCTTACACTGCAGGAGTCTCTGCAGATACACCGTGCCGGAGCCATTCTTCCCTCCTCGAATTCCCTCCTGCCCCTCAGCCCTGAGCCACCGTGAGACTCTACCCAGGCTCCAGGGGCCGGGGGAAGAATGCAAGTCGGGAGACACTGCAAACGATGCAAGATGTAGGTTTTGGGGACCAAGCACTTCCTCCCAGAGACCCTGGTCCTGTGTGTGTGTGTGTCTGTTTCTCTGTGAATCTGTGAGTGTCTGCATGTGGATAGTGTGTGCTTGTATGTGGTATCTCTGAGTGTCTATGTGTAGAGTGCGCACAGTGTGTACGTCTGTATTCGCGTCTATGTGTCTCTGCATGTATCTCTGTAGGACAGTGAATGTCTGTGTGTGTCTGTGTTTAGCATCTATGTGCAGTGTTTTTGCACATGTAGGTGTGTAGTGTACTGTATCCAGTCTGTCTGTGCGTGTGCGTGTGCGTGTGTGTCTGTGTTTGTCTCTGTGTATCTCTGTGGGACCGTGTGTGTCGGAGTGTGCCTGTTTGTGTGTAGCTGCTGTCTGCAGTGCATCTGTGTGTTGGTGTCTAGTGCACTGTGTGTGACGTGTATGTGTGTCTATGCCCATATCCGAGGAGTAGCAGAGCTCCCCGAGCCCCTTTACCTCCTCCCCTATCCTTCCCCCTGTCTCCACATAGGGGAAGGGCAGAGTACGGCCCCTGAGCTCCTTGGAGAGTAGGCAAAAGGGGCCTAGAGAGGCCTGGGAGGGGGTCTCAGAGCTGCCTGCTCTCCAGCCCCTCTGCCCGCTTACCTGCAGTCTTCCCAGCAATGGCTTTCTGCAGCTCCTGGGCAAGCTGGTGGGAAACATCTTCTGCCAGCCTTTGGAGACTGGGAAAGCAAATGATACCCACAGACTGTTCCCAGGCCTGAAGTGCACCAGATAAAACTCGGTCAGAGACGCCAATGTTGTTGGCAAGGCGTGAGCGTCATCTCACCTCCCTCCGTACCAGCCCAACCCGAAGGCTCCACTCCATCTCCCAGAAAGGCCCCCAGCCCCCCCCCCACAGCTTCAGCCACAGTCCTACCAATGCCTCTAAATTCTTTAACTTCCTGCAGAGCTCCACACCCACACATCCAGTTACCCCTGCACATCTCCCCTCACACCCGTGCTCCAGAAACGTCACAGGCTCAGAGCCTCATCCCTCCCCTCCCGCCGAAACTCCCTACGTTGGTAGCAGCACCCAGTGCCCTTGCTCTGGAAATAGCAAGAGGAACTCTTTAGGTCTCCCTCACCCTCCTCCAGCCAATTACTGTGTCTCTCTGATTCTCCTTCTATACAGTTTTCAAATCTTGTACAGGTATCTTAGTTATTTCCTTTAGCTAATTCTAAAAAAGTGGGATCGCCAGTTAAAGTACGTGCTTTTATTGACATTTTGGTGCATACCGTGCATCACTAACTCGTTCTCCAGGTAAAGTTTACCATTTCAGACTGCACAGGCCCCACGGAAACTTACGCCCACACCAACATGGAGCCTCGGCATGCTTTTTCTTTAATGAAAAACCTCATGGCAGAAAAAATATCTCATCCCAATTGCAGCCTTTTGATTACTAGAGTGGATAAGTGCTTCTCATGCTTCTGAAATGTGCCAGTTGTTATTCCTAGCCTATTAGTCTATTAAGGTTTTCACTATTTTCTTATTTATTAAAAAAGTTATTGGTATATTAAAATGTTAAGGTTTGGTTCATAATATAACGGCAACTATTTCCAGTTTGTCATCATTTGTCTTTCAAGGCGGTTTGTTTAGTGTCGTATACAGAAATCTGAAATGTGTACAAAATCACATTTCTCAATCTATTCTTTCATTTTATGGCTTTAGTTCCAGGCTTGAAACATTTTTCCCCAGTCCAGGTTGTTTTCAATCTTCTCATTTTCTTTTTTTCTTTCTTCCCTCCCTCCTTCCCTCCTCCTTCCCCTCCTCCTCCTCCTTCTTCTCTCTCTCTTTCTTTCTTTGTTTTTTTCTCTCTTTTTCTCCCTTTCTCTCTCACTTTTTTACAGTGTCACCCTCAGTAGAGTGCTATGGCATCATAGCTCACAGCAACGTTTTTTTTTTTTTTAGACAGAGCTTCAAGCTGTCCCCCTGGGTAGAGTGCCATGACGTCACAGCTCACAGCAACCTCCAACTCCTGGGCTCAAGCGAGTTTCCTGCCTCCGCCTCCCAAGCAGCTGGAACCACAGGCACCCGCCACAACGCCCAGCTATTTTTTGGTTGCAGCTGTCATTGTTGTTTTGGTGGGCCCAGGCTGGATTTGAACCCACCACCTTAGGTGTATGTGGCTGGCGCCTTAGCCAGTTGAGCCACAGGCACTGAGCCAGCTCACAGCAACCTTAAACTCTTGGGCCCAAGCGATCCTCTTGTCTCAGCCTCCTGTGTAGCTGAGACTATAAACACCCACCACAATGCATGGCTCTTTTTAGAGGCAGGGTCTCACTGTCACTCAGGCTTGTCTCAAACTCCTGAGCTAAGGCAATCCACCTGCCTCGGCCACCCAGAGTGCTAGGATAATAGTTGTGAGCCACAGTAATCTCTTCAATTTCAGTTTCCTTAGAATTCTTTCTTATCTCATCCTCCTCTACTTCTGTCCCACCTGGTAATCCTTTTCCTCAGAGTTTTTCTTCTTATTATTTAGGATAACCTTTAACAAAAGTCATGGAGTCCTAAAATTCTGCATGGAATGCCAGATTCTTTTCAGTATCTCCTCCCAGTTTCTGCAGCAAGCCTGTCCACAGGTCTGCTTGTCATCAGAGTCTTCAGCAGAAGTCCTATCCCTTTGTTCTACCTCATCGTCACAGGCCACGTCTATCAGTCCTGGATGGGGAGGGCATTTTCCTGACCAATGGTCAAAATGAAAGGACTGCTCTTGGCTCAGGTGCATATGAAATATGCTCTTGGTGCATATTTCTGGCGCAAATGGTCCCCATGAAGTGCAATTTTTCCAATTACCATCCACTTGTCCCAACTCCCCATCTATATTAAATGAAATTCTTGCCCCCAAACTTGACTGGGTTATATGTGCATGTGTTTAAAGCTGAGCTTGTCCAGCTAAAAAGGGTGATGAATGCATCAGATTCCCAAAGGGAAAATATTTTTAATGTCTTTCTTTCTATGATACTATGCCTGTTAAAAAAATACAAACTTTAAATATCTTCTCTTTATTAAAAGACACTATAAACAATGTGAAGAGGCAAGCCACAGACTGAGAAAAAATATTAACAATGCTTATGACTGACGAAGGATTTGTATCTAGACCTTCACAAACTGAAAGGAAAAAACAAACAGCTTGACTTTAGAAAAAAAGTAAAATAAAAAAATGAAAAAAATGGGTAATTCATAGAACACAAAATAAATAACAAATTGCCAATGATGGGGAAAATACAAATT
>NW_003852612.1:1089217-1132262 GCF_000181295.1 Otolemur garnettii | reverse complement strand
AAGAAAAGAAAAAGCAAGCTGTAAAAGTGTATTACAGTACAAGTCTACAAAAAACGTAAGACTGTTTTGTACACTACTAATGCATGTGTGTGTGTATGTATATACATATACATACATCTAACAGAAGTGTACATCCACACAGGGAGTGATGCACCCCAACTTTGAGGTGGGAGTTAGTTACCATTGGAGTAGGGGGATAGGAAAAAGGGTTACAGAATGTGTACTCAGGGGCTTTAGTTTATCTGAAATGTTCTATTTCTTATACACTAACTTATGAATACCCATGTGTTGTGTTTTGAGAAAAACTTTGAAGGGGTCTGAAATTTTTTCTAGCCCACAAATAGAGATGGTTGACCCTTTCCTTTGTACATAAAACAAACAAACAATGCATTAAAACTTTGGCAAAATAACCAAAATACTAGATTACTATGAAACACTATTGGATATTATCGACTGTCAACAAATATTTGATAAGTGAACAAAATGATTATGAAACTCACAATACCCAGCAACAATGGCCAAATGATGGCCTGCTGGTCTTGTGTCAAATGCTGGGCTAAGCACTTACATGTATTATTTCCACTAATCCCTACAGCAAACCCTTGAAGTTGGAATTATTCTCATATCCACTTTCCAGAAACTGAGGCTTCGGGGAGGGTAAGCCCAAAGAATCAGTTCAGTAGCAGACTCAAGAGTTAAATAATTTCACACACACGTGAACATACTCAAGTAGCATTTACATGTCTATAAAACTTATAGCTGCCACCTGGAAACCAGCTGTCACTCAGACATACTAATCCCTGGAGAGAAAAAGTCAGCTAGTCCTTTGGGCTTGGACTATCCGTGGCAAGATGATTTCCCTCCCTAGACCCAAGAACTCTGCCATGATTTCTTTCTAACACATTCCTGTGCCTCCTCCCTGTTCTGGCAATCCCCTCAAAGACCAATTTGCAGGCGGTTGACTCAGATGCATCTGTATCATCTCTGAGCAGTGGGACTCCGGGAGGCACTCTACAATAAAGCAAATTGGGCCACTGTGAGCTGAACAGTAATTGTACTCTGAGCCAGATCTCCCAAGGTTCCGGCTCCTTCCTGGGACTGCAATGGGCACTTCTGGAGGCTGCGTTAACTCTTTCAGGCCACCGGGGTGCTGTTTGTTGCACAGAGCCAATCATTTTCCAAATGGTACCATGGGGACCTCAAAGAGTTAAGGAAGCTTCCAAAAGGCCCTAATTTTTTTCCCCCCAAACTGGGACTTACATGCTGGGAGAATATTGCTCAATATTTTTTTTAAAAACTTTTATTTACTAACTTTATCTAAAGCTGCACCACCATGCTGTGTGGCTGTCCCCTCACACGAAAGGAAGGGAAAGAAAATGATGCTCTGGTCTCCAAAGGAGAATAAGGAATAAGAAAAGCTCTTGAGGAAATTGGGGGGAAAAAACCCAGCTTTTGAATGGCTGGGAGAGCCAGGCTGCTTTCCAGCATGACCATGACTGTTACTCTATTACTACAGAATTTGGGGACTTTGTCTTTAAGCAAGCTCAAAACATTTCTGAGATGCTGCATTAGGTTTCCATGCTAGTATGGACCCTCTCCTTTGTAAATTCAACCCAAAAAGTGGTGCATTAAAGCTCTGCTAAAACGTTATTTCCCTGAGACAGGAAGAGCTATATTGTAGGCTTCAGTCTAAGGTGATATAGAATCATTGGACATGGAAGGGTGTTTTTCCACGTGCCCTCTGGACACTGCACTTGAAGTAACTGTTGGCTATCCCTGTTGTTTTATTTAATGAAATTTATCTTTCTTCAATTGTCAGTTAGATCCACAGTTTTGTTTGTTTGTTTGTTTGTTTTTAATGAGAATGATTGACCACACCAATGGTATAATCTCTATACCATTGGCGGGGTAGTTAGCCTGAGAATGAAAACACACATGGACACATACACACACACATGCACACAAATACACTCACCTCCCAATACAACTAATGCAATGTTAATTCCAATCCTTCTATACTAGGAAATGGTTGGATTTCCACACCCCCCTCCACCATGTTACCCACTATACTAGTTATTTGTAGCTATATAACAAATTACCCCTAAATTGAATGGCCTAAAATAATAGAAATCATTAATTTTGCTTGCTGATCCATAATTTGGGAAGCTTTGAGCAGGGATGGCATTTCTCTGCTCCACTCAGGGGTTAAGAGAGCCGCTTCCAAGTAGAGCATCACACAACTGGCAGGTTGATGCTGACTGTCAGCAGCAAGTACAGCCTCAAGGTCAGGGGCCTTGGTTTTTCTCAACATAGGCACGTACTTGGGGCTATTTAGACTTCTTTGCCATATGGCAGCCAGGTTCCCAGAGTGAATAGTCCAAGTAGTAGAAAGAGGCAGCTGTGAGTCTTTTGAGCTCTGTGCCTGAAAATGTCACTGCTGCCCTATTTCACTAGCCCCGTCATCACAGATCCATCCAGATTCATGGACAGGGACACAGTCTCCACCTCTTGGAGGGAGAACCCATTCATAAAATCTCTAATCTACCACATTCATGCATCTCCCTCTCTTTAAATGTGGTCTCAACCCCACCCCCAAGGTAGTCTTCCCAGATAATGAGGAATTTTACACCAATTTCTGGGAATTCTCTATCTTCCTTCCTGATTTCTCTCTTATACATTCTAAGCATTATCATCAACTACTTCTGTAGCTCTAACTTTCTCTGTATCTATTACTAAATAACATCTCTATGCAATGTGAGGATCTCAAGAATTTTCTTTTCACCCATGCAAACTCAACCAAAGGCCAAAAAAAAAAAAAAAAAAAAAAAACCTGCCCAGACTTTCTAGAGAAATGCCTCCTTCTCTAGATGTGAGATCCTATGATGGGAAAGATTTTTAAAAGGTCAAAGTCCAAGGCTTTTGTTAGGAAAAGGACAACAGCCTACTGAATCTCTCCTAAAACCTTTGCTCCGCACTCTGCAGTAGCCCTTGGCCCCGTGTTACTTCCTGTGTGATGCAACAAAACCTCTTCCCTGTCTGCAATATACTGGAGCCAGCTATCCAAACATCCTGTGTGCAGAGGGTGACATTTTTTTTCTGCCCATGGGAAAAGTAAGGTCTTAGCCAGGCAGAGCCATTGTTCAGTGAGTCAGGGGATAAGGAATGGGAAAGCAGATATGCCTGATCCTACGAATCCAAGTGTTGAGCAAGGCATCTCAGTGGTTAACAGTGCACACCTGTAGCACACTGCCCAGCTTAAAACAAGTGGGGGACCTTGGCCAGGTTATGCAACCTCTCTAAACCTCTCTTTCCTCATTTATAAAGCTGCAATAAAAATGCCACCTGCTTCAGAAGGTTATTGTAAGGACGCATGAACGTTAAACAGAATGTCCAGTTAGCTAGTTAGAGTTGGTGGATATTACTTAGCTGTCCAGTGAAAGGGATCACTCACCTGAGCACCAGGGTGCCTGGTCTAAGTCTTGATTCTGTCCTTTGCTAGCTATTTGAACCTAGGGCATCTATTTTACCCCTCAGCTTCAATTCTAATAAATAGTTTTGTTAGCACAAGCCAAAGACAGAATAAAGTAATACTAAAAAGCAAAAGAAAAGAAAAAAAAAAAAAGACATGGTTGGGGAGATCAGACCCAAGATCAGATCAAGATTGAGACACTGTTCAACTTGCCTGGGCTGAGAACTCCTCTTTGACCTGGAAAAAGGAACACAGAGCCCTGGGGGAAAGGGGAAGCCTGCTGCTGCTCTGCATGAGAACTTCACTTCTCATTCACACTCCTGGGGCAGCTCCCTGTTAGGCTGTCTTTATCACCTGGACGTTTGCCAAAATGTTGAGTGGGTTAGCAACCCTGCAGTCCTTCCTCAACTCAAAGGCAATAGGGCTGGGATTTCCAATAGTACACACCAAGCCCACCTTTGCACTTGCCTAGCAGTTAATGCAAATTTCTATAAAAATAATGATAGGGATAGGAGAAAGTTCATCCCTTGACGTGTGTTTGGAGGAGTCAGACATGGTAGTAAACCAAACAGGCTAAAGGGACGTTCTTGTCTAAGATGCATCTCTGAGGACGTCTGCTACACAAGACCATGTCTATTGTCAAATCTCAAAACTCACTAAATTGATGCAGGTGGCAGCCACTGAGGTGGGCATGCACAGCTGTCCATCTTTACCCCATCCCAACTACAACATAGATCACCCCTTCCATGATGGATCTGACTATAAAAAAGGCTGAACTGGTCAGACAAGACCCTGCACCTCAGGAACATGGCCCTTCTCAAGCAGGAACAATAATTCAAAATCTTTGGTGTGCATTGCCTTAAAACAAAGAATATTCCAGATCATCTTAATTTTCCTTGGACCCAAAGTGAAAAGAGCAGGGTGTAGATTCAAGCTCCATCACACATACTCGTTCAGGACTCTTTTACATGACTCAGGAGCCTCCTGGGTACCCAGATGGGGTGTAGTTTCTATGACAACCAATATGTGCATAAGGCTTTGACATGAAGAGCCATAGTCCACAGGAAATGGCATGAAGTTTTAGGTTCCGATATTTCCAAGGGGCCTCTTCTTAAACAATCTTGAAGAGTACTGCTTAATGGTCATAATTCAGAGCACAGTGGTTGAAAGCTTGACTTCCTACACCAGGGCCTAAAAACTCCAATGAATGTTCTCAAGTGTTTGTGTACAGGCCAGATTTTATCTGCACGCTACCTGAGAAAAACCTTCCATCTTCCCCATATTTCTGTTCACTGCCAACTCTTAATTAAGAAGGCTGAAGCTCTGTCTCTGGCAGGGTATTATCAGTCAGAACTTCATAGAAATAATGTTTTGTGGGCATAATAAAAGAATATAGATATTAAGAAAATTATGAGCAGCCTGTGATATTCTGTCTCTCCAGGGTTTATCAGAGGGGAGCTCCAGAGATTCAAAAAGTAGCAGACAGTGTCAGTAGTTTGGGGGATCATGGCAACAGGATCTCAATCGTTTAAGCACAAGTGCAATTAGGATCTGGCAGAAAGGTAATGGAATTGTGTCTATCTTCCATGAACTATGGACCTTGTGGACCTTATAATCATTATCTTATTTTACCCTCACAGTTGCCCAGCAAAATGGTATCATTTAGCTTTACAGACAAGGAAACCAAGGTTCAGCAATACTTAGTAACTTGCTCAAGGATGGACAACTAATTACTGATGGAGCCAGCACATGAGCCCTGTTCCATGTGACTCGACACAGGGCCATTATGCCTCCAATTATCAGGACGGGGTTTAGGAAACAGAACAATGGGAACACTAGTTATAATAGAAACCCCTATATATGGTGCCTATAGGATGAGATAATATAAAGGAGTGACACGGGTTGGGTGAAAGATGTCACTGAGTGGGGGCCTGGGGGATCCTTATCAACATTTTCGAGAGAAATTAGACATCCAATTTTCATGTGAAAACCCTCCATTTTGAATAAATGGCTGTGAATTCATTTTGAATCCCTGCAGGCCACACAAATACACTCAGTGTGCTATTCAGTATCCTCTGCTCAGGACCAGGGCCATGACAGCAAAACCCCTATCCGCCTTCTTCACTTCCACAGCCCATGCCCTAGGACAGAGTATAGGGGGTGATAACTGTTTGTACAACAAATGAATAAATTCTCAAATCAACAAAAAGGGAGAGAAGTGAAGAAGAACCAAGTCCGGGTTCTTGGGTGCAGAGTCTGGCTGCCCAGGGAGGGTGGAAAAGGCACAGGACAGGGCCAGGAGCTCAGCAGGGACCAAACCACACACATTCCTAGCGGTTGGTGCTGGTGGGTGGGGACTGCTCACACTGTTCCTTCCATAAGGCAAAGTTGATCTGGGACCTGGGGTAAGGCTGACGCTTCCTGGATCGGGAGTGCTCAGGGTAGGCAGGGCCCTAGTTACCCAAACGGTAAAATGGGTGGGGATACAAGACCAAAACATGAGAGAAAATAATGAATCAACTCATGGACAGTAAGTTACTTGCCAATGTTTTTCAGAAAGACGTGCTAAGTGTGCAATGCATCCTACAGTTTCAAGAAGATTTTGCATCATCTTTGGGAATCTTTAAATATTCCTGATGAACAAGTTAGATGACATATATCAATGATGCCATCCCAATCGGAACCTGCCAAAGTCTCTGTCTTAGTTTATGTTCAGATGTGAAAAGCAAATCACATTCTCCATGCCTTCAATGTTTTGTTGGTTTATGCTTTTTCAGTTATAACCCCAAACCAAAAGTCAACAAAAGCAAAAACTTAGTAAAACTAAGTATTATAAAAGGATACATTTTCAACTGTATGGCTAGCCTTCAACTATAAGGCAGAGCTTGCTGTCAGAAGCTTTATTTCCAGATAACAAGGGGAATGCCTTGCACCTAACCTGTTGCCAGCTGCCACTGGTCGGAAGGCCAATCTGACTGACAGGCTGGGCTTCCCCAATGTGCCCTTGTCCAGGAAAAGGAGGTATAGCCTGGTGTGTCCCATTGATCATCCCTTGGTTTGCATCATTGGCACAATTTGCTGCAAGCCACTCTGGCTGTCCCAGGCCTTGTTGTTGGTATTTCTCGAGTGTGAGGTCACTAGCTATCCCCACGACTCATGTGCCAGAGCACATCTTACTCTCCAAACTTCCAAAGGAGTTGAACTCTTCTATGGCTCCTAAGCTGGGATTGTGGCTGAACAATGTAATTTTTTAGCTAAAGAAACAATATTACAAGAGAGCCAACTGTCTGTCCTTCTCAAGCCCCTCGCCACTAAGCTTGCCATTGGTAGAGACACTCTTGCTAGAGTGTGAATAACTGCATCCCCCCTATACCCGAAATTCGTATGTTGAAATCCTTTCTACCTCAAGAGAGGGGATTGGGAGGTGGGTCTTTAGAAGACAATTGTATAAGCATGCCCTTATACAAAAGCCTGAAGAGAGCCCCCCCCCCGACCCCTTCCACCACAGGAGTTCATTGCATTAGGTACCATCTATGAGCCATAAAGTAGGCTCTCGCCAGATACTGAATCTGCTTGATCTTGGACTTTCCGGGCTCCAAACTGTGAGAAATAGATACGTGTTGTCCATACTCCACCCAGTTTATAGTATTTTACTAAAGCAGCGTGAACAGGCTAAGACAGCGACCAAACAGAAGCCACTTGTGAGGATATTAAAACCACCAGCTTCAGTTTCCAGCCAGCCCAGAAGTGTTCCCAGAGCACTGTTACCACCTTACAATTTCAAAAATAAGGACACTGACCTTTAGGAACAGGGGTAGAAGACTTAACAAGCTCTTCTGACGTTCATCCGGGCTCCTGTCACTCAACTGCTCATATTCCAGAAATTGCCTTTCCAATGTGTCCCAGAGGGCTGTCGGGCCAGGGCTCTGCCCTCCAACCGGGAAATTCGACTGTGTAACAGTGTCCTGGTCTCCATTTCTGGCACTTGGATCTTCAGATCTGTCTTCTGCCTTTGAGAGATCTTCTGCCTCCATGCCTTGGCCAAGCAGCTCTAAATTCAAAACAAGCAAAATCGAAAAGTCCTGTCACATCACTTCCTGAGGACTCTGGTTGTGGGACAAGGTACAGTACTCATTTGCTCCAGTTCCTACTGAGGATGGTTCCCCTAAGAATCTGAAACTGACTAAATAGGGAAGGCTTTTCTAAAAAAGGGGCTCAGTTTAGATGTGAGTAATCTATATGGACACCCTGGTGCCCATCAGGTGCTGCCCTGGGCCCCTCATACAGCCTCTCGCACACAGACAGAGATGATTGGCTGTTCTTAATCTCTCCATACAAGTAAGCAAACAGACTGGGCCAAAGGCACACACACAGGTATCGGTTGATACAAACCTTTAATACTAAACTCTTTTTTTGTTTTTTATTACCTGATGATGCGTCTCTTTTAAAAGCTTGAGTAGGGTGGGCATGGTGGCTCACATCTGTAATCCTAGCACTCTGGGAGGCCAAGGTGGGTGGATCACTTGAGCTCGGGCATTCAAGAACAGCCTGAGCAAGAGTGAGACCACATCTCTACTAAAAAACAAAACAAACAAATAAAAAAACTAGCCAGCCATTGTGGTAAGTACCTGTAGTATCAGCTACTTAGGACACTAAGCCCAAGAGTTTGAGGTTGCTGTGAGCTATGATGCCACAGCACTCTGCCCAAGGCAACAGAGTGAGACTGTCTCAAAAAAAAAAAAAAGCGTGAATAAAGGAGCTATGTAAATATTTTACAAGTGTTTGTGGAGACATGTATTTCTATAACTTAATCTATAACTTCTTTTTTACCATTAGTCAGAAAGGATAGCAATTCCTCATTCTCAGCAGAATGAGGAGAACTTTGTTCTCCAGATAACCCTTTAAATCCTCAAGTTTAGGGGTGATACTCTCTTAAAAGTGCACACAGGAGCAATTTATACAAGCCAGGAGCCTCAAGTCGTAGGCATAAGAACAAGAGCTCAGTGGCACCTGTGGCTCAAAAGGGTAGGGCGCCAGTCCCATATGCCGGAGGTGGTGAGTTCAAACCCAGCCCCAGCCAAAAAAAAAAACAAAAACAAAAACAAAAACAAAAAAAAAAAGCAAAAAAAGAACAAGAGCTTAGGTGATGAAATAGCCGAAGACTGACAGAGCAGATAGTAACCTTCAAGAGGTACCTTTGTTTGTGTCCTAGACTTTCCAATTATCAAACTTTCAGGTGAGTTGTGATTGACTCCCAGCAGCACAAAGTTTGTTTATGATATGCTTATCTAGATATAGTTAACTTTAAGAAGAGACCAGAATGTCCGGGCTCCCTGAAAAAATCCGTCCCCAAACTCAGCGTCACTGTGTAGGAGTCCAACCTGGGGCCAGCCAGCATCTGACAATCACAGCGTAGTGGCCAGAGGGACATGCAGAGTTGGGTCCCAGGATTTTGCCCTTGGCTACAACAGCAGAAGGGGACATCATGCTTAACTGTAGCCCAGATGCACATTTTTTGCAGATGAGAATGGGCCCCTCCCCATCCTCTCGCTGAGACCCCCTTTCCCCTTATGAACAGAACTTCGTCTGCCCTGGTGCCTCTCTGATCACACACACTTCCTATTCGCTCCATTTAAAAAAAAAAAAAAAAAACTGCTTTCCTATTACAAAAGCCATGTCAGTTTATTGTCAAAAATTGAGAAGGAACAAATATCAGGAAGAATATAAAACTTGCCCATGCCCAGAAAAAACGACTGCTGACATTTCAGCTTTTATCTACGAATATATGGTTTAAGAAAGAACAAACAAACCCGCAATGCTGTGGAAGCAGACTTGTTAGTTATACTTCAACTTTTGTTGAGTGCTTGGCTGTGGGCTTCTGGGGGATTTTATTTGTTTCCTTTTGGGGGGTCGACCAAAAGAAGATGTGGCTGCTCCCACCCTCAGCCCCTTCCCTGACCTGAGTGGGCTCCCCTCTGGCTTTGTCCCTTTGCTCCTTTATTCCTGGGACCTTCATTCCCCACCTCATTCCCTTCTTCCCCGCCCCCTCCACCCACCTGCTCAATATCTATTATTTCTCTAGCACAGGGTCTTATTTTTTTCCAAAATAAAAATATCCTCTTTATTATTCTTTTTCTATTAATTGGGGCTTTTTTTTTAGATTATTATGAAGGCTCAAACAATTAGGTTACAATGTCTGCATTTTTCAGGTAAGGTCACTGTTGTAGTTGTGCCTGCCCCCAGGAGGTGGGGGGAAGGCGTGCCATATACCTTTACTTTGGGCCCATTAGGTAAGAGCACGTTAATCCCCCCCCTCCTCCCCTCTCCTCTTTCCCTTCTCACCTGCCCCCATCCCCGCAACTTGAATTAAATCAAGTCTTTCTCTTGTTGGGCATTAGTCTGCTGGCTAGTTCATCTACTGGCTTCATATTAGTATCAACTACATTGGATACTTGCTTTTCCACTCTTGTGATACCTTACTAAGAAGAATGTGTTTCAACTCCACCAAGGTTAATACAAAAGATGTAAAGTCTCCATCCTTTTTATGGCTAATACAGTCTCTTTGGAAAGAAGTATGGAGAATCCTCAAACAATTTAAAATAGACCTTTCATTTGATCCCACAATCCCATTACTAGGCATCTACCCAGAAGAAAAAAAAATCATTTTATCAGAAGGACATTTGCACTAGATTGTTTATTGCAGCTCAATTTACAAGTGCCAAGATTTAAAAACAAACCAAGTGCCCATCAACCCATGAACCCATGATCAGTAAACTGTGGTGTATGTGTACCGTGGAGCACTAGCACAGGGCCTCATAAAGCCTCACACACAGGACCTGGTTTGGGGCATCTCAAGTCACTGAATGATCTTCTGCATCTTTTCCGCATCTCACCCTTCCACCCGGCATTATGTCCTCAGACCTAACCACGTGGCTCTGTTTGCCAGTTCATTTCCTCTAACTGCTGCCTCATGTTCCAAAGCAGACATCACGTGCCCATTTTCCTTGTTGGCTGTTGCAGTGACAGGAGGCTAAGTTATCCATGACTTCCGTTACTGCACACAGGCTGGGGTGGAAGATCTTTTGTTGGTCCCCTCTGCGGGCTGCATGTGACTGACTCTGCATGTGTTTGCAAGAGCAGCAGGACTGAATTAAAGGTTAATACCTGCTCATTTCCACCAAGCACCGCTGGCTGAGACACTTCCAGAAAGCTGGCACCAGACCACAAGCCAATCCCCAGCAGCTGAAGGGTCCTGGGTCACCTCCTTGCCACCCCTGCTTGGCACCACACAACTTCCCAAGGTTTGCTAATATGAGTGAAGGAAAGCGAGCCCTCATTGTCATTGGAATTTGCATTTCTGTAAATTATCAGTGAGGCTGAGCATCTCTTTACACACCTGTCAGCCTCTCGGTGGTCCCTTCCCTGTGAACTGACTATTCACGACCTTGGCTTATTTCTCCTTCCTCGTCTTTTTCTTACTGCTTTACATAATCTAGAAGCTGGTCCCTTGCTAGTTTTAAAAACTGCAAGTGTCTTCTCTCCATCCCTTTATCTCATAAATTATTTTGCAATTTTTTTGTCAAAACAACTCATCACAAATATTTTCCATGCCATTCAGGATCCTCAGTGCCTTTATTTCTAATGGCTGCTTAGTGGCCATAGAGTAATGCTGGTTGTTTATTTAATAAACATTGAGACATTTAAAAGGTATACTTTTCACCACTATAAAAAATATTGCAATGAGTTGTCTAAGTCTTTCCATGGATTCACGATTAAATAACATTGTAATATAGTCTCACATTTCTAAAAGGAAATCACTGGGTCTAAAGGTAAGTAAACTATTCAGACTCTTAATTCGTATTTCCAAGTGGCCTCTCCTAAAGCACCATGCGAATGGACAGTCCTCCTGCAGGCAGTATAGGAGTTCACATTTTCTTAGTTGTTATTTTTTTTAATCCTGCTGATTTGCTGAAACAACAGCAAACACTCTAGGTTATTTCTGCTCTGTATCTGCTGCAGTGTGAGGAGCTGGGCACATTTCTGTCTGTCCGTGTGTCTGTCTGTTGCCAAACCCCCTTCCTAGCTCCCTGCAGCTTCTACTCTGGCGTCAAACTCTATTTCTCATTTCCCTAGTTCCTTGTCAAGGAGGTCTCAGCTTTTTCCCGTGGCTGTAAGTACCCCGAAAGCCACATATCCAGTAAGCATTAGCTCTGTGAAGGCAAGAGTATCACACCACTATTGGGGACTGGCATGGAGTAAATGCCCCATAAAATGAAGGAATAATGAAGGAAAGTACAAGTTAATCGATGAGTAGATTAACCTATTGACTGATGGCACCCAAATCTCTCTCTCTCTCCCCAGCCCAGGCCCCTCTTTGGAACAAGTTCTTTCTTTTTGCTCCAACATTCTTGGATTTCTCCCAAACCCTGAAAGCCACCACGTCCCAATCAAACTGCCATCCCAGGCACCAACAGAGCCAGCCCCAAGCCCAACCCAGAGCCACCCATCCACCAGGTGGCTGTTACAGCTGAGCTCAGTGCTATTTGCATCTTAGAAAATTCATTTTGTGGCCACACCTGCAAGCAGCACTAACTGGCGCGTTCGGTTCCCCACACCAAGCGTTAAGTCAGAGGGACCGGTCAGGTCAGAATACAACACAGCATTGAGCAGGGAACAGAGCAGGATACCCAGGGCAAGGATCACAAACCACCCCAGATCTTCTCTGCAACGTAGAAGCTGTGTCTGTTTACTGAAGTGAAACACTTGATGCCTCTTCTCTTAAATAGACTGAGAGTTTTGAAAAATGAGAATCTCTAATAAATGCGGATCCGTGAAACGGCGTGGCAGGGACGGCTGACTCAGATGCCCAGGTGTGGCTGCCCCCGTCCCCTGCCCTTCTGCGGATCTCTGATCACTCCACAGTTGCTTCAGTTTTATTTGAAAAGGGAAGGAAACAGGGAGTAGCCTCTCAGAGCCTGCATGAAGAACGGCAAGAAGAAACCATTCTAATCCTCCTCATTAGCGAGCAGTGCCCCACAGGAGTGCCAGCAGTGGCTCCGTACCTGGACAGGGAAGGGACAAGTCAGGTCCCCAGGGGAGGACTGGGCAGGGCTGGGCCCAGGCTGAGGAGGTGAAGAGGCACTTACCCTGGCACAGGATTGAAAGGAGTGCAAAAGTAATGATTTAATACACTGTTTTTAAAAATCCGAATTAACACCCAAACATCTGTGATTAAAAATACATATATATATAAAAATTTCAGATAAAGACAGAATCCTTGTCCCCCACACACACCTCCCCCCACAGTGAC
This sequence comes from Otolemur garnettii, assembly GCF_000181295.1. Taxonomy (NCBI): domain Eukaryota; kingdom Metazoa; phylum Chordata; class Mammalia; order Primates; family Galagidae; genus Otolemur; species Otolemur garnettii. The sequence goes on along the minus strand of NW_003852612.1, from coordinate 1,119,483 downwards.
TTTTCCTGTGGGAATTCAAACTCATGGCCCCTTCACAAAAATTAACAAGTTAAACAAATACTGTCACCTCAGGGCCGGGCTTGGAGGACCCTGCTCTAATAGGAGCCTGTCCCAGCACAGGCAGGAAGCAGATGCTGGGGTCTGCAAATAATGGGCTTAGATCAAGTGAAGAAACCCACTGCTGCCCCGAGGTCCACATTTCTAAAATGGGGACAGCAGTATGTCCTCCTCTTAGGGTCTGTCAAGGATGCTGAGGGCTCAGAGCAGGCCACTGCTGGGCCCGGGACTGGCATTCTTCAGCACCCATTTGGTGCAGGCATCTATGTTCACCTCTTCATTCAATCGGCCACCACCCACTAGGAGCTAGCTGCCTGCAGCCTTCATCCACAACAGTACTGAGGAGGAAGCAGAGAGGTGACTTTCCTGGGGCCACATCACCAATCAGTGGCCTGAGCAGAAGCCACCTCAAGTCTCTGGACAGCCCAGCTTTAATGCCCAGCATGGCACCAGCAGTGCACCCAGGCAGCTGAACTCAAACCAGGGCTCACTCAGAGCTGAGGACAGAGAGAAGGGCTTGGCAAACTCCTTGGCCAGGTCACGCAGGCTGGGAGAGGGCTTTCCACCCTGAAAGTCCCCTTGGAGAGGGAGGCTTTTAGGGGAGGGAGAGAAATAGGTGTCTATGTAGGATGAGAGGACAAGAGGCTTCAGGGAGTCCCAGGTCTACTCTCTGGGAGCTGGACTGTTTCGCAGTGTGGGTCAGCTTGGCTCTTGTGACACTCCAGCTCAGTTTTGTCAGGTTGGGGCATGGAGCAGGAGCAGGGTCCCCATCTGAGAAACCAAATGACAAGTCTGAAGTGACCCTGAAAGGAAGAGATGCCCTGTGACCTCAGCAATACCAGGGCTGGTAGCAGCCACGTGGGACCCATGGGGCCAAGAAGCATCATCTGGGTTCTGTTTTATAATGACCTGCATAAGGCACCCTTCACACAGCTGCCCCACTGAGGGGTACCTCTGGGGCCGGAAGCATCTGTTGGGGTGTTGATGTTTGGGCTGCTAAATCAACATGTTGCTAGAGTGTTTTCATCCCTGACTTCCTGTTGAGTGGCTTGCAGACAGAGAGGTGTCTGAGGATTGAGATGTGATCTAGCAGCCCTGGGAAGTAAGATAGATGCCAAGAAGCTATTGTGGGGAGAAGCTACCCTGGACCAAGAAGACCCACGGAAGACCCTAAGGGGTAGGTGGCAGGGCAGCCTGGGAATCGTCCCACTCTGCAGAGAAGCCAGGCCTGGAAACAGAGTTGCTCTGATAAAATTAAACATTAAAATTCTTCCCCCCTTTCTTGTCAGCGTCTGACTATTCTCATTTCCAGATTATAAACTCCAGGTGCAGAAACTGCCTATTTGCCATCTACACAATGGGCCGCAGCCCTCAGGCCTTGGAGCTGGGGAGGCCTGTAAACCAGATGATAAAGAATAGAACAGAAACTTCTCGCTTGTCTGTAAATGGTTGCTTTCCCTTTCACTCCAAAGTCAGTTGCCTCCCTGCATGGCAGCAGGGCCGAACTTTCTTGCTTTCTTTTCAGCAAGGTTCTGGTCTCAACCTAGAACTCTCCAGAATAAGAAAAGAACAAAGCCATTCTTTTTCCAAAAGCACATGCAGGATGGGCCTAGGCCTTGCTTCCTTCTACCCCACCATTTCATATTAGAAGGAGATCTTACAAGTTAAATTTAAAATTTAAAAGGGGGGCAGTGGAGACAGAGTGATTTTCATCTCTGTATCATTTCGATTTATCTTCACAACAGCACCCATCAAGGGAGCAAACAGAAGCAGTATTTTGCAAGTACATGAAAGAGGCTCAGATAGGTTCCAGGGGCCACAAAGCAAGTTCTGTGTGTCTAACTCCAAACTCACAGGCTCTTCCTCAACCATACTCCCTCCCTCCAGAGCACCCCAGAACTGGGGACAGGACCAAGAGTCTAGTGAACATAAGCCACACTCAGACAAGTGCTCACTCAGAGCCCTTCCTGGGCCTTGGTCTCCACACTGATCAAGAGCATAGATTGCGCTTAAGTTTCCACTCGCTTTGGTATTCGATTATAAAGACTATATTTATCATTGATGATTTTGTCCAATTGACTGTAACAATGAACAAGGTGGTCAATTATAAAACGTAAAAGACTGCCAAAATGAATTGAAAGCAAAGACATAAATCCTTATATACCCATGTTTGCATGCAGAATGGGGACTGAAGACCCCATTTTTGGAAAGGGAAAACACCCTCCCAAAAAAGGGAAAAACAGAAATAAACTAAGCAAGGCAGAATAAAAGCAGTCTGTCTAGTTTACTTTTAAACCAGAAGTTAAATTCTTTATCTGAGCACTTTTCTGCCTTTCCTAACAGCCTAGCCTCTAAGGGTCTAACACCTCTGCTGGGTCTGTGAACACTCAGACCAATGGCCATAGAGGAGGCTACGGCAAGGACTGGAAAGAAACATCAACTAGGCTGTCCCCTGCCCGTTCAACAGCCAAAGCAAATATCCATTGTGGGGATTTGTATTACGGCCAGGGCAGAGATCAGGGGAACAGCTCAAGCCCTGAAATGTGGGCAGGAGGGCTTATGGACTCCCTTATCAACAGAGGAAGATGCCTCTGTGGTAGAGTTCAGAGTAAAATTCTTCTGTCCCACTGATTCTTCAGAGGATAACTGACACTGTGGCGTCTGCTCCTAATGAACTAATGAGGATTAATTTCCCCCAAGGAATCTGTGTGTGTGACCACAGACCGGAGGCTGCCCCCATACCAGGCTCAGATTTCGGATTTCTCAAGGCTGCTCAGACCCTTAAAGTTAATGATTATATATAGAATAACAACTAACATGCTTATTCAGATAAACTGATGATGTTTTTTTTCTTTTCTTTTTTTTCTTTTTTTTTTTGGCAGTTTTTGGCCAGGGTTGGGTTTGAACCCGCCACCTCCAGCACATGGGGCCGGCGCCCTACCCCTTTGAGCCACAGATGCCACCCAACTGCTGACATTTTTGTTGTCTTCCTCAGCTTACCCTCTGGGCTAAATGAGCAAATAGCCTTCAATGAAAGCTGAGTGGAACAAACACTCAGGGCCATCTGCTGTGAATCCCACAGACTAGCAGTGGTCCCCTATGTTCCTCGCCTTTGAAAACTCTATTCTACGTGTCCTGTCTCTTTATCGCTCACCTCTTCTAACTTTACTTTTCTTCAGTCTATGGCTGCCAGCTCCACGGATCTCAAAGGATCCTACACTGGGGCAGGATCCCAGCCCATGTTCATAGCAGCTGTATTCACAAAAGCCAAGAGAGAAACAACCCAGTGCCCAAGTGTCCATCAGTGGATGAATGGATAGCAAATAAAATGTGGTGTGTGTATGGGAGGGTGGATATTATTTAGCTTTACAAGGAAGGAAGTTCTGACACACACTACAACATGAATGAAACTTGAGGGTGTTATGCTGAGCAAAAAAAGCCAGTCACAGAAGGACACATATATGATTCCATGTATATGTGGGACCTAAGGGGACGGGGAAGGGGGTAAGGAGAGTTGGCACTGGATGGGCACAAAGTCTCAGTTTGTGAAGATGAAAATGTCCTGAAGCTAGATGTGGTGATGGTTATTAATGAACCAGACCCTTAAAAATGGTTACAATGGTAAATTTTATATTGTGTATATTTTACCACAATTTATTTTTCCTTCTTTTTTTAAATTTCAGATTAATATGAGGGCACAAACCATTGGGTTACGATGTTTGTGTTTGTTAGGTAGGATCCCTGTTGTAGGTGTGCCCCTTACCCCAGAAGTGTATCATATACTCTGACATTGTGCCTGTCAGGTGGGAGCACACCAATCCTCCTCCCTCTCCCCTTTTGCTCCTCCTTCCTCCTCCCTCCCTCCAGCTTGAATTAAATTGAGTTTTTCCCTGATGTTTTACTATAATTTATAGATAGATAGATAGAGTTTCAGTTAAAGGAAGAGGGTATAATTCATCCACTTTGATGACCACAATAAAATAACAGTAATTATTACCCCTACTGGAATGCTTGCTCCACACTGGGTTCTGAGCCAAAGGCTTTGCATGTATAAACTGATGTAATTCTCTCAAAAGCCTATGGCACAAGGACTGTTATAAGGCCCAGACACACAGGCAGCAGGGAGGAAGAGAGAGTCACCCTGAGTTTGAGCAGCATGCTTAGGCACAGTCCCAACCAGTGTTTCCAGGGGTGCTGTATAAATTCCCTTCTGGCCGGAGACTAGAAATCTTTGCCATGCAAATGGCATTATGCTGGAAGGACCGTGGGGAGATGAGCTGCAGAGGCCCTGTGTTCCACACCTGGGTTAGCTCTGGGCAGAGAGCACGGTTGTCACACAGAAGGGGGATCCATGAGGCTCACTGACAAGATCAGAGAAAATGGGAGACAGAAGTCGCTTGGAGGGCAGAGGCCCTGAGGATTTCCAGAAAGTAGGTAGGAGCACTGGGATTCCCGTAGAGTGTGCACGGGGCCCAGAGCACACTGTTAAGATACAAAGAAAAGGGAAGTAGGCGGACATGAAAAGTAGCCTAAACAGAATGGTCGCCTTGAGTTTCCCACATGGGCCCCTGAGGAAAAGCTTGTAGAAGGTCAAGGTGTCCTGAGGTTTCCTCCACATGCCTCACCTGGCTAACAGCCAGCCTCAAGTGGCACTTGGAGGGGAACAGTTGAGAGCTTTAGCATAAAACCTGCCCTCCTGGGGAACCTGTTGCTGATGGTAGTGGTCCTAAAACTGTAATATTCATCAGTATCACCTGGAGAGATGGTGAAAACCCAGATTCCTGGACCCCAGACCCAGGGTTTTCAATTCAGTTGGTCTGGGTGGGGCCCAGGGATTTGTATTTCTAACAAGTTCCCAAGAGGCACCAAGGCAGCTGGTCCAGGGGCCACACTTTGAAGCCCCCCACCCAGGAGATGCCTCAGAGAGATTTTGAAGCAGAAACATCTTACCATCTAGATTTTATCTATGGATCTAGAGAACCAGCTTGAAAACTGTCGTATGAGCAAACGGAGTGGCTCAGGGAAGCGGGAGCTCAGCCTTGCTCAGGTCCTGTGTGGGGTGGCACTCTCCCCGTAGAATTTGCTTCACATTATGATTCCATAAGGTGGACACTAGGGCTGGAAACTGAGGCTTGGAGCTTGGGCTTACACCCAGGTCTGTGTGTCTCCAGAGCCTCTCCACCACTGCTTGTCCAGCCCCCTAAAACTATCTTCTCTCCACCCTGCTCTGAAGAGAAAGTCTTTGCCCAAATCAATGATGTATTTACCTGAGGACCTGAGCTCTAGTGCATAAGAGTGTGTGGTGTGTAGGGAAACTGGGGTGTTAAAATGGATCCCTTTGCCTCTTCCCTTGCTGTCTTGAAAGTCCCCAAACCTGAAATCTCTGAACATTGAACTCGTAAGCCCCCTTTTCTCCTGCTCTCTTGGGATGTCCCGTCCATGGACACTCCCCTCCCTCCACCTCTCACTTCCCTCCCTTCATGCTGCCACCACTCAGACCTCCTGCTTCTGGGGTGAGCACCAGGTGTCTGTGAAACAACAAATGGAGAAACAGCAAGGACTTGACTCCACAGCAAGTGCAGGGTTTGCACAGAGCTTCTGAGTCCCCAACTTTCATGAGAGATCTCTACTCTCTCTCCAGACTGCCAGTAGATTGTCTTCGGACTCTGTGGCAATACCCCATGGGCCTCCAGCCTGCTCTTCAGAGTTCAGACTTGCCAGCCTTCACAATTGTGGGAGACAATTCCTTAAAAAGAATCTCTCTCTACATACACACACAAGTAGGCATGCGAGCACACCCTGCTGTTCAGTTTCTCTGGAGGACCCTTGCTGATTCACTACGGCAGGCTTTTATAAAGTAAAGCCTGGTGGAGGCCTTCACCCCCCACATCTGTCCACTTGTCCCATCAGCACTTGTTGAACTGGTACCAGGGGCAGGCACAGCGTCAGACTGTGAGCCTTCTTAGAAGCATGTGACAAAAGGAGCCCTATTTCGGTTGGGGATGAACGACACACCATCCAAAATGTTTCCCCAACTGAGAACAAAGAGAACAAAGACTGAGCATGAAACTGTGCAGAAGAGGTGCCCAAGAGAAAGAGGCTGTCGGTAACACACTAGAAGTGGGGTAAAGTCCCCTGGCACCCTCCCTGCTCCTCCCAGAGGCTATGGTTGCTCAGAAATGGCATTTCATAAAAATCCAGGTCTGATCTGCACAAACAAGGACCACCAATTAAAGAGCTGGGACAGGACTGTGTCACAGGGCCCTGCCACTGCTAAGCCCTGACCCTTGTACTGTAGCAACCTCAAAGTGGGGAGAATGATCTCAGAATGGGTCAAAATTCCAGAAGATGTGTGCTATCTCCCAGGTTAGATGAGAAAATTGTGATTTGGCATCAAGCCCCGTGTGTCCCGGCTCCTAATGTGGTGAACTTCGGAAGCTCAGAAGGGACTCTCCAAAATCCTGGGAAATGCCCTGGGGTGGCCTGTGGAGAAGCAGCCCTGGGCGGGGAGGGTGGGTGATGGCAGCACATCCTCTCTGCAGAAGCGTCTCAGGGCCAGGGGCCAGGACTATGGGAGAACAATGTGAGCGGAGCTTGGTGGACAGGATCATCCATCCCATGGAGCTGGAAAGGCTGAAAATAAGCTCAGTGGGAACAGTCATGTGGTCTGGAGAGGCTACGAAACCTTGGACATGACCCAAAGGAGTGAAGAGTCGGTTGATGAGCTTGGAAACAGAGCAGTCATCGCCCACCTAGGCTGTACATCAATGCCAGCCAGCTGGGAGGCCATGCTCCTCCAACAGTGCAACTTGATCAATCTGGGTGGGCCCCAGTCATAAGTGTTGACTATGAGGTCTCAGGTGACTGTATCGTGTCCCCAGGTGAAGCCACGAGCCTAGGAAGACATACTAAGCCACTGAAGAGTTGCCTTGCCAAGACCCCCCCACACACAGAGCTCTGTGAGGCCCAGAGAGGTGAGCAGCTTGTGAAATATCATGGAGCTGGTGAGGAAGAGAACAAGGAGCCACCTCCAGGTCTGTCCTGCTTCACAGCAGGCCCTGCAGTCAGAGGCCAGACATCAGCTCTGGGATTCCCTGGGAGCAGGGCTGAGGGCTCCAGGCCTGTGAGCAGACGGCCCAGTGCATCTGTAAATGGTCTCCGAGGGACCCCAGCTACATGGCAGCCTCTGCCCTGACTCCCTGAAAAGAACCAGCATCCTGCTGAACCCAGGCCCTAAGGGCAGGCTGAGCCAGAGCAATATCACACAGATCTGATTCAAATCCTAGCTCTACTTTCTCCTAAGCTATATCCTTACTGACTTAGGCTCTCAGCCCCTGTCTTGATCTGAAAAATGGGATCAGCATCTTCCTTGCAAGGTAATGGAAAGAACAGAACAAGCCACTGTACTTGACAGGATGTCCAGTACATGCTAGATGTCCACAAGTGCTGGTTCCTCCAACTGGGGCCCCAGCCCCCAGCCCTGGCCTCACTCTCACTCTGCACCTTGCTGCCTCAAGGTTCCTGAAATCTGCAGCACTTCCTGAGGGAGCCTGAACTCACATAAGCCTTTGTGGGTGTGCTCCAGGGCCTTGATCAGTCCTTAGGGTCCAGCTTCAAGGTCAGGGTAAGCTGCCCCAGTCCACTCTAAACCCTGCTTCTCTCCTATGTCTCCTTCCCCAGCTGGCCACTACATCTGTCCAATTGTGAGTTTTCTTACAACATGGAGCTGATTTGTTGGATATCAGGACAAGGCCTTAGGGTGCAGGTGAGGATCTGGGCATTGTGAGGCACCATATATAAATGGGAGCAGAAGGGCTATCCCCAAAACTGTGAGTCTGTGTCAAGGGGACACCACATGAGGAGCAGGTAGAGAAAAGGGTGGCCCTGCAGATAGAGGGTGGAAGCGCAAGAACTGAGCAGACTGAGAGGTACCCTGTGGGACCTGAATGCCCAGCTTACCCTTGGCAGTAGCATTGCCAGGACCAGAGCCTGGCTGCTGGACTTGGCCTCAAGGGAGACCCCACCAATCAACCCAGTGCTGCCCCAAACCTCACCAGCTAGCAAGTATCCCCACCTCCTACCTGGGTGGAAGGCAGAGTGTTCGTGCAGGCAGAGCCCAGGGCCCCACACTTGCTTCAAATGACTTACAAGGGAAGGTGCACACTGAGATTGTTTCCACAAGTTCAGGAATTCCCCAGAGGACAGGTGGAGACTCTACTTGGCAGGAACCAGGCAGGTCCATGGCCCTCAAAACTTCCTTTTTTTTGCTTCCAGTCTGTGCTGTGCTCCTGACAAGCACACACCTCTGTGGTTTTGCAACAGGAACTCACAGTATCCTGCACAAGGGGCTGGTTCTGTATCTCGGTATGTGCACCAACTTCCACATTGCCAAAAATGGCCAGGGAACGCTTCCCCCAGTCATCGCCTCTTAGCTCAGTTACAATGGGAACAAAAACATGAGCTGGAGACAGCACAGGTAACAAGAAGCCTAGTCCAACGTGGGGCTAATCAGTGGCTGGGTCTCTGATGAGGAAGTGCTGCTTAAGTGAGCACCATGGATGAATGGCCATCTACTAAGAGACACCAACATTCTCTCATCTTAGAAAATCTGCAAAGTAGGTTTTATCATCCCCACTCCACAGAGGGGCAAAATGAGACTCAGAAATTGAGACTTAGAGACAAGTAATTTAACTGAAATCAAACTGCTGGCAAGCATCAGAATCAAGGTCAAAGACAGGTCCCTCCTCTCACACTGAGGCTGGCTTCACACAGAGGCCAGCAGTGGTACGAACATGCCCTGGGGCACCTCAGGGGTTCCCGGGCAGGACTTGCAAAGCTGTGGCAGAGCCCTGGCCATAGGAGGGCCAAGCCAGGTTGCTGTCTGGCCCCAGTTCATTCCACAAGAAGGGAAGTCCGTAACAGGCCCCTGTGGTCATGCCATCACCCAGGGAAATGGTGATCCCCAAGAGCCTTGAGGTCATTAGCCTGGCATGATGTGGGTACCGCATGTTCTGTGGGGTACACCTAAGCTAAGCCACACGGTGCTATGTGTGACACCAGCACCCCCAGGCTAAGCCACCAGTGCTATGCTCTACTTGGCATGCTCTATTTAGTGGGTCTTTGGATTATTAAGCATGGGAGAAACAGAATCACCCACGGTTCACAGCCCAGACTTCAAAACTCACAGTCAAGGGACCAGCTGGGCAGGCGGTAGGCAAGACAGTGCCCACCATGGCCAGGAGGCTGTTACCCAGCCTGGGCAGGGTGTGGAGGTCTGGGAGTGCTTCTCGGAACAAACGGTGCCTATCATGGGCATGGAAGGATAACAATGGGCTCTCTGAGCAAGTGGACGGGCACTCCAGATAGCAGGGAAAGTCCAAGGTCCCAAGGAGAAGCTGGAGCAGAAGAGGCAGGGACGAGGTGAGGCCTGTATGGTGAGAGGGCCAGGAACACCAGGCTCGTCCCATGGAGCCGTCTTGGGGGTCACTGCAAGGCTCTCAACAGAGGGTGACACAAACAGCTTATAGCAGTCCCCTGCTAGATGCTGGGCCTGCCCTGGGACCCAGAGCCTGCTGCTCAGTGCTCCCAGCTTACTGGGAAGATGAGGCAGGGAGAGGGATGCTCTAATTCTAATGCAACACCTGAAATGTGCCTGAGGGGCAGAGGGAAGGGGTTGCTTACTGGGGGGAAGGTGGGGGTGAGATGGAGGTGAGTTGGGGGCTTGGAGAAGGAGGAAGAGGCTACCCAGAAGCAGGTGCTCTGGAGAGGGAGCCAGAGCACAGGAGAAATAAGCCAGGCAGAGGGACAAGCAAAGCCACAGCAGGGGCTGGGGTCAACCACACCTTCTGTTACCCAACTGGGAGGGATGGGGGAGCAGGGCCGCCCCACCCCGTTATTCCTTACCCTCCAACCTCTGGAAGAAGCAGAAACACAAGGGAAGTTGGTGGCACCCTTTGCAACTCTAAGGTCACATGTTCAGATGAGAAGGATTTTTACACATTTCCAGGATGGCTCTGTGTGCCCACACATCTAAATCACTACTTGAACTTTGAAACTCATCTGGAGAACACATTCCTGATGTGGAAGAAAACAAGCACTTAATTGTCAGGTACCATCTAAAGCACAAGAAAGTGAAGACGCCAACCCCCTGCATCAGACATAAAGAGAGCTGCTGGCTTTCCCGGGCTCCCTGGCCCATACTATGCCTGGCAGAGCTGAGCCCAGAGAATTCTGCCTTTAGGTCACAGTGAGAAAAAGAGATGCTTTCAGATGCACCTTCAGCTGGTGATGCTTTTTCTCCAAAGTGAGGAGCAAAGAAACACAGTGGTGGCAGCTGGGAGGAAGGGATTTCAGCCGCTGATTGGGTCTCTTTGCCTCCCTGTGGCTCAGTTTCCCTGTCTGTAACATGAGGCATTTAGATGTTCCTTAAGGGTCCCATCTGCCAAGGAAGTTCTGCGGTTCAAGTTGGTGTCATGTTCACCACCCTCAGATTTCTCCTTTGAGTGCTGAATCTCTGATTAACCAGAACGAGTCTCCCACAAACTGGCGAACTGCTTAATGTGCTAGGAATATTTTTTAACCCAGATCTAAGTTGTTTATATGCCCAGGAGGTAAGATGGAAGGATAGCATCTGAAGAGAACTGAAAGGAGCCAAGGGACCTCAGAATGCCACACGATGGCATGAGATAGGTTCTCTGACACCTGTCCTCTATGGGGTCAGCAGCCCAGGCTGGGCTTGGCACCATCCCCACTGCTCCTGAGGCTTCTCCTGGCCTTGCCATGGCAGGCCTCTGCCTCCAGGCTCCCCACTGCCCCCATGCAGCCCACACTTCCAAACTTGGAAGCACAACTCCATCATGTTACTCCCTTGCTCAAATGTCCTCAGTGGCCCTGATGATAGAGCCTAAGCCCCAGCCCCTCTCCTTGCCTAACTTACCACGGCACCCCAGTGGGGTCTGACCGAATGCACTATTCACTCACACGCTGACTCTGTCTTACTCAGGGCCCCTCTCCACCTGGAAAGCCCCTCCAAATCCTGCAGCTTTCCAGAAAGAGCAGAGGCTGCCTAGGGCAATAACCCCACCCCCTCCAGTTCCAAACTCTTCCCAAGCTTTCAATGCTGCCTCAATCATAATTTCACTTAGTAACTACAGCAGGACCATTGCAGGAGGAAAGGGAAGCTGGAGGTGAAAGCTGTGTGTGCAGGGACACCAGGGTAGAGGCAGGCAGGCTCTGCAGAAGTCTACATGGTGTAACTCACAAATGAATCATTTCCCCAGTACCCGCTGCCTATAATTAGTAGGCTCCCATCACTTTCTTCCCTATGTTATCACTATTCACAAACACGCTCTCTCTTTCTCACACTTGCATTCCCTCCATTCTAAGTTTCTATCCATTATAAAATGTCATGGTTATTTAATTTAAGTGCCTTGGAAAGGAAAATCGTCATATTAAATAAATACACGCCTCAAAAATGAGACTATTCAGACACTTTGGATTGTGCAAGGAAAAAAAGAATTTCCTGGAAAGAAGGCGATCTTTCCAAAGGGTACTGCAAGGGCCCCTCCCATCAGGGAGGCTTAGGATAGAGCATCTCTCTGAGGGCACCTGCTCCTCCTGCCCAACCCTCTGCCCACCATGGAGCTATATCCCCATCTCAGCTGCCCTGTTAGGGTCAATGTGGCATGGCCCACAGGCGTGTGCAAGGAAAGACTGTAAGGGAATAACAAGAACCTGTGTTCTGATTGCAGAGTAGGGCCCCTGGGGGGTTTCCACTTTTGAATATCTGGACATCTGTTCGCCCTGATTCTCCTGGCTCCTTGCTCACCCTCCACCCTCCTCAGAGACAGTGGCGTTCCCCACATCTCCCACCCACCGGAGGGAAACACCTGGGTCAGTGAGGAGCCTATGCCTTGGGACTCAGGATCCCCAAACCTAGGCTGCTGCATTCTTTTAATTGCTATTCCTAAAGAACACATTTTCTCAGGGCAGAGACACCAGGGACACATAGCTACAAGGACATTGGACCCTGCCTCTGTTACACTCACAGTCCTGCTGTCTGCTACATGTGGGGCCACTCTCTTCTGGATTCCAGGCATGCTCAAAGCCAGGGACAGCCCTGTGGGTTCTCGGCAACACATTTCAACATTATCAGCTCCCTGTACATTTTGGGCGGCCTGCCAGGCTCCAAACAGTTTCTTTATGTGCATATATCTTTATCTTCACCTATATATCTCTTAATATTTTGTGCATATCTTTTTAAAAGCTTATCTAGACTCTGACCACCTCTTATTATTTCCGCTACTATCACTTTGGGGCAAGCCACAATCACCTCTAGTCTAGATTATTGCAATAGATTGATAGTCTTGCGTCTTCCTTTGGTCACCTACAATCTACTTTATCCTATGACAGCCAAAGTGATTCTTATTTAAAATAAAAGCATATATCTGTAGTCCCAAGTATGTGGGAGACTAAGGCAAGAGGATTGCTGAAGCCCAAGAGTTTGAGGTTGCTGTAAGCTATGATGCCATGGCCCTCTACCCTGGGCAACAGAGTGAAGACTGTGTCTCAAAACAACAACAACAAAGTAAGCAGACCATTTATTTTATTTATTTATTTATTTGGCTTTAAAATGGTTAACTATGGACATTTCATACTCACTCTGTCCACTAAGAAGAACCAAAATAATAGACAATCACTTTTGACTGAATCATCCAAGACAGAACTCTGGAATTCAACTGGAAAATGACAGGCAGGCTAGGCACCTGTAGCTCAGCGGCTAGGGCACCAGCCATGTACACGGGAACTGGTGGGTTCGAATCCAGCCTGGGCCTGTCAAACAACAATGACAACTACAACCAAAAATAGCTGGACGTTCTGGCGGGCACCTGTTCTCCCAGCCACTTGAGAAGCTGAGGCAAGACAATCACTTAAACCCAAGAGTTTGAGGTTGCTGTGAACTGTGACAACACCACAGCACTCAACCAAGGGCAACATAGTGAGACTCTGTCTCATTAAAAAAGAAAGAAAAGAAAGAAAGAAAGAAAGAAAGAAAGAAAGAAAGAAAGAAAGAAAGAAAGAAAGAAAGAAAGAAAGAAAGATAGATGACAGGCAGTATCAAAAGCAAAGAAGGAGAAGGAAACAAGGCAGCCTGCTTGGCTGAGATCAGCTGGCTGCCACAACGGTCTCTCCAATATGGGGAAAGGGTAAGTGAGAGATTCAGGGAGGAACCTCACGCTTCGTTTCTCACATTCTTTGAAACCTAAGAAGCTACACAAAGGCACCAATTTAGAATTCTGCACCCAACTGACTATGCATTGTTCCTGGGCCCAGCAGTCATGGAACAGAGATGCAAGAGAAACATGGGCTGCTGCCCTTGGGTTTGGGTGCAAACAACAGGTTAGCACACCTGGGGTTGAGATGCCAAGCACTGTGTGAGCTCTACACCCACTGGTCTAGGCTGCCATCACTGGAGGCACCATCAACGTCCCCCTCCACCACCAACTAGCAGGGCAGCAGCATAGCCAGTGCTGCCTCCCACCTGAGCATTACACCAGTGGCCTGGAGTTCACCTACTCTTCCTACCCTGGCCAGCACCTATGCACACCATCAGGTATTCTAAAGACAAGCCAGCCCAGCCCAGCTTTGTCCCTTCCCCTACTATACCAGAGCACACAATCTAGGGGACAGAAGATTGCTCAGCTCAATCCACCACCACTGGTACCTGACTGAATATTCCTCCCAGAGACCTGAGGCTGGGTCTCCACACCTAGCCGCTATCATTGTAGCTGGCACCTACTTGCATCCATCATCAACACTGGGACCCAGAGAGTCACCTCAGCACCGCCACTGCAATTGTTCACACCACACTGGCTGCCTAGGGGCTCACCCTCCTGCCTGGTCCAAAGCTGCCACTACCAACATATGAGCAAACCATCTGCAGGCCCAATAATCAGTCTTCCTGGGCCTACCAACACGGGTGCCAGTGTATGACACCCCAGGGTGCCAAGCCAGGCATGCTCAGCTCACCACTGCCACCACTGGGGCCTGAAGACTGGCTTATCTGGCATCCCAGTCACCAGCAAAACTGCACCGCAGCCTCCAATAATAACTGCACCTCAGCCACCAAGGAAATCTCAGATACCTCTGATGCCGCTCCTAGCCAAAGAAATCCTACAGAGACCACACTACTGCACACACTCACAATCAAAGCCAAGTGCTCTACCCAGTCATTACCATAAATTCTTCCTCAGGAAGAAATCTTCTACAAAAACAAATTTAAAAATTGAAATAAGCAACTGATAGACCAGATGTGCAGATAGCAGTGTGAGGACACAGGAGATATAAGAAAGCAAGAAAATGTGACACCGACAAAGAAATACAATTCTCCAGAAACAGATCCAATCAAAAAGAAATACATGAGGGCAGTGCCTGTGACTCAAGGAGTAGGGCGCCAGCCCCATATGCCAGACGTGGTGGGTTCAAACCCAGCCCCAGCCAAAAACTGCAAAAAAAAAAAAAATGAAAGAAAGAAAATACATGAAGTCCCAGAGAAATAATTCAAATTATTTATTCTAAGGAAGCTCACTGAGATATAGGAGAACTTTGGAAAAATGGAAATAAATTAGACAAACAACTCAGTATATGAATGAGAATTTTATCAGAGAAATACAAGCACTGATAATTAAGTTCATGAACCTGTCATCATGTCAAGAACATATCCAAGACACCATCTTTCATAAATGATTCTGGGAAAATTGGATATCAGTATGCAAAAGAATGAAACTGGACCCCTATTTCTCATCATATACAAAAATGAACCCAAGATGGAATAAAGACTGAAACATAAGGCCTGCAACAGTAAAATTACTGGAAAAAAACATAGGGAAAACACTTCAATACATTGATCTGGCCAAAGAATTTATGTCTAAGACCTAAAAAACACAGATATCTAAAAAAAAAAATAGATAAAAAGAATCTGTTATTAGGCTAAAAAGTTTCTTCACAGCAATGGAAACAATCAACAAAGTGAAGAGACAATCTCTTAAATGGGAGAAAATATTTGCAAACCGTTCAACCA
Organism: Otolemur garnettii; assembly: GCF_000181295.1. Classification (NCBI taxonomy): domain Eukaryota; kingdom Metazoa; phylum Chordata; class Mammalia; order Primates; family Galagidae; genus Otolemur; species Otolemur garnettii. The sequence continues at coordinate 1,104,347 of NW_003852612.1, read as the reverse complement.
ACCAGGGACTAGTAGCCAGACTATACAAGGAACTCATAATAACTCAGCAATAAAAAAATCCTATTAAGAAGTAGACATGAACAGACAATTCTCAAAAGAAGACATACAAATGGCCGCAAGGATATGAAAAAATGATAAGCTTCACTCTTCCACAGGGAAATTCAAATCAAAACTACAGTGAGCTATCAGCTTACCCCGTGTAGAATGGCCATTATTAAAAGGGCAGAAAATAATAGACGCTCATGAAGATGTGCAGAATAGGAAACTCTTTTTCACTGTTGGTAGCAACGTAAAGTAGTACAATTAATGGAAAACAGTATGGGGATTTCTTATAAAACTAAAAATATAACTAGCATACTTCCAGCAATTTCACTACTACTATACAAAGGAAAATAAATCAGTTGATACCTGTTTTCATATGTTTATCATAGCATTGTTCACAAAAGCAAAGATACATAATCAAGCTAAGTGTTTATCAATAAATAAATAGATGAAGAAAATGTGGTGGAGATAAATGCATAAAGACATACTATTCAGGCACAAAAATGAACAAAATCATATCATTTACAGCAACCCAGATGGAACTGGAGGTTATTATGTTAAGTGAAATAAGCCAAGCACAGAAAGGCGAATATTGCATGTTCTCACTCATAGATGGAAGCTAAAAGAAGTCGATCTCATAAAGGTAAAGAGAAAAATAATACATACTAAAGTCTGTGGATGGTGGGTGAGTGGAGAATGAAGAGAAGTAGGTTAATAGGTACAAACATAAGATTATATAAAAGGCAATAAGTTCTATTTTTTGACCCCACTTGACATAATGGACAACAATGTATTGTGTATTTCAAAGTAACTAAGAAAAAGGGCTTTAATGATTCACAACACATAAAAATGGTACATCACAATGAAGGACATCTCAAGTACCCTAACTTGATCATTACACATCCTATGCATGTATCAAAATACTACATATATTCCATAAATATGTAAAATATTATTTACCAAAAAAATGCAAGCATACATCAGCAACAGTTTAGAAAATGTACTTAAATGACAATTGGCATGATATAAAATCTAAGCCATGTACAAATAAATCTAGTGAAAAGCACTAGTATTATAAAAAATTATAAAATTGTATTTAAATACTTTAGAGAATACCTGAATAAATGGTGAGACAAATCATGTTTCTGAATTGGAAAAGTCATTTTCATAAAAATTTCTTCCAAAATTATATTTCCAATCAAATCTGAACACAGTATTTTTTTCTTAAACTTGATAAGCTAATTCTAAAATGTATATGAGAGAGTAAAATAGTCAAAACATAAGGAAGAAGAAAAAAAGGGGAAGACTCTTTCCAGATATCAAAACTTATTATTAACCCATAGTTAATAATATTATACAGTATTGGTGAAAAGATAGGCAAATTGACAGAATAGTAAACCAGAAACAGATGGGCATACACAGCTCACTTTCCAGCAGAGCCGTCATAGCTCAGTGGTTAATTGTTTTTCTCTACCTCACACCATACAGAAAATCCATTTCCAAGCAGATTAAAGACTTAAGTGTAAAATGCAATCTTATAACATTTTTCAAAAATAATATAAAAGTAATTTTATAATTACTAAGGGAAGAGAATTTTTTAGATAATACATAAGTATATATCATAAAGTAATAGATGAATAGATTAAACTTGTTTGAAATTAAGAAAGCAAGTCATTAATAGAAATCACAAAGAACATAAGGAGACATGGCACAAACAAAAGAAAAATGGCAAGAAAATTAATATCTGGAATATGCATTGAATTATGACAAGTCAGGAGGATAAAAGACAGATAACCCCATAGAGAAATGGGCAAAGGTTTAAATAGGAAATGGGATCTAGAATGATCAATAAACACATAAAATGATGCACAACCTTAGTAATTTGAGAAATGTAAATTAAAAACATTATTAGATGGCCTTTCATTTCCACAAGATTAGCAAAAGTAAAATATTAGATAATATCAAATGTTGGTGAGGATGTGGAACAAAAGACACTTTAATGCATTGCTGATGAGTGGGTAAAAATTCACGAGTACGTTGGAAAACAGTTCAGTGCCATACAGTATGGCTGAAGTTATGGATAGCCTATGAGCCACCAATTCTATTTCTAGTCTATATACCCTGGAGAAATTCTTGCAAACACATACCCCAGGACATATGAAAGAATAGTGCTACCAGCACTGCTTAAAATAGGAAAAAATAAAGCCTCTAGAAATATCTCAAGTGCCCATCAGCAGTATCTCAAAGAAATATATTGAGGTATATTTATATAACAGAATACTATAAAACAGTAAAAGAGGAATCAATCAGAACCACATGCAACAACATGAAAGAATTTCAAAAACAATTTTGAGCCAAGTAAGCAGGTCTTAAAAGAATATTTAATTCCATGTTTATGAAGCTCAAGAACATGCAAAACTAAATCACATATATTCAATAATTTAAATATACAAAGCAAAACTAGGAAGAAAAGGAAGAGAACAATAAACCCCAAACTCTAGACAGTAGCTGCCTCTGAGGAGAAAGAGAGGAGGACGGGCACAAAGAGGACTTCAGAGACGATCTTAAAAAAAATAATGAAATAAAAAATCTAAAATGTCAGCACCCAGGGTTTGTGTTATTTTTATTCCTCCTACCCTACATGCTTTTTCTAAATTTTCTTTTCTATCTACTCAACTTCAAGAATCTTCCCAAGCTGCTAGGAACATAGCCCAGGTTCTCAGAGTGGACAGACAGAAAAGGTCTCCCAGACATGCCCCATTCTCTACCTCTCTGGCTGAGTCCCCAGGTATGACCCTCACCCAACTCTGCCACTCTATCCTCTACCAGGCCTCCTCCAGACTTTTGCCAAGAACATGTCTCAGAAAGCACAGGGCCCAGAACTCCCTTCCTGCAGGTCCCCTCTTGAAAGAATGGAATCTTCCCTGGCCTCCCAAGGCCCTCTACCCACTCCTCTCCCAGCCACTTCAGCCTATGACACTGAGCACCACAGACTCCTGTTGCCTCTACAAGCACCTGGCAAGGAATGGCTTCTCAGTAAACATTTTTTAATAAGTAAATAGAAAGCCACACAGAAAATCATATTAAAATCAAAATGTTCCTTGGAAAGGGTTATACATAAAACCCTTAGTTATCAGGTCAGCTCTTCCTCCCTTTAGATAGATTCAGACAAAAGATTGATTTAGCGTTCCAGAAGGTTCAATTTCAGAGGAAAGTAGATGAACCAGATGGTCCTTCTTATTCAGAAAATGGTGTTTCTAAGGTTTTTGTAGTAATTCAAATGAGGGACGTGAGGCCTAAGGTGGCACCTACTTACCCTTGACCCACAGTCCCAGCTCTCTTGGCAGCCAGTCTGAAGTGGCCCCCACTGCTCTGCACTCTTCAGAGGCTTGGAGGGGGGAGTCTCACAGGGGGCACCCTCTCTCCATCCCCTAGATAGTTGTCATGGGCCAGTGTCAGCCTTGCCCAGATGTGGCAGGTTCACTGTTCTAGGCAGAATTGTGAGAAAGGGCTTGACCAGCTGTCAGAGGATGAGGAGACACTGGAGCCTGGTTGTGGCTTGGCAAACCCCAACAGTGAGAGACACCCCAGCAGATACAGGCACCAGAGCGGCCCTGACCACATGGCAGCCTGCACTCACACACTTCCTGCTCCTCCGCTCACCTCCTTTGCCACATCCACAAACCCAGACCAAGTCCTGGGGAGCACATGTGCCCCCCATAGTCAGCCTTCCAGGAGAGAGCAGGCCATAGCTGTCCCAGGTCCACATCAGTGTTGGACTGGTTTGGTCAAGAGAAAGGTGACCTACCTGGCAGGGTGGCAGTCAGGGGCTGAATATGTCAGATGACATGGGCACCCTCATCCCCAGCTGCAGCCCCTCGGGCTCAGGGGAAGAGGGCCTGGCCCAGCAACGTCAGTCTTCAACGACGTTTCACTATGAATCACTTGCGCTGGGACTCTGCTCATTTCCTGGAGAAAGCAGAAGTGGAGAGTCGGCAGATGCCTGACCCGGCCCACTCCTCAGCCTACAACAGAGCTTCTCGCGTTGTGGCCAGTGACTCAAGCTCTGTAGAAAGGCCCCTTGGGACTGTACGCTCAGAGGTCAAACAGCACTGGCTGGGGCCAAAGACAAAAAAGGGAAAGTTCAGCCCAATAGCAAAAGTCTATGTTCTGTGTCCACTATTTACTAGGAGTGAGACCATGAGAGCCCACCAATTCTCCTGAGACTCTGCTAAAATGTCGACAGTGAGGGTGTTTAGGTGAGTGTAATTAGAGGTATGTGTACAGAGTATCCCAGCACATTTCCTGGTCTCACCAGCAGTTTCCCCACCAGACTCAGAGCTTCTCACTTGGATTCCTTCCTCCCCCGTCTTTGAGCCAGCCCCTCCATGACTTGAACAGTAAGTTGAGAGTCCTCCAGCATTGGATGACTAACTGTGAGGCAGCACTAAAGTAGTGATCAAAGAAAAAAAAAATTTGAGACAGAGTCTAAGCGATCTTCTTGCCTCAGCCTCCCCAGTAGCTAGGACTATAGTCACCTGCCATAATGACCAACGCATTTTAAGAGATGGAGTCTCACTCTTGCTCAGGCTGGTCTTGAACCCATGAGCTTAAGCAATCCATCTGCCTCGGCCTCCCAGAGTGCTAGGATTACAGGTATGAGCCGCTGCACCCAGCCTGAAGGAAAATTTTAAATAATAGAATGAAATTCTCTGAAACTCAGAATCCAAATTCTCATTCCTCTGGGTGTATTAATTAGGTCGAATCATTCCAAGTCATCCATCTGCACAGGACCACCAAACAAATCCATTCACAGGAGATACCTGCCTGTGCTCTCTGAAAAAGGAATATTGCCCCATAAGCAGGGGCAGCTGTTACCATGAACTTGAATGTCCAGTCCTTAGGACCCATGCCAGTTCATCTCTTGTGTTTAGCTCACAAAGACAGGTGACCACATATGAGTAACTATCGATGGGAGGCAATAGCAATACCATCCGTTATGATAGCAATAAGTCTCACAGATTGGTTCAAAGATGAAAACAACATCTGCAATGAAATTCCAACCTTCACCAATGCAAACTTTATAGTAGACAGCAATCAAAATAGGAGATCTATCCGACTTCAGATTTGGGCTTCACATGCATTCACACACCATGCTCAGTCCCTGACAGGAGTCAGACGTGCCAACACACTTGCTTGAATTTTCATCTCTTAACCCACTGTTCATGAGTAGAGAACAGATGAGTGCTGGGAGCTACAACTCAACAGGGCACCATGGTTCACCCTGAAAGGGGCAACAGGTGTATTCAGGAGCCAAACCAGAATGGGCTCCATTTTTTTTTTAAAGTAATAAAGCACCAAATTAGAATCTTAGGTTGGACTCTTTCCAAGATCCATTGCTCTATAATGTGGACCATTATAGGGGAGAAAGTATTCATTTTCTAGGCTGTTGGCACAAGATTTGTCCCTAGGGAGCGTTGGCTAAAGATGATAGGTTAGTAGAGTCTGGACTATTGGACTGTGGATTAGTTTGTAGCTAGGACAGCTACACATGGGAGTAGGGTATGAGAGCAGAAATTTAAAGGATGAATGTGGAACAGGCTAAAGAAAAGTGAAAATTTTGGAGATATTCAGAATAAGTTTGTGCAGTACGTGACAAAAACCCCTCCCTCATTGTCACCAATTAAATAATAAAATCTACAACACCATATTGCCTAACAATCAGACCCTGAAGTTCCCTCTTGCTCAGTCTTTTGTTCTATTCAGGTCTTTCAGTGATTGGCTGTGGTCCACTCACATTAGGGAGAACAATTTTCTTCTTTTCTTTTTTTTTTTTTTTTCAGTTTTTGGCTGGGGCTGGGTTTGAACCTGCCACCTCTGGCATATGGGGCTGGCATCCTACCCTTTTGAGCCACAGGTGCAGCCCAGCTCAAAAGAAAGAAGAACAATCTTCTTTCTCAAACTACTGATTCAAATGGTAACCTCATCCAAAAAAACTCTCACAGACACACCCAGAGCTGGGTTCTGAGGACACAAATGATGGATAAGAATACTTTGTTCAAGGAGCTTCCTAAGAACAAGTTCCTTAGGCTAAATGTCTTTGGTGTGTGAGAGAATGAATTCTAGCATAGGATGTGAGCTTCAGTAGGGTATTGGATGAGGCTGCCCATGATCTATACTCCCATTTGTTCTGCTGCCATCTCCTCTATGCAGCCATATACCAGACACTATGCAGATGCCTGGGATGGGAAGACCCAATCTGTCTTTTCAGGAGTTCATGAACACCACACAAACCATACAGATCTCAGCTGTCATGCATAGTGGCACACCTGTCATACCAAAATGGTTTTATTTGGGGTAAGTAGGAATAGAGACTGAAACTTCAGTTTAACTCTGGGTGGTTTTATGCCTTCACACTATTGATGTGGCATTGTCAGGAGTGAGATTTTACCTGAAGAGTCTCAGCTTTGGGAGAGATCTCAGAGGACCAGAGGGAGGATATCAGTCAGCAGCAGGTGTTAAAGGAAAATTGGGGGTGGCAATAAAGAAGGTGGAAGCATGTTTTGGAAAGAGATTCATGAGAATCAAAAGCCTTTTCAAAAGATGGTGCTGATAATAACACAGATACTCATAATAAAAATATCTCAGGGCACTTCTGTTGAAAAATAATTGACCACAAATACACAGAGTTTTTTTCTGTGCTCTATCCTGTTCCATTGGTCAATGTATCTGTTTTTATGCCAATACCATGCTGTTTTAATTACTATGGCTTTGTAATATATTCTCAAATCAGGTAATGATGCCTCCAGCTCTGTTCATTTAGCTCAAGATTTGGAATCTTTTGTAGCTCCATATTAAGTTTAGTATTTTTTCTATTTCTGTGAAGAAGGACACTAGAATTTTGATAGGGATTGTGTTATTTCTTAAACATAAATGTAAAAGCTCTCTTGATATAGGGCAGGTGCACCCCAATTGGTCAGTGCCAGACACCCAGGAGGACCTGCCCTGCCTTCTGCATCTCCACTCTCAGGGGTGTTGGTGCAGTGGAGGAAAAGAGACTAGAGCTGGAGAACCAAGTGCAGCAGAGAGGGTAAGTGCAGCAGAAGCTGGCAGGTCCCTAGTTAGTTAAGGGAGACCAGAGCACAGCCTGTGCTGCTGCTGGTGCCAACACCAGAACCACCCTTGGACCTAGAGTGCCCTCCTCTGGCTGCACTACTCCCTGGTGAGCATTTCACAGTCCCAAGGGTGATACAAGGTTCTCTCATTTAGGTGCACCCTCATTTCCTAGGCCTGAACAATTTCAGGAATGGACTGTATCCATTCACTGATTCACTCATTCATCTTACCCAGCAGAAGGTACTATATCCATTCCTTTGTCACCAAGTCCTGGCCAAATACAACGACAAAGGACTCATACGTCTATGTATACAAAGATCCAGGCAGAGAGGAAATGTTCTGACTTAAGTCTTTCCTTCTGCCAGGAGCTCTGGTGCTGGAATTGTTACTGGAATTTCTTCTTTAGTGGGTCCTTAGACTCAGGGATTCAAAGAATGAATCCATGGACCACAGATCAATGGTAAGACAGGATTTACTTTACAGAAAAGAATATCCTATCTTACCACTGATCTGTGGTCCATGGATTCATTCTTTGAACCCTCAAGATGAAGGACCTACTGAAGAAGAAATTCCAGTAACAAGCTGAGAGTAAATAGGGATTTCTTGGACATGATACCCAAAACAATAACCATGAAAGAAAAGACTGGTAAATTAGACTTCATCTAAATTTAAAACTTTTTCTAATCAGAAGACACTGTTAGGAGATGAAAAGGCAATTCTTAGACTGGAGAAAATATTCACAAACCATATATTTGACCAAGTAAGTAACCAGAGTGCATAAAGAACCCCAACAAATCAACTACTAAAAGGTAAACAACTCAATTAAAAACAGGCTAAAGACTTGAAAAGACACTTCATGAAAAAATATATATTTATATACACACACAAACAAATGGCGGTAAAGTACATGAAGACGTGCTCAGCATTATTAATCATCAGGGAAGTGCCAATGAAAACCACTCTAAGATATGTCAACACACCTGATTAAAATGGCTAAAATTTAAATGACTATTAACATTAAATGCTGCAACTGGAGCAACTAGAATGCTCCTACCTTGCTCACAGGAACATAAAATGTTACAATCACCTTCATGAACAATTCAGCAGTTTCTTACAAAGGCAAATAGATGCGTATCATGTGACCCAGCAATTTCACTCCCAAGCACTCAGCCAAGAGAAATGTAAACACAAAGATTAGGCAGTCACAACGGGATTAGTGTTCATAATAGCTAAGAACCAGAACAACTCAAATGTTCATCAATGTCATCAATGGGTAATGGATAAGCAAATCATGGTATATTTATATAATGGAATTATAATTTTAAAAAGGATCCAATTATGGATATTCTTCAACTCAGAAGAATCTCATAAACAGGTTTGAGTGAAAAAAGTTGCACACAGAAAAGTACGTACCGTGATTCCATTTATATGCAATTCACTAACAGTTGAAATTAACTTATGACAAAAAAATCAGAATAGTGTTTGCCCAGGGAAAGGGGCATTGACTGGATAAAGGCATGAAGAATCTTTCTGAAGTGATGAAAATATTTAATATCTTCACAGGGATGTGAGTTACATAGGTGGAGCAATTTGTCAAAACCATGCAGTTAAGACGTGTACATATCAAAATACATAAAAATGTTGCATTGAAAAATTATAAAAATAATTAAGTGGGGAAGAGGGGAAGGTCTAAGTGAAACAAAAATGGAAAAATGTTGGGACAGTCTCAGTGGCGCATGCCTGTAATCCTAGCACTCTTAGAGTCTGAGGCGGGAGGATTGCTTGAGATCAAGAGTTCCAGACCAGCCTGAGCAAGAGAAAGACCCTGTTTCTACTAAAAATAGAAAATTAGCTGGGCATTGTGGTGAGCACCTGTATCCCAGCTACTGAGGGAGGCTGAGGCAGGATGATCCCTTGAGCCCAGAAGTTTGAGGGTGCAGTGAGCTAGGCTGACACCACAGCACTCTAACCTAGGATAATAGAGTGAGACTCTGTCTCCAAAAAAAATAAAAATAATATCTTCTACTATGTAGCATGGGAACAGTGTGTCACATGGGTAAACAGAGAACAATGAAACAGAATAGAAAATCCAGAGATGACCTAAATTGCACATGCAAATTTAGTATACACAAAGATGATTTCTCGTATCAATTTGGAAAGATGGACTATTAACAAGGGGTGTTGGGATCTCCAGGTAGAACACACAAAAATATAAAGTTAAATCCATTTCTTACAACTCGAAAAAGCCAAATGGAGCCCTATTAAGTAAAAAACAAAATCATACAAGTGCTAAAGAAAAATATTGGGTTAATTCATGAAGGAGTCTTTAGGGCATGGTGGGTACCAGGTTATAGGCGGATGGCCACCCAACAGGACAGTCCCAGATACACTGGGCTCCAGGCTGAGGACCCAGCATGGTGAGCAGGGGCTGGGTGCTGTTCCAGCAGGAGTGGGCATAGCTGGCTAGCAGGGTGTGTGGCCCCAGAGGCTGCTGTCAGGGATAGAACAGCAGGGGAGACCAAAGTAAAACACCAGTTTGTTTCAGACATATATGGGCTATACCTTGAGAAAAGTGGGCTGCTCCCAATGGCAACACCATTTCAACATCTGCAGCAGCTGCCTAGTGAGAGCCAGAGGGAACAGCAGGGTGTGTGCTGTATTTGTGTGGCATGCCAGGCCGAGTCTTGGACCAGGATGGCAGTAACAGTGAGACAGGGTTCCCCCAGTCCTGGCTGGACCTAGACCCTGTTTGTTTCCTAGACCTGAGCAATTTCATGTAAGTTTCCTAGGCCTAGACAATTTCTTGTAACCCAGGCCTCTTCTGAAGTGGACTCCCAGCTGTTTTACCTAGAACTGGAGGGACTGCATTCATCTGTTAATACCGCATCAACATCAAAAAGGTATCTTCCATCTACCAAGTCCTGGCCAAGTGTAATTCTCCAGACTGTATATCCCTCTAGAAAAAAGACCCACGTGAGACTTCCCACTTGGATCTCCTCCCCTGCCAGAAGCTCTGGTGCTTTTTTTATTCCTTCTGTATTCCTCTCTATCTAGTAAACCCTGTCTTACCACTGATCCATGAGGTCTATGGGTTCATTCTTTAAATCTCTGAGACCAAGGACATACTGTAGAAAGAAATTCCTTGGCTGTAGCTCAGCAGCTAGGGCACCAGCCACATACACCAGAACTCGTGGGTTCGAATCCAGCCTGGGCCTACCAGACAATAATGACAACAACAACCAAAAAATAGCTGGGCATTGTGGTGGGCACCTATAGTCCCAGCTACTTGGGAGGCTGAGACAAAAGAATTGCTTAAGCCCAAACAGTTTGAGGTTGCTCTGAGTTGTGATGCCATGGCATTCTACCCAGAGTGACATAGTAAGATCCTGTCAAGAAAGAAAGAAAGAAAAGAAAGAAAGAAGAAAAGAAAAGAAAAGAAAAGAAAAGAAAAGAAAAGAAAAGAAAAGAAAAGAAAATCCTGCAGGACAGGACAGGCTCACAAGGCCATGGTGGAAAGGCGTCAATACCTCTGAAAGGTGAACCTCCCAAACTCCTTCTGAATCTAAGAAGAGATGCTTTTCCATTTCCCAAGCTATATTCAGGTATATTAGGTACCATAACTCCTTCATAGACAGGGCCTGAGGATTTACCTTTGAGTTGAACAAAGGAAGCATAAACAACATCAAACAGCTCCAGGACAGCAGGCCACCATGGAGAGGATGGGGAGAAGGGAGGTGGCACTGAGTATGCACCAGGAAGTGGGCAGGCAGGCAGAGGAGACCACCAGGAATGGTGCCAGGTGCCAGGTGCCAGCTTGGGGCACAGGAGTGCTGGATAGAGCTGTGCTCCGCCCGCCCCCCGCCCAGTTCTAACTAGGAACTTGAAGCAGGAAGTGTCACCCCAGGACCTGTTGCGCACCCTGGGAGCCTGACTGAGAACTGAAATTGATTCCCTGGGGAAGCTCTCGGGGGGACAGCTGCATGGACCCTGCTGTGGTATCTGGGTCGGAGGCTTCCTCACCTTAGAGGGAGGCCTGCAGAGAACAGAGGCACAGTTTCTACAAGATGAGACTTTTCTCCACAATTTTTAAAGAAACCTAAGGAAGTTGTCTGGACGAGGAGACATGTGCTCAGCCCCCCCCCCCCAACGCCCCATGGCCACAGGCTTGGTGCTCCTTCCATAGCCCGCATGGAGGAGGCTTTCAGCCAAACAAGCAGGAGGTGCTCTTCTTCCAGTCCCTGCTCCCCTCTCTGCCTCATTCCAGGCGTCGGACTCTCCCCCAGGCTCCCTGCTCCAGTTCAGAGCCCTTCTGCCAGAACACGGCTCCCACACCCTCTCTCTCACACAAGGCCCAGCCCCCAGAAAGAGATGCTCTCTACTCCTGCACTTCCATCAGAGTTGGTGAACACCTGGACCAACCAAAGGTGACTAAGGTAGGATCTTTCTGGCATTTGGTGACCAGTGGCTGTGGATCAGTGCAGGTCAGCCCCCATACAGCACAATCATCTGAGGCCAGGATGCCTGGGTCACCCGGTTGCTGGAGAAAGACTTGCAAGGCTGCCTATTGGTCAGCACCTCCCCCAGCCTCAGACGCTGGCTAGACCCTTCTGCCTAAAAGTGCTATCCTGCATCCAGTTATGGACGGACCTAGATTGCCAAAGGGGGCGGAAGGGAGTGGGGCAGGTTGAGTGAGATGCAGCCACACCTGGCACTGTAAAAGGGTGAGAGGACCAATGGCAACATGCTCCAGGCTTAGGAGCTGGGGTTGATGGGGACAGAGCCAGAGTGAAGTCGGCAGCTCCCCTGGGAGTCGCACAGGGAGGTGGGGTGGAGAGTGGACCACAGAGCAGCCCAGCTTCTGTTCTTGGAGGAGCAAGTTAGGTCATCTCTCTGGGCAGGACCAAAGATAAATGGGATGGTACAAGCTGCCCTCCACACGATCACAGGGTGCAGAGCCTCCACCTGGGGCCTCTTGGCGTTTGTACAGCCCCCTCGGACAGCAGCTTTGGGTCAGAGGGGAAGCCAGAGAACTACAGGCGGGGCTGGCTCCAGGGTTCAGTGGCTGCCCTGCCCACAGGCCTGTGGCCCCAAGGGCCTCCACTCAGGCATGGCTCCGGGGCACGCCCTACAGGAAACTCTCCTGCCTGAGGGGCCCACAAGTGTTCTGAGCATGACTAGGTGTCCAGCTGCCGCAGTTCCATCAGGGCACTCTCATGAGGAAGGGACACACCACACCTTTCCTGGCAGGGGAGGAGGAGAGAAGAAGCTTTGGAGGCAGACAAGGATCTGCAGTGCATTACTTATCTGCACTGGGACTGTTTCTTCATCTGAAAATGAGGAAAATCGCAGCTGTTTCATGCAGATTTTGTTTTTACTTGAATTAGAATAAGTGTGTGACGCTGGCAGGTCCAGGCACTATCCCTTTCACATGAGGGCCCTGCCTGAGGGTACATCAGTGATGGTCTGCAGATGTGGTTCTCCAGGGGCTTCCACTGCCAGACAAGAGGGAAATGCCTTCTGGATCCCTCCCCTGTCCTAAATTACAAAGGAAGGAAACACCTGCCTCCAGACTGCAGTTTCTCCTCCCCTGAAGGGGATTGAGAGACAAGATGGCACCTTAGGCGCTGACTTCCTATTTAGGGGGCATCAGATTTCAGGGTTTGATGTGCTGGAAGATACTGGTTTAATACGCTTAATCTTTTGCTGCAGACCGCAGAAACATGCCAATTTAAGCCACTAAATTATAGGACTTGGCAAGGCATTAAACCTCCCTCAGCCTTCTTTTTATAAATTATTTCAAAATATTGAGGAAGTACAAATGTTTTTGTGAAGTGGATACATTTTATAATGGTTAAGTAGGGACTTTGCCCAAATACTGTCCATTGTACCTGAAAAGTAGTCTTTCACCCCTCTCTTCACCCCTCCCTGATTTTTGATTTCCAATGACCTTTGCATCTCTTTGTGCCCGTGTGTGCCCAGTGATTAGCTCCCAATTATTAAAGAGTGCACGTGGCGTTTGTTTTTCTATTCCTAAAAATACTTCACTTAGGATAACGGTCTCCAGTTCCATCCAAGTTGATATGTAAGACATTATTTCATTCTTTTTCTGTCTGAGCTGCACTTCCTGGTGTATATATATGTATATGTATACAATATGGGTCAGGTGGTTTTGTTTGATTTTTTGTTTGGGGAGGCTTTTTATTTATTTATTTTTTTTTTGAGATGAGTCTCCCTTTGCTGCTCTGAGTAGAGTGCTGTGACATCATCACTCACAGACACTTCAACCTTCTGGGCACAAGTGATCCTCTTGCCTCAGCCTCCTGAGTAGCTAGGACTACAGGTACCCACCACAATCTCCAGATATTTTTAGAAACAGAGTCATGCTCTTGCTCAGACTGATCTCAAACTCCTGAGCTCAATCAATATACCCACCTCAGCCTCCCAGAGTGCTAGGATTACAGGTATGAGCCACCTCGCCCATGTTTTTTGTTTGTTTGTTTGTTTGTTTGCAGTTTTTGGCAGGGCCAGGGTTTGAACCCACCACCTCCTATATATGGAGCCAGCATCCTACTCCTTGAGCCACAGGCACCACCCACACCTCGCCCCTCCTATACCACATGTTTTTAATCCACTTATGAATTGATGGACATTTCAGTGATTCCACATGTTTGCAAAGGGGAATCGTGTTTTGTTTTATAAATTGGGGGTAATGAGAATTAAAGAATGGGACATATGGCAAAGTGCAATGTTTAGCACATCATAAATTATTTGTGGTTCAGACGGGCACAAAGTGTGGTGCTTCCCTGATGTGACAGGAGACTCCCATGGCTGTTGGGGAGAAGTGGAGGGTCTGGGAACTGGAGAGAGGGATTAAATGGGACTTCTGGCCTCCTGGGATGTTTGTGCACATGTGAGGGATTAGTGCAAAATAAATGAGGTTCAGGCTGGGAGAAGCAGAATTTTCTTTTTTAATAGTAGATCGTTTTTTTTTTTTCATTTATAAAATTATATCTGCACATGGCAAGCAAGATTCAATCTATGAGAACATAAAAAGCAGTTTCCCTTTTTCCCATGGCTATTTTCCACGTTCCTAAATAATCACTAAGAGCAATCGTTTTTAGAGCTTCTGATGGTTACCACTACAATTTTAATTTACTCTGCTTCATCATTTATTAATTAATTTTAGAGACTACCTTTGGACCCTCAGACATAAAAAATAAAATGAAATGTGCTTGCACTATCTCCTTCCTCTTCACTACTCCTTCCAGATTTGTAATTATATTTTTATTCTTATTTTCTAAATGTCACCTTTCCTGCTTTGCTCATTGTGTTTCTATATATCTTTCCAATAATTTCCTCCATAGCTTTAAATAACAGGTTCACTCTTTTATGCATCAAAGGCATGTTTTCATAGCATCTACTGCTATGAAAGATAAGAATAGTAGTGTAGTCATTCTTCCTTCCCTTATTTTTGCTTCTTATATTATTATTTTTACATTGTCATGGTTTAAAATATTTATGTTAGTTATCTAAAGTCCCTTACTTGCTTTATCTAGAGGGGTGTCCAACCTTTTGGCTTCTCTGTAGTACATTGGAAAAAGACTTGGTTTGGGCCACACAAATACACAAACACTAACAAATGCTAATGAGAAAAAAAAAGATAGGAACATATATTTATGATATTTGCCACTACAGAGAAGCCAAAAATTCCTCACATAATCTACATGTGGCCCCCAGGCCATGGGTTCAACACCCTCGATTGACTATAAAAAGTAGAAAACTAATAAATGGCATTGATTTCCACAAATCAGCAGAGGGAAGGGGAAATAACCTGAATGAGAATGGTGGGAAGTGAGAAGGAAAGAGACAACAGATGGGATGGGGAGGACTGGTGTAGCTGACAACTGCAGCCAGCACTGAACTGTGGGAACAGCTTTATTTACATAGTATCTTTAACAAGGTGAATCTTAAC
>NW_003852612.1:1087428-1088989 GCF_000181295.1 Otolemur garnettii | reverse complement strand
CATGATTGACCCAGAGAGAAAAACCATACTCTTTTCATTAAAACTTTAAAATTAAATTACATAGACTTGTAATTAAATAAGTTATATTAAAATTAAATGTAATGAACACTCAACATACATACCGACTACTCTACTATTGTACATTTTGCTAACACCTAAACAGGCCAGATGCAGCTATTGCGTCTGTGTGGCAGCAACTCTCCATCACGGTGGTTGCTGCACTTTCTTCCCGACTCTGCATGCAGTGATGTCATGTTGATGTCACGCTGCTGACTTAAAATGGGCCATGGAGGGAGCTTAAAATTCACACCATTGAGATTAGAAAATGCTGCAAACAAGGGCGTGTTTATCATTTTGTTCATTGAACATAAGGAAGTGATAGAGGAAATATTAATAATGTAGATTGACCTTAAATTGTGCTATGAGTGAAGTTTCTACGTGTATAAGGCTGAACCTGAAAGTGGCTTCCATCTGATCAGTATAACCTGTATGAGAAATCATCTAACAGTAGACTACATGTCGGATTTCAGCACTACACAGGGTAAAGCACTGCAGGTTGAGACATAATGCCCTTTATCAAATCATGGTTAAATCAAGACTATAGATTGGCTCCAAATACAAGAGTTTGGGAGATGTCGATGAAAGCATTCTCTAAGAATCAATCAACTAAATTTACAACAGAGTATTGCATGTTTAGTTATTATCTTTAAATTACACATTACACATCCTTTTTATTAGTAAAATTTACAATAAACACATGTGTTAATTTTTTTAAGCATTTAACATCACACCGCTGTCTTGCAGGCTTGTCTGATGTCACCACCACATCACTTGAGAAGTAGAAGAAATGGAGAGAAACACCTCTTTCTCCCTTGCTCTGGGACAGTGTGGTCTCAAAGGCTACAGGACTTACACTGAGAGGCAAAAGCTAAGAAATAGCCAGCCATCCACAGAGCAAGGCAGCTGTGACATTTGGGATGACATCATGACTCTGGGGAGAAGGCAAGGACAGTGGCAATATTTGCCTCTTGAGCGGTGGCCCCATCCTCACCACAAATTACCAATAGAGCATGTGGCTCAAACAACCCACAGCCACCCACCCACACCACGGCTTACTAGGCCCCTGGGAAGCTGCCAGCCCCCAGGGTGTTGCAGGGTTCGCCCAGTTCTGATATGCAGGGAAGGGGCGTAGGAGGCAAGGCCACTTCTGCTTTCTGCCAGTGCCCTCTGAGTTACTAGCCAAGGGAGCACATTTGAATTCTCAAACCTCAGCCACAGGTTCCCTTCAAGGTTTCAGGAAAACTTTGCAGGCAGTTTCATTATAACTGGCTCTGTCTTCTGCAGAAGTACCTCTCTGTCCTTCTGGGGAAACCATGAAATGTGGGAATAATTGCTCTAACTCAGGGTGGGTGTGATTATGTCACCCACAGAGATTGCCTTTGCCTTCCAGAGATTTCTTGCAGAAAACTCCAAACTTAAAGTATTTTATTTACCATTCTGTGAACCCAACCTAAGAAAATGGCAATCTCGGCTCGGCGCCTGTGGCTCAAGTGGCCTAAGG
>NW_003852612.1:1085024-1087193 GCF_000181295.1 Otolemur garnettii | reverse complement strand
AAAAAAAAAAAAAAGAAAACAAAACAAAAATGGCAATCTCTGTGGGTGATACAATCACACCCACCCTGATAGGATATTTTAAAATAATATAATATACAGTCAGCAATATGCCATTTAAGATTATTTTTAATACCATAAGGAAATGCTTGATTTGGAACTTTAAGTTAAAAGCAGACAAGCAGTCTGCTGACACCAGCTCTTGGTTAGGGTCCCAGGGGTGAGTTCTGCTGCATACCTCACTAGCGACCTGACCTATAGCTCCTTAAGCCTCAGTTTTCTCATCAGTACAATGGGTCCATAGCAACACCCTTCAGTGTGAGTGGTTGTAAAGGAGACAATGAAATGGTTCATAGTAGGCAGCACATATTGAGTCTCCACTGTCATCCATTAATATAATCAGCATTGTTAATATATCTATGGCAAAATCAACCCACTGATAAAATACTGGGGAAAAATGTCACCAACTGTCCCTAGGAGTTGTTGCTGGGTGGCGAAACAGGGAGAGATATCTGCCCTCATTCCTGCCTTTCTGGTAGAGGTGTCTCTCCTCCCGACTTACCTGCATCACCCGTACTTTTCCTATGTCTCATCCATTCTGCAAATAGCTCTGTTGTAGTCACCTCACTAATATTTTGGTAAGTGACCTCTTGAGACAAGGACTCGTCCTTGTTTATATCTGAAGCCCCAGCCCCCAGCATAGACCTAGCAAACTGTAGGTACTCAGTCAAATCTTTGACAGTCAAATTTTTCCCAAATCTTGCCAGAGAGGGTTTCAAATATCTATAGCTATGCAATAAAATATAGTCATTTAAAATAACAGCTATTTATTATTTCTCATAATTCTGTGGGACAGGAAGCAGACAAGGCGGCTGAATGGTTCTTCTGCTCCACACAGCATGGGCTGAAGGCTGCCCACCTGCATTCACTTGGGAGTTGGAGGGGCTGGAACATCCAAGGAGGCCTCCTCACATGACTGGTGCCTTGGAATTCTTCCTTGTAGGCTTTTTCCCTACATGGCCTCTCATCACTCATTAAATAGTGAAAATGTAGTAAAACATGGCAGCTTGACTTCCAGAGAGAGGAAGCAAAGCTTCCAGGCTTCTGAGGATCTACGTGCAGAGCTATCGTGACGGCATCATTCCCAGCTCTTGAAGGGAGAATGGGCATGAGCACACTGAGAGAGAATTTGGAGAGCCATCTTTAGAACAAATGATACTTGATGAAGTAAAAAGAAGAAGACAATGTCTTTTCAAAAATAGCGCTAGTTTAATCTGGTCGGGAAGCACCATTAGTTGAAGTCTGCCCTTGCTTTTTAGAGTGGCATTGAGACCCAGGCATACCTGCAGCAGCACCTCCCTGGCCAAGGACCAGCAAGCCCAGAAGTCTTCCCGTAGGAACTGGCACCCAGTGGACCCACAGAGAAGCCTGCCCAGTTCATTGCCCCAAGGCTCTGAGCCCCAGTGCCTGTGTACTTTACCCTGCATGAGATCAAAGTGAACAGGGCAGCCTCCATGTGCTCTGAGAGCCCAGCCTGTGAACCAGGTGACCCGTCTGCCCTGCCCACATGAGCAATGACAGAAGATGCTACCTGTCCAGGAAGCTCTGAGGATGCCAAGGGACTGTGAGGGCCCCTAAAAGCCCAAACACGCAGAGCGTACATGTATCAAAAATGTGTGGATGGGCACCTCTGTGCCTCCAGATGTGGCCCCATATGTCCCATGGTCCCTGCCCTAAACACCTGCTCACTGGACTATCATTGTCCAGGCACCTCATCTCTTTGAAAAGAAAAAGCAACTGGATTCAAGTGTTATGGATTTGGTTTGTAGGTTCAGCTTAAGTTTATATGTTTTTCTATTGCTGGCAATGACTTTGCTGCAGTGTCTGGAGAGGAATTGAAAATGGAAGCAAGGTCTTAACACTGTGATTAAGTAAATGAGGTGAAAGCTATGTTAATTGGTAGGATGTAAGCACTTCAATTTGTACAAATAATCAACACATTGAATCCCACAAAGGCATAAATATATTCATGACCTATGTATATATGACTTAATAATAAAAAAAGAAAACAGAAGCAATAGTAAAAACTAACTTTCCAAACCCTTCCTCCGAGATCATCTGAATGTAGTAGTTTCTCTATAACAAAATCTCATTTCTCAATAGTAGGAGGTT
>NW_003852612.1:1083914-1085004 GCF_000181295.1 Otolemur garnettii | reverse complement strand
ATAGTAAAAACTAACTTTCCAAACCCTTCCTCCGAGATCATCTGAATGTAGTAGTTTCTCTATAACAAAATCTCATTTCTCAATAGTAGGAGGTTTCCGTTGCCTTGTTCTGTATGAGCTGAAATTCAGTCTTATGTGTATATGCATACACATTACTGCAATACTCACTATCCTTCTCCATGGCACCTTGGAAATGATTCATACTATTAAGCAATTCACTCATTCTTAAAGGCGTGTGTGCAGTTCTAGACACACAACCCCACACCCATAAAGTGCTACACGGGTTCTTCATTCTGGCCACTAGATGGAGTACGAACACCAGAATTGCCAACAGTTTAATTTTTACTTTTATTTTATATTTCTAAGGTCACACGAAGAATTTAGTTTGTTCAGATATTTTTGTTAACATTTCTTATATCCATTAAATATTATACACATTTTGCCTTTAGACTTTTTAGAGAAATGCTTAAAAGTGTGATTACAATCATGTGCCTTAGCATGGTTCTGGCATCCTAACCAGATCTTTCTATCTGTAAACGTGATAGATTAACGACGCACATAGTCGCTGCTAGTGAGTATTCATGCTTTCGTATTCTCTTTTAAACTTCTCAGTTTGAAATGATTATAGAGTCACGGGAAGTTGCAATATAGAGATGTCCCATGAACCGTCTATCTACTTTCTCCCAGTGTTACAGGTTACATAACCTTAGTGCGGTACCAAAATCAGAGAACTGATGCTGGCACAGTGTGTAACCTTCGATGACACTGTGTCACGTGTGAGGATTTTTGTAACTATTAGGATGCAGGATGTGAGCTGTCCCCAAATCACCAGCTGAGCTGAGAGTGTCCTGTGCCTTTGTAGTCACACCCACTACCCTGCCCCTTCATTCCTAACTCCTGCCACCCACTAATCTACCTGCTTCCCCTCTCTATATGATGGTCATTTTGAGGCTGTTATATAGGCAGAATAATGCCGGATGCAACCTTTGGGGACTGGCATTTTTCACTCAGCCTCATGTCCTTGAAGATCCAACTTAGTGACTGCGTGTGGCAGCAGGCGTTTCCTTTTCATGGCTCAGTAGTATCCGTA
>NW_003852612.1:1076585-1083894 GCF_000181295.1 Otolemur garnettii | reverse complement strand
CCCGGGTGCACCACAGTTTAACCATTCTGAGTATTTCCAATTGGGGACTAATACAAATAAAGCCCCTTTGGGGACTATCTCCTTACCTATTCTCAATGAAGATCGATCAGAACCAAATCTCCCACACCCACAGTGGGTGGACACATGACCGAGGTCCATTGGATGTGCACTGGACCCGTGATGATCCAGACAGAGGTCATCTCAAGAGTTTTGCTAGAACCATCAGGTTTGTTTTCTTTTAACCAAAAATGTCTTGAAAAATAGACTCAGCCTTTCTGGGCTGAAATAAAGATAAATAACCCCATGTTAGCAAGTTAGTATATATTTGTTCATTCAACAACCTCAGAACTGTTTACTGAAGGAGGGGCACATTTCAACAAGTGTGCAAGTGCAAAAGCCCTGGGGTAAGAAAGGCACTAAGTGATCAGGATGGCCAAGCATAACCCCAGTGGAAGGAGGGCCAGATGGGGGCAAGATAAAATGGAGAAACAGGCAAGGATGCTTCAAGTAGTAAGGACCTTCTAAAAATCAAGCAGGCGGGAGGGTGGCACATGTAGCTCAGTGTTTAGGGCACTAACCACATACATTAGGGCTGGCAGGTTCAAACTCCTCCTGACCGGCTAAACAACAACAACTATAACAACAACAACAACAAAATAGCCAGGTGTTGTGGCAGTGGCCTGTAGTCCCAGCTACTTGGGAGGCTGAGGCAAAAGAATCACTTAAGCCCACGGGTTTGAGGTTGCTGTGAGCTGTGACGCCATGGCACTCTGCCGGGGGCGACATAGCAAGGCTCTGTCTCAAAAAAAGAAATAAACAAAATCTAGCAGGGAGTTTGGAGATGAGGCTTAAACATGAAGAGAAACCACAGAAGTGTTTTAAGCAAGGAAACAGCCTGCCACGATTTACCTTTTACTGCCACCTGGAGAGTGGCTGCGGGGAGAGTAGATCAGGTGTGGAAGCCAGAGAGAAAGTGGGGGCCAGTGCAGGCCGATAATAGCAGAGGTGGAGAAAAAAGGGAAAAATCGGGGCTATATCTTGGAAACAGAAGTAACTGTAAGGTTTACTCACAGAAAGGGTCAGAAGGGAAACTCAGGAATGCCTCTTAAGCCTCTCACTTAAAGTCAGTATGGGTGGTAACATTTCCTGACATGCAGAGTTAGAAGCAAGCTTGGGGCAGGTTGGGGCACATATTTCAGATGTGTGAAGTGTAAGGTGCCAGAGGGTGGGGGTAAGGGGACAGTCAAAAAAGGGAGTCTGTGGCCTAGAAGTGAGGCCCAGTCTGAAGGCATCAGTCTGGGACTCACCAGTACAGGCGATACTCTAGAACTACAGAGACGGATAACATTCCCTGGGAGACGAAGGACCCAAGCCTAAGACTTGGAAGCCTTCAACAGTTAGAGCCTACCCATGTCTTTGATCTCCTTCAAACTAAACTCAGGAGGGAAAAAAAAAAAAAAAAAAAACCTGGCCTGTCATCACATGCTACTTTGTTTCTTAACTTCATTAGTTAAATTCTCAGTGAACTAATTTGCAGCCTTTCTTTCTTACTTTCTAATACACACATTTAATGCCATAAATTTCCCTCCAAGGGCCATGTTGGCTGCATACACCAAGTCTTGAAATATGGTTTTGTGTTGTATTTATTCTAACTATTTTGTAATTCCATTCCAGTATCTCCTTTGAGACACAAATTAACCATGTATCTTTCAGGATTTAAATGTATGTTCTTTATTTTTGGCTGGCTTTGTTATTGATGTCCAATGTTACTGCACTGAGGTTACAGAACAGTGAATAATATGGATCCTTTAATGCTTCACCTCTGTTGTGAAGTGGTACATGTCCAATTTCTATAAATATTCTGGGGGAGGGGAGGTATACGTTTCTACATGTATCTATTACATGTGTGTCAAGCTTTCTCATTACATTGTTCGAAATCTCTATTTCTCTACTACTTTGTTGTTACTGTTATTCTGCCTGGTCTATCAGTTTCTGAGAGTGTTATCATAAAATGTCCACTTTTGTGAATGCGTCCAGTTCTCCTGCACATTATGTCACAGGTTTGTGTTTGCTTACTTCCTTCAGGTTAGGCTGTTAGGTATACACAGGTTGAGTCTTCTGTCTCTCTGTGAATTGTCTTGCACCCATAATCTTTAACCCCAGTGAAGCTTTTTTCCAGTCCATCTCCTCTCGTATTAGTATTACTTTACTACCCCCACTTTCTTTAAGTTACTATGTGTCTAGTATATCTTTTTCTATTCACTATTTTCAATATTTCTATGTTTTTATATTTTAAGTGTCCCTTTTTTTTTTTTTGAGACAGAGTCTCACTATGCTGCTCTTATAGAGTGCTGTAGAGTCACAGCTCACAGCAACCTCAAACTCTAGCCCTTAAGCGATTCTCTTGCCTCAGCCTCCCAAGCAGCTGGGACTACAGACACCACCACAACACCTGGCTGTTTTTTGTTGCTGTTGTCATTGTTGTTTAGCTGACCTGGGCCGGGTTCGAACCTGCCAGCCTAGGTGTATGTGGCTGACCCCATAACACTGTGCTACAGGCACCAAGCCATACGTATCTCTTCACAAGAAAACAATTGACCTTTTTTAAATTCCAGCCTAAATACTTCTGTCTTTTTATATGTTAGCTTAATCTGTTTACATTTACTATGATGACTGATACATTTATGCCACTTGTAGGATTGCTGTAAATGTAAAATACATGCCTGGCCGTCCGGCCATAGCCTCTGGATCAGACTAGAGGCTTTGTGCCCCTGCTGTGTGGGTGCTACATGGACAGGGCTGAGGTCAAGGAATTAACCTCTCTCCCAAGGCCTTAGGGGACAGTCTCCCAATACCAGCTCCCCTCCTCAAAGAGACAACCCAGCCCTGTGGACCAGGGCCTGGATGAAAGCAAGGCCAGTGAGGCACTCTTTGCCTCCTTAAAATTTATATCGTAGATACCTCACTACCCTCACCCTATTCCCAACTCTGAACCACACAGAAATATGTGACTCCCCTGGACTTCCCTAGGTGGACAGAGCCCCCTCAGATCCTACAACCATGCACTGCTGAAAAGCCCGCTAATGAGTAATCCTCAACAGTGTGCTTGGGTCGCCATCTGGTGGCCATAATTGCCAATTGCAGTCATGATTGCTCAAGGACTTGGATGAATTACTTTGGCGTTTCTTCCCAGAGTTATGTGAAGACGTTTTCAAAAAGAAAACGGAAACAATTCCTAGGCTGTAGCACTGACTTTAATATTTAAACACATAAAATGATATAGAGCCTTCCGATGCTATATATTCCAACCAGTAGAAAAACAGAGTTTTGCTTTCTTTAGGGGAACAAAAGTCCCCCAAGAGTACAAATTAAATATAATCTACAGCACTATTTTTAATCTCATGGCACTTGAATTTATAGTTAACCTATAGTTAAACTTCTGCAGCACAATTAAATTATGTTGATCACAAAATGATAGTTAAAAATATATACTTACTGTGCTTTGAACGTCTTTCAAAATAATTTAATCAATAATCTTTAAAAATGTTCACAGCACACCTAAAATCCTCTCATGGCACATTAGTGTACTGTGTCATACTGGTTGAAAATCACTGATCTACAGTATGATTCTGGCAGAATTTGTGACCACTGGCATCTGATAGTTCATTGAGCAGAGGTCACCAAAAGAGCCTTATGACCACCTTGATTTACAGGACCCTAATTTTACAGAAGCCAGTCCCCTCACTGATAGTGACATGTTCCAGACCTTTGCCTAGGATTGTGGGTTCCCACCCAGTCACCTGAGAGGCCCCTACTCCACCAGACCCCAACATACTAAGCATTAAATATAGCTAGTTGCTGTCAACTCAATTTTATTTTATTTTTTTATTTTTTTGAGACAGAGTCTCACTATGTTACCCTCGGTAGAGTGCTATGGCATCACAGCTCACAGCAACCTAAAACTCTTGGGCTTAAGCAATTCTCTCGCCTCAGCTTCCTGAGTAGCTGAGACTACAGGCACCCATAACACATCCAGCTATTTTTTGGTTACAGTTGTCATTGTTGTTTAGCAAGCCCAGGCCAGGCTCAAACCTGCCAGCCTCAGTGCATGTGGCCAGTGCCCTCCTCATTGAGCTACAAGTGCCAAGTCTGTCAACTCAATTTTAAACTCAAACTCAGGCACTAAGACCACCTGGGAGTATTTACTTATAAGGTGTTCCCAAAGGCTTACTTTTTAATTTATCATGTAAATTAAAATGCAGAATTTTGTTGTTGTTGTACTTTTTGGCTGGGGCTGGGTTTGAACCCGCCATCTCCGGCATATGGGGCCAGCGCCCTACTCATTGAGCCACAGGTGCCACCCAATGCAGAATTTTTTTCAATGTGAAGGAAACCCAGTTTGAGAAATCAAAACTGCCCTAGCTGCTGCTGCTGCTGAACAAAGCAGAGCACAGAAGCTTCCCTGGCCACAGGGATAAGCATGAAACATTTAATGCAAGCACTTAGCTAAGTGCCGGCCTGACTTCCCTACTTTGCTCTCTACCAGACCCATGTAGTCAGCATATTACTATCCTCACTTTACAAACGTGGAAGGTGTCCCACAAAGGTTGCATAATGTACCCAGAGATACAGCTAAGAAGTGTCCTCGGCAGGAGCCAAACTTGACTTTTCCTGGCTCCTGCACCTGTTCCTTCCGCTGTAATTTGTGCCATCTCCCCCAGCAAGCCTGGCCAGAGAGTGAGCCCTCAGCAGTGCATGAACACAGGGGGCCTGGGATGGTGTCTTTAGTGGAGTCCCCTATAGCTGTGGGGACCAATGGTGGCCAAGAACAGAACACTATGGCCTTGCTTCTCAGGTGCCCTGAGTTCTGGCCCTGTGGCAGGACTTATGCCACCTTACCTCTGCCAGGTACCCCTCTGCCCCAATTTCAGGGCCCCAAGGGACTGGCAGGAGGTCGCCATACTACTTAGGGCAGGTGCTGGGCCTCCCTGAGGCTGGACTGACCAAGTTCTTCCCAGATGCTGAATCAGGGTCCCCAAGGCTACCAGTCTATGGCCAGCCACCCTGCTTTGGTCAGAGAGAATAAGAGGGCAGATGAGTTCAAGTGAACCCTGATGCTGAGCTTAGGTGAGAAGGAGGTTGGTGCACCCTCAGAGAGGAGGCTTTCTGTCCCCAAGATCCCCATAGGGGTGCCGGGTCAATGAGAGCCGCCTGCCTGCTTCCTTCCTGGCCTTGGTGTTCAGGTATTAGTGAGGCTGCTTGCAGCTCTGGAACCTTAGGGAATGCACTGAACCTTTCTGACCTCAGTTTCCCAGTCTATGAAATGAGGAGGTCTAGGAGATGTGGGAGCCTTGGGAGATGGCTCTAATTCCCCCTCTGCCACCTGAGAGCTCTCTCCTTGCTAACCAATTCTCCAGCCCCATTTACTCCCCTTGAGAAAGGCATGAGACTGGGCCAACTATGCAGAATTCAGCTGCTCAGAGGAAGATTCCGTGCAGAAAGCCCCAGGAATCCCACATACCCTGCCGGCAGCACGTGGGCCAAGGGAAGTTGAAGCTACAGGTGAGGGTGGAGCGAGGTGGAGCGCGGGCACCCAGAGGCTGGCAGGGGCGGGAGATGGCCAGTGCAGTGAGCGGTCCGGACACGCAGGCGGCAGGGCCTCGCGGCTCCCACCAGGGGGCGCTCCACACTAGGGCAAGCCTGGGCGCTCCTCCGCCGCGGCCCCGAGCGGCCCTTCCCGGCAGAGCTCAGCCTCACTCCCGGACCGGTTTTTCAGTCCCGGCTGCAGAAGCCTCATAGCGGCCAAGGACCGCCATTAGTGCAGCATCCCCAGGGGCACCGAGGAGCCAGGAAGCCTGGATCCTGCCTGATGATGTGCAGTCCAGGCTGTATTCCCTGCCCTGCTCGCCCTCTCGTCACATGGGGGACGGGGGCAGGGCCAAGGCCAGGGCACCCAGGGTGAGAGAGGGGGCAGGGAGCCCAGAGCTCCTCCAGGCAGTGAGGAAGGATCCCCAGGAGGGCTCGGGGCAGCCGAGGTGGAGGCGAAGATGCCCGGCCCGACGCACGCAGGTGAGCAGACCCCGTCCGACCCCCTGTCCTGGGAGCCTGGACCAGACCTCTGGGCTAGGGTGCAGCGCTCATGACCCCGCTCTGGGGGGTGGATGAGAAGGCATGGGGTTTACCCATGGGAGAACAGGACAACGGGGCTGTGTGTCTGAGCTTGAAGGATGGTATCAGTCTCCCACCTCAGCGGTGTTAAAACGTGTGACTTGAACATCAAGTTACGTGTTTGGTCCACATTCGGTGCCTACTAAGCGCTGGTGGTCATTAATACTGTCTGTGGTGGGGCGATGCCCGGTGAAAGGCTTGGTGACCTGAAAGGAGGTGACCTCCTCATTTCATAGACTGGGAAACTGAGGTCAGAAAGGTTCAGTGCATTCCCTAAGGTTCCAGAAAGGCTGTAGTGAGCCCTTTCGCAGTGTGGCCAGCGCCAGCGGCTGCTCTGGGCTGAGTCATCTCCCAGAGGTGTGTGTCCAGCCCCTACTTCCGAGCTGCCCTTCACAGGAGGCCCGGCAGGCCAGCACTGCGCTGGGCTTAGCTGAGGTGCGACCTGCATTTGAACCTACTGCAGAGAAATAAGAGTGAGGGGACAGGGGGCTGGGTGAGGAATGGGAGAGCAGCTCTCCTTTCCCCTCTGTCCCTGCAGTCACCGTTCACCAGCTGGTGAGCAGGGCTTTCCACTCACATCCCCAAAGCAGATGCCCATGCCATAGGACTTTGTCATCCCTACTATAGGCTGACCTGGCAAAGGTCACAGAGGTAGCCCTAGATGAATCTCCTCTAACCAGAGCTCTCCTGGTGTGAGCACGCCCCCTACACACATCCACCCTTCCCCATCTAGATAGGGGCCAGAGAAGGCGAGGACTGCCTGGCACACACACAGCCAGGACAGAGGCCTAACTCATCATAACTCACTGACCCCTTGGGGAGGGAGGCCTCTTTCCTCTGTGATAAAAGAGCTGAGACTGGGTCACAGACCTGACCCGGAGGACAGAGGCATAGAAGGAGCTGGTAGAGAAGGGAGGAGTAAGCAGTATGTCTCACACACACACACATATACACATACACACAGGCAGGTCAGTCTCATTTAAGGGCTGTGTTCTGGGAGCCCTTGTCCCCTGCCTTCAGCCACAGTACCCCGGCATCTACTCCAGCACCTTCCTCTTGCCCCTATCAGCAAGTGACTTGTAGGCAGCCAGCCCCACCCTGCTCCTGGTGAGACCAGGTTGGCTCCAGCCAGTCGGCACAT
>NW_003852612.1:1072450-1075431 GCF_000181295.1 Otolemur garnettii | reverse complement strand
TAAGCTATAATGATACTAAATTTCCAGAAATGGAATATAGAAGCTGTACCATTAGCAGCCAGTGTACCCCAGAGGGGGTCTGACACTCGGTGCCCCTGGCCTTGTCTCTTCCTCTGTGGGTGTAGACCAAATCCTTGCACTCCCCATTAACAGGACTGTACAGCTCAGAGGAGGGTCATAAATGCATCCATGAAGTCACACTGCAAATCTTCAGTGGTTTTTAATTATTGCTGAAGCTCTTTGGAAACACAATTCCCCTTAAATCCAGGTCAGCTAACTGGAAAAAATAAAATATAGTGTCTGGTGTATGTCGAGGGCTTTGACATCTAGGAAGCCCCTTCCTTCCACTGGCTCTTCGATCCTCTCTTCACTCTAAGAAGTGGTTGTCATTTTTATTCCCATTTTACAGATTTGAGGAACTAATACCCGAGACCCCATAACTTGCCCAAGGCCATTCACTCTAAGATCCCCGAGTATACTTGCATTTAAGAGACTAATTCCCCATAGAGAGGCTTCTTGTTTAAAATCTAAGAAAACACCAGATAAGAGGCATTCTAAATATATTTCTTTTCTATAGATGCTGATCTCCTGTTACTGGAAAACAGGAATTAGCCTGTCTGCTTGAGGATGTGGTTGGTTCTTTATAAAAAGGATACAGAAGAAATTTGCACAGACTGCCAGCTTCATTATGCTGCCGGCGGCTTCCAGCAAAAGGAGAACGTTTGCAGCCAGATATTTCTGTAAGAATTTTATTATATTCTATGTGGGAAATGGTTACCTTTGTTCTTGACTTCCTGCTTGAGGGATGGGGGTCCCCTGAGGCCACCAAAGGCACTAAGTCCTTTGCTAGCAGCTTGACCCCCTTCTGCTCCTGGTCCTGACCCTGGCACAGCCTTTACCCCTGAAGAAGGGCAACTAGAAAACTCAGGCTCCGGAATGCTGGCCTCCAGGGAGCTAGGGCTCTGGTGGCATTCAGCACTTATAAGGGCCATCATGTCCACAGACAGCGGGGACTAGGCAAGTCCTGTGTATCTTAAGGCTGCTCTGTATCCCTGCCGGGAAATGATCCAGCCAAGTGATTAGTTGAGAAAGAGTGAGGATGTTTCGGTTGCCCCCGTTGAGTGCCTTGGAGGTAACTGCTAGGCAGAGTGGGATGACTGTCTGTTTGGGTCACAGACAGTGCAGGCTGGGTGAGCTGTGCAGGTGCTGGTCTGGTGGGCCACACAGGAGCCAGGTGGGACACGTCGTGTGATGATGTTGCCTGGTCATCTGTCCTGAGCACCCTCAATGCTAATCTAGATGTTAGTGGGCTAAATGCAGTCAGTGGTCCTTAACCTGGCTTCACATTAGGGTCACTGGAAGAGCTTTCAAAAACCCCTGGGCTCCTCCTTCAGTGATTTGAGTTTAGTCTTAGATCCCAGGCATCAGCTTATTTTTAAAGTCCCAGATGAATGTACTGTGTGAGGGTTAGGAACCAGCAGACTGAGCCCAGGGAGGGCTCCTACTCCACACCGCCATCTTTGACAAGATCTGAGCAGGTATTTGTAGGAATGTAAAGTAAAGGTCCATGTTCACAAAGAACAGGACGAGCTGGACGCCAGGACCTCTGGGTCTGACTCTGGGCTGCAGACTCTTACCACATTGTTAACCTCCTTGGATCTCACCTTCCAAAAGAAAACATGGGGAAAGGTCAGGGGGCTTTTAACTCTCTTGGGCCTAATGCACAGAGGGTCTATAAACCTCCAGATGTTTTTCTCTGTGCTGGGCATCATCCAATTGAACGGAAAAGTCATTTGCTTATGTCAAAGGGTCTAGCCACCAGATTTCTGTGGTGTAACAGATTGTCCCTGGCATCATAATGCATATGCAAATCCCCTGAGAGAGGGATAAAGGAGATATTGCCCAGGATACTGACACTGAATGAATTGAATTAATATTTTGATTGAGGTGAAATTTACATAACAAGAAATTAAGCATTTTAAAGTGTGAAATTCTGTGGCAATTCATCTATTCATAATGTTGTGCACCCACCAGCTCTATCTGATTACAAGACATTTATATCACCCTGAACCCACTAAGCAGCGGCAGCTCCCTCCTCTCCACCCAGCACCAGGCAACACCAATCAGTGTTCTTTGGATTTATCCATCTGGATGTGTCATATAAATGGGCTTGTGCAATTTGCATCCTTTGTATCCTTTCTTGTCTAGCTTCTTTGGCTTTGCACAATTCTCCAAAGGTCCACCAAGATTGTAACACGTATCAATACTTCATTCTTCTTGATTTGTTTTTTGAATGATTATTTGGCAAGTGTGCAAAAATGAATACCATTTAATGGAAGATTGCAGAAAGGAAAGGATTCAGCTAGCATAGGGGTGGGGGGCTTCTTCTCCCCATCCTTGCTCTCTTGGATGATGGCCGCTCTGTTCTCTCTCTCTCTCTCTCTCTCTCTCAATATTATTGGGGAATTTGAGTTTGCTTTTAGCTGACATTTTCAGAGACTTGGGGCAAATGGAAAGTTCTTGGCAGCTAAATTGTGCTATTGTACTTCAATTTTGCCAAGTCGAGAACCTGCCATAACTTTCTAGCCGGAAGCTAGAGACCCGCCAGTGCTGGCCTTGGTCTTTCAGTTGGTGAGCCCTGTGTTGAAACTCTCGCCAGCAAGGGCAGCACCTTAGGATCCGTCTGTATCTTGTGAGCCCTCAGCTTTTCCCAGGGAACTATCATGCCAACTAGACCGTCTGCAGCCTCTTCTTTCTCTTGCTCCCCAAGCTTCTGATCACTGGTCTGCCTGGTTCTCTCTCATGGACTGGTGGCTTCTCCCTGTGGCTGACCCTCCTGCATAATCTTCTACCACAAGGAGCCATTGCATATCTGAGTCATTGTGGTAAGGACAGTGGCCTCTGTTCCGACCCAGCCAGAGTGTCAGAAAGAAGGAAAAGCTTCTGAGTCCAGCTCTGAGTCCAGCAGCTCCAGCACCAAC
>NW_003852612.1:1069745-1072261 GCF_000181295.1 Otolemur garnettii | reverse complement strand
TGTGGTGGGCAAGACTGTGACTCAGAGAGAGAGGAACTGACCTGGGAGGAAGGGAGGAATAAGAGGAACAGCCGGTAGACGTCATGCTGAGAAACTTGGTCTTGTTCTCGTGGGCAGGAGGGAGTTCTTGATCTAAACTGAATTATTTTTAGGGAGAGTGACCCAGTAACAGGGGTGAGAGCAGCTCACACCTGGATCCTTACAAAGGCCTCCTCAGCCATGGCCCTTCCATCTCTTCCCAACCCTGCAGCCCAAGCAAGGCTCTTTAAACCTAAATCCGGTCGGATCTGTCACTCACTTAACATGCCCATGACACTCACTGGTTTTCCGCAGGCCTGCCCAGCCGTCCTCCATCTGCCCATGGAGTAGACACGTCACATCCTCTCCTGCCCACATCCCCTCACTTGGCACCAGCAGTGTGGGTCTCCCCTCTCTTCAGGGCTTTGCCTATGCTCTGCCAGCTCTGTGGGCCATCCTCCCCCAGACAGCCCCCTTCAGACTTTCATCCAAACTCAACCTCTTTGGAGTCTTTCTCTGACCACCTGTGATCAGAGTGTAAGTTACACAGTCACTGGATCACAGGCCACCTGGTGGGGTGAGGGACTGGGTCCTGCCCATCACAATGACTAAAGACCCAGGCTGATGGAGCAACCATGATCTCGGAATCTGCTGGTTGCCAGGCCAGGGAGACAAGGCAGAGAGAGCCCTTGAAGGGTCTCACGCAGCAGGAAGTGGCACACAGCACACTCCACTCACAACTCGCACCCGCACTAATCACTGCCCCAGCTCCCCACAGGGGTCAGGGAGGCACAGGCCTACCCTGTGCCGAGAAGGGCACCCACACTAACTGCAACCCCACCTGAACCTTCCTACGCCCCTTTCCTGCTTTATTTTTCCCCATAGCATTTGTCACTATCATATTCTATATTTACCTATTTTAACAGCTTTATTGATGTGTCGGTTCCATACAATAAAATTCCCCCATTCTTGATGCATAATTCAATTTTTTTTAGTGAATTCACAGAGTTGTACAACCACTGCCACAATCCAGTTTTAAGACAGTTCTATTGCTCCAAAATGTTCTGTCCAGGTGATTTGCAATTAATCCCCACTCCCAACACCAGCCTGAGGGAACCATTGATCCGCCTTCTGTCTCTGTAAGTGGGCCTTTTCTGGACGTTTTATATAAGTGGAATCACACATGTGTAGTCTTTTGCATTGGGCTCCTTTCATTTAGCACAAGGTTTCTGAGGTTGGCTCACGTTCTTGTCACTATCAGTAGTAGGGCGTTTCCTTTAAACCCAGTAATGCTCCCCCGTATGGATGCACACTTTGTTACCCACTTAGCCATCTATGGACTTTGGGGATGTGTTCCTTTGGGGGTTTACTCTGAATAATGCTGCCATGAATATTGACATCCAAGTTTTTCTATGAACACAAACTCTCATTTCTGCTGCTGGGTCATTTGGTAGGTTTATGTTTAATTTGAAAGAAATTGTCAAAACGTTTTCCGAAACGTCTGTCCCATTTCAGTTTCTCCTCAGCAGTGTATGAAGATCCCACATCCTCACCAGTGCTTGCTATCCCCTGGTTTTTGTTGCTGTTCTTTGGTTTGTTTTTGTTATTAGAGCCATCCTCGTACATGTAAAGTTGTATTTTATTGGGGATTTGACTTGTGTTTGTCTAGCAATTAATGATGTTGAGCATTTTTTTCTGTCCTTATTAGCCATTTGTGTGTCACACACCTCTTTGAATCTTTTACTTGCTTTTTAATGAGGTTGTCTGTTTTATTATTAGAGTTGCAAGAGTTCTTTATACATTCCAGATACAAATCTATTATCCAATATAAATCTTCCAATATTTTCGGCCAATCTGTGACTCAACCTTTCATTTTCTTAAGGTTATACTTAGTTTCTTCATAAGCTATTTCTTTTTATTTCCTTCTTTAATTTTTTTCATTTATTTATATTGTTTGGGATTCATTGAGGGTACAAAGAATTAGGTTACACTGAGTGCATTTGTTAGATAAAGTCCCTCTTGGGGTACACTTAATTTTTTAAGTGCAAACATTTTTAATTTTGATGAAGTCCAGTTTATCTATTGTTTCTTTTATGAATCATACTTCGGATGTGGTATCTAAGACTCTGCCTGACTCACCATCATAAATGTTTTCTCTTACGTTTACTTCTAAAAGTTGCATACTTTAGCATCTTAAATTTAGAGCTATTGTCTATTTTAAGTTAATCTTTGTGTATAGTGTGAGGTGAAGTCAAAGGGCTTGGGGGTTTGGTTTTGTTTTGTTTTTGCAAGATAGCTAATTGCCCCAGCATAATTTGTTAAAGGACTATCCATTCCCGGTTGAATTGTCCAGGCATGTTTGCAACATATCAATTGATGATGAACATTAGGGGTTGTCAATTCTATCCTATTGATCTTTATACCTGCCCTTGTTCTGTACTATATGATCTTGATTGCTATCAGTTTATAGTTTTGAAATCAAGTAGTTCCCAAGTTTT
>NW_003852612.1:1054655-1069542 GCF_000181295.1 Otolemur garnettii | reverse complement strand
TATTTTTTGGTTGCAGCCGTCATTGTTGTTTGGTGGGCCAGGGCTGGATTCGATCCTGCCACCTTAGGTGTATGTGGCTGGCGCCTTAGCTACTTAAGCCACAGGTGCTGAGCCCCCTTTCTGTTTTCATATGAAATTTCAGATCAGCATGTCAGCTTGAACTTGGGGGAAAAAAAATAAACTTCTGGAATTTGGATAGGAATTACATTGAATTAGTATTATTTGGAGAATGGCCATTCTGACAATATGAGTCTTTAATTTCATGAACAAGAAATGTACCTCCAGTTATTGATAAGGTCCTTAATTTCTCTTGGTGGTGTTTTCTACAAGTCTTCATTGTTAAACATATCTTAAGTAGTTTCTTCTTTTCGATAGTATGGTGAGTGGTGTTGTTTTCTTCATTTCACTTGTGGACTTGTTGTTGCTGATATATGTAAGTACAATTGATATTTGATACATTGATCTTGTATCCTGACACCTTGAAAAACTTCATAGTTCTGGTAGTATTTTTATTTGTCCTTGTGGTTATTTTCCAAATACAATATCATATCTGCCAATAAAAACATATTTTCTCCTTCCTTGCCAATCCAGATGTTTTTAATTTCTCTGTCTCTGCCTCTTTCTCCCTCCCTTTTCCTCTCATCCTTCCCACCTCTCTCCCTCTTCTCCCCCCATCCCACCCCCCAACTCCCGTTTCTCTCTCTGCTGTACTGGCTAGAACTTCTGGGACCATGCTGACCACACGTGGTGAGAGTGGACACACCCACCTTTGTCCTCCTTTCAGTTTTTCACTGTTCCATGTGACATTAGTCTCTGGGTTTTTCACAGATACCCTTTATCAGGTTAACTAAGTTCCCTTCTATTCCTGATTTGCTGAGAGGGTTTGTTTAAATCTTGAAGGGCTGTTGGATTTTGTCAAATGTTTTTCTGCATTCATTGAATAATCATATGTTTTTCTCCTTTATTCTATTATTTTTAATAGAATGTATAGATGTATACTAGATGTATAAAATTAATGAATTTTTCAGGCATCAAACTAATGTTGCCCTTCTGGGAAAAACCCCTTTGGGCTATGGGGTATAATCCTGTTTATATATTTCTGGATTTACTTTGCTAGTATTTTGTTAAGCATTTATTTTTTATGCTCATATTGGTCTGTACTTTTCTTTTTATAAGATGTCTTTATTAGCTTTGGTGTTGAAATGGGTAATACTGGCTTCAAAGTCTTCCCAAAAGACTTTATGAAGTATTGGTGTTTTATATAGATAGATAGGTGATAATTTCTGTCTTTTCAGAATTCTTTCCACTTTCTTTCAGTTACCTACTTTGAGGGCCTAAATTTGTTCATGGTATTCTTCATAAGCCTTTTTAATTTCTGTAGAGTTTATATGATGACCCCTTTTTCATTTCTGATCTTTTATCCTTGGTCAGTTGGCTAAAGATTTGTCAATTTTAGTAACTTTTCAAAGACCCAATTTTTGTATTTACCAACTTCTCCTAATGTTTTGCTATTTTCTAGTTCACATTCTTTTCTGCTTGCTTTAAATGTATTTTATAGTTTTTCTAGTTTCTTGAGTTTTTAAAGGCATGGGTTATTGATTTGAGGACTTCTATTCTGATATAGACATTTAAAACTATAAATTTCACTTTCAGTACTGTTTGCCATAAATGTTAGTATATTGATTTTTCATTTTAATATTCATTCAAAATATTTTCTAATTTCCTATCTGATTTCCCCTGTAATGTGGTAGTGAATTAAAAGTGTATTAACTTCCAAATATTTGGCAATTTCAAAAATTTCTTTTTGTTATCAATTCTAATTAGTTCCAATACAGTTGAAGAATGCACTTTGCATGATTCCAGTTTTTAAATTTATCAAGACTTATTTTATATCTATGCCCTTGGCCTGGAATATGGTCTACTCTAAACAAAATTTTTAAATGTACTTGAAAATAATGTATATTCTGCAGTCATTATGAGGAATGCCCTATGTATGTATGAATAGATAGATAGACAGATAGATAGATAGATAGATATCAAGTCAGTCAAATTAGTTGATAATATTATTCAGGTCTTCCATACATATAGTTCCTGACATTCCGTCTAGTTATTCTATCAACTATTAATATTGAGGCATGAGGAACTTTCAACTTTTCTTATTCAGTTGTCTGTTTCTCCTTTTAATTTTTACTTCATATATTTTGAGGCACTCTTGTTATATCTGCATATGTTTATAATTGTTATAGCTTCCTAACATATTCATCCTTTATCATTGTGAAATGTCCCTCATTTTCCTAATGTTTCCTTTCTTAAAGTCTGTTTTATTATATTAACATGATTGAATCTAGCTATCTTTTGGATACTGTTGTTTGGAATATCTTTTTCTATCTTTTTCCTTTTGGCCAGTTTGTGTTTTTACATCTGTAATGTGTACTTTGTAGACAGCATATAATTGGACCTTCCTACTTTATGCAGACAATCTTTGCATTTTGGTTAGCGTGTTTAGACCATTTACATTTAATGTGATTGTCGTTGTGGTTGGATTTATGTTTGCCATTTTGTAATTTGTTTTCTCCATATCTCCTCTTTCACTGTTTCTCTATTCCTTCTTTCACATCTCCTTTTGTGTCAGATATTTTCTAACATTCTATTTTAATTTTTCTATTTGTTTTACTGTTTCTTATGTTATTGTTTTAGGGTTTGCTCTCTATATTACAATATCTATTTTTCCATAATCTGCTCCAGGTTAATACTTAAGTCCTGGAAATCAGATAGGAACTGAAGTCCAGTAAAATATAGAAACTTTGCTCTACGATATCTTCACTTCCTCCTTCTTCCTTTGTGCTGTTATTGTCATGCATATATTTTGCATCTAGATATGATAAGCCTAAAATACAGATATAATCATTCCAGATATAATCATTCCTTCATACACATCATTTTTAAAAGCTATTAAAAGAAAAATAAGTTCATACAGTCTTTATATTAACACACATATTTACCATTTCCTGTGCTCTTCATTTCCAGCTATGGGTTTAAGTTACTATATGTTGCCATTTTCTTTCAAATTAAAGAGTTTCCTTTAGTGCTTCTTACAATGTAGATCTTCTAGCAAGGAATTTTCTGTCTTCATTGATTTCAAAATATCTTTATTTTACCTTCTTTAAAAAAAAAAAAAAAGCATCTCATTTTGTTGCCCTTGGTAGAGTGCCATCATAACTCACAGCAACCTCAAACTCTTGGGTTCAAGCAATCCTTTTGGCTCAGTGTCCCGAGTAGCTGGGACTACAGGTGCCACAATGTTCTGCTAGTTTTTCTATTTTTATTAGAGATATGGTTTCACTCTTGTTCAGGGTGGTCTTCAACTTCCCAGCTCAAGCAATGCTCCTGCCTCAGCCTCCCAGAGTACTAAGGTTACAAGTGTGAGCCACCACACTCAGCTTTGCCTTCATTTTTGAAGGATAGATTTTTGAAAATAGAATTTTAGTTGACAGTTTTTATTTTTCTTTTGCACCTTGAACATGTCCTTCCACACCTGACCTCAATTATTTCAGAGGAGAAATCACCTGTTAATTGTATCAGTGCTCCCCTCCAGGTGATGAGTCATTTTTCTTTTCTCTTTGTCTTTAACTTCATCCTATTTGAAGTTCTGCAAGTTTATAATACAAAAAAAAAAAAAAGACAGTTTTTTATCCAATTTTGGAAGTTTATGGTCATTATCTTTTTCAAATAATTTTTCTGTCCCCTTTTCTCTTGTCTCCTTCTAACTGGGACTTGCACTACACAGATATTGGCATGCTTTATGTTGTTTTACAGGTCTGCAAAAGTCTTCTCTTTTTCCTCTAGTATTTTTAATTGCTCTGTGTTCTTTGGATTGAATAATTTCAATCTTCAAGTTTACATATCTTTCTTCTGCAACCTCAGATCGCTGTTGAGCTCCTCTGGTGATTTTTTCATTTTGGTTATTGGAATTTCAACTCAAGAATTTCCATTTGTTTTCTTAATAATGTCTGTTCATTGAAGTTCTCTATTTGTTCATGTACTATTGTTGTGTGTCCCTTTAATTCTTTAATCATGTTTCCTTTGGCTTTAAATCTTATTTACGGTAGTTTTTCTGAAGTCTTTGTTAAATCCAAAATCTGGCAATACTCAAAGCTTCTCCTATTTTCCCTCATATGAGTCACACTCTTTTCCCTTTGTACATCTCTCCTGTGTTGTTAAAAACTGAGCATTTTAGATATATTGTAGGAACTCTGGGTTCTGATTTTCTCACGTGAATAATGCTGGCTTTGAGTTGTTTGTTTAATAACTTGCCTGAGCTAAATCTGTAAAATCTGTTTCTCTCACCATATGTAGCCACAGATATTCTCTGTTATATTTGCTTTTATTCCTCCTTGTGCCTTTAAAACCTGACTTCCCAGGGGCCTCACCTGTTTCTACATAATTTAGTAACCTGCCAAGGATTAGATAGATGCTGTGCTCAAACTTTGAGCGAGTAGGGCTCTGTGTGTGGGTAGGGAAATGCTCCTAAAGTTTATGTTGTTTTCAAGTTGTTGGGTTTTGCTTTCTGCTGGGCCCTTCATATCACCTCTGCACATGACCAGCCTTAGGATTGGCAAAATTGAGTTGTTATTCTGGGCTCTCTCTGGTTTCCACTGTATGTGTTTGCTCCAACCAGGACTACAACCTCAGACTAATACAACAGTGCCCACCCCCATCTACCTGCTACCAAGATTGTCAGTTCTACTGATGATGCTGCTGGGTGTGGATGTTGCCCACTGTTCGTAATTGAATGAGTCACTTTGGCCACATCAGCAAAATTGCTGGTCCCCACGATATGCACCACCCTGGTGGTGGTGAATCTCTGTGAGGCCTGGACTGGAGGAAGTGGGATAGAAGCAGACCTAAGCAAGAACACCACAGACTTGTACTGTGCTTACCCAAAGTTCAGCAGTTTTTTGGGCATAATCAGTTTTCTGGTTGATGCATGCCTTTGGTCACTTTCCAGAGCACAGAAGTGATTGTTCGGTCAGTTTTTTCCAGCTTTAGTTTGTTTGGAGAGAGGATTTCCTGGCCTCATCACTTAGCCTTAGCTGTAAGTCCTGCCTTCTACTTTATGTCAAGTCTCTCCTTTCTCCTTTCTCTTACTAGACTCCAGGCACCATCCCTTTTGTCCCTATTCCTGCACCACTTAGAATTAGGGGCAGAAGGGGAAAGTTAGAGTTATTTATATAGTGCTTAGAATTATGTCTGGCACATAATCTATGAATGAAGAGAGGATTAATGAGGGTCAGGTGACCTTCCTGAGGGCCTGAGTCAGTAAGAATATAGAGGAGACAGCAGTTTCAAGAGATACTGGGGAGAAATAAGGGACAACATTTGGCAGTGCTGGACAGGGAAGGCAATGAAGCTGTCTGGGGTTTCCAGCTGAGTAATGGGATTCTGGTTTGGGTGGTGTGAGGAAATGCTACAGAAGCCAGTGCCCTTCATTATGAAGCAGACACACACACACACACACACACACACACGTTCACACTTGGTGCGGGAGTCAGAGAAGCTACATGCAGATTCACGGGAAGGTGGAGCAATGGCAGGCCCAGCTGCTGCTTCACACTGATGAGATGAATCACCTGATCAGCAACAATGTGTCCCCCAAGTCCCACAAGAATTTCCCTGGGGTTCATCCTAACAGGATACACACAAGAATGGGAAGAAGCAGTCATGTTAGCCCAGTTGCCTTACAAAGCCATCGCAGATCTCATTTTTTGGTTTCTATTAGGAAGAGCCAAAGGGAGATTGGAGGCCATCCTAAGATCCTAATAGAATGGCTCTCAGAGGAGTGGTGGATAAGCAAGGGGAGAAGAGGCCAGAGCAGGGAGACCCACGTAAACAGCCTGGGGAAGGGATGATGAGAAGCTGGACAAAACCAGCGACAGTAGATAGGAACATGACAGAATCTAAGAAAGTGAAACATACAGGGTTTGGTGGCTGGCTGCATGTGGAATGGGAGGAAGGAAGAAGGCACGTTGAGTCCAAGCCTACTGGTTTGGGCAGCCAGGATGGTAGAGATGCCATTATTAGCAGGGGATTGCAACAGGAAGGAGAGGTGTGGAGAGGCCTCCTCAATGCTCTTCCTCGTCAATCCTTCCAGGAGGCTCTGTCATCTCTTCATCCCATCTCACTGACTTAGCACTGCCCATCTATCCTCCATTCACCCACCCAGCCATTCACTTATCCACCCACACATTCCCCCATACATCCATCCACTCCTTCACCTACCCATCCAATAGCCAGCAAGCGATTTACCAGTCAGCCAGTCAGCCATCACCTACCCATTCATCCATTCACTCATTCATACATACATACATCTACCCACCCCCTCACCCATCCATCCACACACCTATCCATCTACCCATCTAGCTATCTATCCACCTATCTATCTGTCCAACTAACTACCCATCCATCCATTCATTCACCCATCTACCTATCCACTGTCTATCTATCCATCTCTGCATTCAACTGTACTTCCACCCACTCATTCACCCACCCATTCACCCATCCATCCACTCTTCCATCCACCCATCTACCATTCATCCATTCTTCCATCTACCATCTAGCTATCCAGTTGCCCACCCATTCATCCATTCACCCACCCATCCACTCATCCATTACCTACCCACCCATCCATTCATCTACCCATCCACCACCTGTCCATCCATACATACATCCATTCACTCATACATCCATCATTCTACCTGTCCTTCTATCCACCCAATCATCTATATACCCACCCACTCATCCATCCATCCATTCATCCCTCATCCACCTATTCACCATCCATTCAGTCATATGTCCCTCTATGAACCTGTATCCTCTGTTGGCCTGTTCTGGGCAACAGCTCTGTAAGTGGACAGTGACTCCCACTGCCTGGCCTTATAAGAAAAATGATTTATGGCTCTTTCCCATCCTTTATTCTCCAGAGTGTTGGGGCCTGTCTCCATCTTCAGCCTCAAAACTCTAAGTGCCCAGGGTAGGGGACTCTTAGTAGCATTCATCCAAAGGCCTACTTGGCTTTTGGGGGGAACAACTTCTCAGGGACTGGCCTGGCAGGAATGGCAGCAAAATGTGTTAAGAGCAGCCTTTCCAATTGTCCCAACCACCCCTACCCCCAGCACTTCCCACTGGAGCGCTCAGAATGAAGCTAAAGTTCCAGTCATCATGAGGAAGCCCTGACTCCTGCAGCCCCCCGATATTTCCTCTATTCCATCTCATTACCTTTTTCTTTCATATCCTGATTCTATAAGTTCCTCTTCTTTCTGCATCCTCTGTTCCACCCGCCTGACTTCCCTCCCAGCACCCTGGGCTTTGCCTTCCAGCCAACACCTGGGTTTTGCTGCCCTTTCTGTGGTCTCTAAGGTACTTTGGGTGACAACTCATTGTTCAACTCCCACTGTCCCACCATTAGTGACTATAGCCATAGGCCTTGAGCCTATACTGTTTATTACTGTTGATTTACTGTTCTAAACTTGGACACATATGTAGACATGTAGCCTCTCTCTTGGGGAGGTCTTGGTCTGCAGAAAGCAGGGCTCTCACACAGGAGCACAAGGAGCAACAAGAACCAGGAAGACCCCAACACAGCTCAGGAGATCAGGGAGAGTCCTAGAGCAGGGATCCACCTTGTCAGGCAGGAACAGCCAAGTGGACAGTGGGCAGACTGGAGTGGGAATCCCTGGAAGAGGGCCAGAGCCCCACTGGGAGCTCTGAAAGCTCTATCCTGCCCACTCCAGACTCCCTCCTGTCCAAGCACCAAGCCTAGGACTCCCAGGCCCACAAACAGCATGGACTCAGAGCTGATAGAGAAAGACCCAGCTACCCTGAGGGTCTCCTCCATGCAGTGCCCCTCAGCTGACATGTCTTTATAGACAGCCATCAGCCATCCATAAATGCTCATGCTAGTGGGGCAGAGGGGGAGGGAGCAGCAGTTCCCTTAACTTCTGGGCCCCTCTTCCTCTGCAGGATGTTCACTTGCCCCTGGCAGTGTAGGGCCCCCAGAGAATGAGTATGAAGTTGGGTTTGTCCATTCTTCTTCTGTTCTTCTTTTTTATTTTCTTAAGGAAAAGAGAGCTAGAGAAAGGATCTGATCCTACCACCAAACTAAAAATAATAATGAATAATAATAGTGCTGAGATTAACCCCTGGAGTCAGCCTGTGAGATATTAGTGTACTAATGTTAAAATATGAGCAAACTGAAGCTCAAAAGTGCTATCCTTCCATCTTGCTCCGAGGAAGTGGTCTGTGTTTGTAGCACCCCAAAGCAGAGCCTAAGACAAAGGCTTGGGTGCAGGTGGTTTATTTTGAAGGTTATGCCAGGAAGCAGGACTGCAAGGTCCAAAGAATGACATGGTGAATGAAGAAAGGCTAGTGTAAGGGGCCCAATCAAGGCTGCTGCTGATTCACCAGATTCACCTCCACTGGACTCAGGGAAGAGTACAGGCTGTCTCCTCAGTGGGCCTGGACAGAGAGGCTGGGGGCTACCCTGCTCCCTCAGCTGAAGGCTGTTTCCAGCAGTGTGGATGCCCAGTGCTTTCAGACTGCATTCATGTGCACAGAGGAGGAGAGAGGTATAATTCAGCCTTCTCACTTTGCTGGACTTGGAGCTGCTGGCTCTGAAGAGCAGTGGAGAGTCTGTGCCCAAAGAAGAGACTGGGCAGAGTCTCGGTGCGTGTCTAGACAGACACTCTGCCAGACACACTGCCCTCAGGAGCCAAGCGGAAGCTGGGCTCACTCACCCCAGACACTGAACCAAATAAGGGCTGAGTCAGCAGCCTTCCTTAGAGAACCAGTTTCCTACCATGACTTCTTTTCCTGCACATCTGGGAGGAATAACTTGGCTCAGGGGACTGCTATGAAATGGGCAGACCACAGTGGGGGCTCACAGCCAGCTGCACTCTGCAGCCTCCCCAGCGGGCAGAGGACTTCACCCTGCTGATAAGGTCAGGAAGCTCAGGGCATCCCCCATGGCTCATAGCTGGTGAATAACAGGCAGGACTTAGCCCAGACCTAGCTGGCCTATCTCTAGTGCTAATTCATAGTGGCACTCCTGCCTTTGGGGATATGAGCTGCACTCTCTGGCACAACCATTAAATCCTCCACATGGCTCTGAATGTACCCATTCAGCTGCCCACAGTACAACTAAGTTCACTGAACAGGTGAGCTGGATGACAAGTAACTCCTCTGTCAGTTACCATAGAAACAAGGGTGTGCGGAAGCAGCATCCTGGTGGCTGGTCAAGAAGGGGAGGGTGAAAGTGAGGACATGGATTCCTGTGGCCCTGACTTTCAGAGACCTGCCCTTTACGCTTCTAGAGGCAGGACACTCTGGAGACCAGCCCAGCCCAGGGTTCATTTAATAATTCCCTTCCCCTGCCCAGCCCTTTTAGCTTCATGGTATGACCAGGCCCTGTTAACACACCAATCTCCCGCTACACATGGATGCAGATGAGGATATCCTTGTGGACAGTCTATAGGGAAAGTCTGTCCTCCTTCCCTGCTGCTGACATCATTTTGTCACTTCTGAAGAGGTAAAAGCAGTCTCCAGAGAAAGCCAGGCCTGAGTGTGAATCCTAGTTCCACCACTTGCTTACTCCGTGTTCTTACCCAAGAGATATGTCTCCACTTGGGCTCCTCATTTTAAAAGGGAGAATATAATAGACCACATTCCACAGGGCTGTAATAAGAATTAAATATCCAGTGAAATGTAAAGAGTTCAGGGAAAGGTATAGGATAAATCCCGAGTAAGTAGGGATGCCCTTTCACACAGTTGGTTGCTACTGTTAATCTCTGGCTGTGCTTTGTTGCCTTTGGGAAGTTTTCAAAAACAAAGTGGAATGGTGGGGACTCTGGACACAAGGGCCCTACACTTAGAACATGATACACAGTCTCACTTCTCCCATGTGTGGTCAGTGCAAACCCCAGATCAGTCAACTAAAGGTCTCAGAACCCTCTCTAGGACCATGTGTTTCCTGGTGTTTCCATGTGTTTCCTGGTGAAGGGTTGGTAATTTATTCATTCACTGAACATATGTGCTCCATCCACTGGGATACAGCATGTAAGGGAACTGACAAAAACCCTCGCCTCCTGGTGCTCCTGCTTACCTCTCATCATCATCCAGTGGATGGGTGTCTGTAAGACAGAGTCCTGGAAGACACTGTCCTGTAAAATCGCCTGTGTGAGTCATGATTTATGGCAGGTGAACCAGGATCTTCCAGTGGTAGGGGCAAGAGGTACAGTAGAATTTACTTGGAAAAGAACAGTCAGCGTTATGCAACAATCACAAAAACTTAGGGACCTTGGATTCCTGACATGTAAAAAGCTTAGAAATTTTTACTCCTTTCATCAAGGGAAAGGCTAAATAAACTTAAAATCAATGACTTTCTTAGCATCTGGCATCTACGGATACAGCAAACATTAAAGATAGCACCACTCCAGATAGACGAACATAAAACCTCTCATGCTGAAACTCATCAAGGTCACAGGACAAACCACCAGCCCAAATCTTGAGAGACAGGTGAATATAGAAATTAATAGTCAAGACCAGCTTATCTGAAGCAGAAGCCACCAGCCATAAAGTGATAAGAGCACATAAAGGAGGGATGTCCAACCTTTTTTCCTTTTCTGCACACACTGGAAGAATAAGAGTTGTAACGGGCCACACGTCAAATCCACAAAGGTAAGGAGAGCTGATGAGCGAAAGAAAGGTCTGTGCTTACTTTTCACGATAGGTTACCACAGATAAGCAAAATAGGCCTCAAATAATCTGCATGCAGCCTGTGGGCTCCAGGTTTGACAACCCTGAATAAATAAATGGTAATTTTGGTGAGCTGCTGGAGGCTGAGGGAGCCTAAGGGTGAGAAAATCCTAGAGCCCTCACATTTTATGAGTTTTACTTCTAGGAATCCCATCCGGTTGTTAAGATGAAGAAGCATCCCCTTAGGTTCCAGGCTGGAGGGAAAGTACCCATTTTGAAATATTTCCAGATGCTCTCCATAACAAAGAACTATTCTCCAAAAGAGATGACATAGCATGATCTATTTGCCTGGTGGAAGGGTAGTTAGTTAACTCCAGTTCTATCTAGCCTTTTTTCCCACCTAGGACGGTCATAGCCCAGGGACTCAGGCCCACAAAAATTACTGGAATTTAATCATAATATGATAGAAAGCTTCCCTTCCTCACACCTTCTCACCACACCCTCAGGGCGTCAGCCTAACAACAGATTACAATGGAACGAACTGCAGGGTGCAGACTCCACTTGAGAAGGACTTCTTATGGAAACACAAAGACAATGGTGGGGGGAAGGAGAAAAAAGGAAAGAGAAAACTGAAGTCTCTGGCACCTACAGATATAGCAAACATTAAACATAGCATGGGGCGGCGCCTGTGGCTCAGTGAATAGGGGGCCGGCCCCATATATAGGGTGACCAGCCGTCCTGCTTTTTAACAATTTGTCCCGCGTCCCGCAGCGTTTTAAAAAAGTCCCGATTTTTGGAAAGAATGCACGAAAGGGCGGGAGAACAGGAAAGGAATATACGATTTTTGGCTATTTCACCAGAATATGAGTTTTATATTATTTTTGTTAATTTTATAATGTTAAACTGTAATAATTACAAATAATTGTTGAGAAGTGATTATTGAGAACTGCTTATCAAAGTTTGCATTGTTGTCAGGCCCTGCCCGCCCCTGCCCTGCTCCCCCACCATGTTGTCCCGCTTTACAAATGTTAAAATCTGGTCACCCTACCCATATACCAAAGGTGGTGGGTTCAAACCCAGCCCCGGCCAAACTGCAACAACAACAACAACAATAATAGGGCAGTGCCTGTAGTTCAGTGAGTAGGATGCTGGCCCCATGTACTGAGAGTGGCGAGTTTGAACCCAGCCCCAGCCAAACTACAACAGAAAAATAACTGGGCATTGTAGCCGGCACCTGTAGTCCCAGCTACTTGGGAGGCTGAGGCAAGAGAATTGCCTAAGCCCAAGAGCTGGAGGTTGCTGTGAGCTGTGACATCAAAGCACTCTACTGAGGGCAACAAAGAGTCTGTCTCTAACAAAAATAATAATAATAAAATAAATATAGCATGGCTTCTAATCAAATTAACACAAAACTTCAAATTAATGCCTTTTCATCTCAGTTCTTATTATCTAATACATTATATCTGACTTTCAACAC
Source organism: Otolemur garnettii (assembly GCF_000181295.1). Classification (NCBI taxonomy): domain Eukaryota; kingdom Metazoa; phylum Chordata; class Mammalia; order Primates; family Galagidae; genus Otolemur; species Otolemur garnettii. Next base: position 1,057,316 of record NW_003852612.1, on the reverse strand, counting down.
AAAATTATAAGACATGTCAAAAATCAAGAAAAAAAATATACTCTAAATGGGTAAGTTAAGCACAAGAACCAGTTTCAAATATGGCAGAGATTTGGGGATTATCAAAGAATTTTAAAACATTAAAAATAAATAAATATTAATATTTAATTGAATTAACTATGATTAGTATTCTAAGAGTTTAAACCTACTGAAAAGTAATATGAAAAGAACAGGTGGGTAATACAAGCAGAAAGATGGAAACTTTAAGAAAGAATCAAAAGAATTTGCTAGAAATCAGCAATACTGCCACAGAAATGAAAAATGACTTAGATGGGCTAAAAAATTAGATGGGCTAATGAGTAGATTGAACACAACTGAGGAAAGAATTCCTGAGCGGGAACATAGGTCAGTAGAAATTTCCAAATTGAAAAGAACAAGTATAAAAAAAAGGAAAAAAGAACAGAATGCCCAAGAGCTGTGGGATACTATCAAAACAGGTAATTAAATGTGTAATTAGAATACCAGAAAGAAAAGAAAGACAAAGAGAGAAAAGAACGGAAGAAATATTTGAAGTCATAATAGCTGAGAATTTTCTAAAACTCAATGGCTGTTTTAACTATTTCAATTGCACATAAACTTTATGGCCACCCTGTATATTTAAATGTATCATATTCACAATGCAGGGGAAAAAAGAGAGAAATTTTAAAATCTTAAAAAGAAGCCACCTTACCTTTGGAAGAGACCACCACAATTGGTGGTCTTATATAAGAATAAGACTTAATTACAACAGACTTCTGATGAGAAACCACGCAAGTGGGAAGAGAGCAAAGTGAAATATTTAAAGTGTTGAAATAAAAATCCCCACCAGCATAGGATTCTATATCCAGTGAAATATTCTTTCAAAGTGAAAGCTAAATAAAGACTTTGTTAATAGGGGAAAAACTCTACCAAATAACTTAAAGAGGTTTATTCTGAACTGTGGCCCTGGAGCTGCACAATCTCAAGAGTTCCCAAGCAAATGCATCTAAGGCAGCCAGGTCACCATCCGGTTCCATACATCTCAGAGAAATGGGAATTGCAAGTAAAGCCATAAACAAACACGGAATGTATATATTGGTTTGCCTGGAAAAGGCAGGATGTCTCCAGGAGAGGGCTTACAAGTTGTAGGTGGATTCAGAGATCTTTTCATTGGCAATTGGTTGAAAGAATAAAGTTCTGTTTAAAAGCTTGGAGTCAGGAGGAAGGAATGTATTAAGATAAGGAAGTGGGTTAATCATGGAGCCAACTGCAACGCATAGACTCAGAGTGATCTTTCAAGCAGATGGATGGCCTTTGCCATCCATGGCCTCGGGTCCTGTTCATAATTTAGTATCCTATTGCCAGAAAGGGTCTGTTTTGTCTTTGTCTTATGATCTCTATTTAACATTAACACTGATCAGTGGTGTCTAAACTCTGAAAGGAGGTAGGTCAGACCTCCCTTCCCCTCGCAACTGGGAACTCAATTTCAAGGTTTGTCTGGGGTTCCCTTGACCAAGAAGGGGTTAATTTTAATCCTCCCACGCTACTAAATAAGCAAAACTTTCTCAAACAAAAACAGAGGATATTTGTTGCCAGTAGACCTGTCCTATAAGAAACATTAAAAGAGGTAAACCTAGAGAGGAAACCTACCAGGTATCTCAGGTGTCTCTAGATTCACACGGGGCTGTGAATGTGCCGTTCCCTGTGGGGTTTGTGTAGTGTTCCTACATTAGCTGCAGCAGTGCCCACCCTTCCATCAAGCATGGCAGCTTGTGGAGGGTGGAGCTTCTCAGCTCAGACTCTGGGTCAGCGGTTCTCAACCTGTGGTTTGCGACCCACAGGAACTGTATTAAAGGACCACGGCATTAGGAAGGTTGAGAACCACTGCTCTAGGTGAATAGCTGGGAGGGCAAACTTCGCCCTCTTACTGTGAGACATGTCAACATGGCCCCATGTCCTGTGACCTATGTCAGTGACTCCAAGGGGCTGCATGGAGAATGGATAGGGGGTAGGTCCATTTTGTCATGAAATCTTGTTATTTATAAATGTGCTTTAACACATGTTATCGAAGCCATGACTTGGTGACCTTCAAAAAGCCTTTTTCTTTAAATTTGCTAACAGAGGTCAACAGGAGGAATCAAATGCCTCAAAAGCAGATTTCTGCACCTCTGGAGTGGTTAGGGGTGGAGGGGTGGAACCAACAGAACACGCGATCAGCTCCATCACGCAGGTGCCATATGGTGGACACCTGTGTTTACACACTCGCTATGGAAACTGACAAGGCCACTGGTGTTACACAACCTGGTGAGGAGAGGCCAGCTTGGCCACCTACTGGCCCGTGTCCTTGCACATATTACTCACCACCTCTCTCCCTAATTTTCCTCTTAAAACAGGAATTAACAAAACATCTTTGGGCGGCCATGTGTGTGAACTCAGATAATGGTGGGTGTTCGGCAAATGGTAACTGCTAAATTAACCACTGTACCACCTGCCCTAAGGATCAGGTCACCACCTGGGCACAGCAGCTTCTGGCCACATCAGAGCTGGTTCTGAGTCTGTGTACGTGCGGAACAGGGAAGGCATGGCCCTCCTGAACAGACAGTGGTCAGTCAGCACTCTGCGGATTCTGGAGATTGAGTAACTTTCCTACTGCAAGGAAGATGA
>NW_003852612.1:1049400-1054170 GCF_000181295.1 Otolemur garnettii | reverse complement strand
AGCCAGTTTCATGTCAGACACAAAGGCTTGTCCCATAGAGCACTGGAGATCATGTCAGACACAAAGGCTTGTCCCATAGAGCACTGGAGACCTGAATGAACTGCCTGCCCATGTGTCTCCTCAGCCAGCCACAATGGAGGCAGGGTCCAAGTGCCCAGTCTACCTAGGGCCCCTGACTATGCATGCCCCAAATTATCAAGTTGGGATCTTTCGTGAGCCTCTTGGAATATTGGCAGAGACTAATATTCAAAATTGAACAGTTGACCAGAGGAACAAGATGCCATGGACACAGGCCTGAGCTACTCCTGAGTCCCCTGCCCCACACAGTTCTGTGTGCCCTGCTCACCACAAAGCACCTGCTCTCTCCCAAATCCTGTCCTAGGCCTTGGTCCAGAAGGGAAATGAGACAGGATGTGCCCTTGAGGGCTCACACTTAGAGGGAGGACAGATATTCTTGAACATCTGGTTCTTAGACTCTCTCATTCCCCAACACCAACTGGTGTCCAGCAATTCAGTTCAATTCCTGATACCACCCAGCTCCAATGCAGACCACACTGGCGAGGGCTCAGTCCCACAAAAGCTGCCCCCAGTTCAGTCCTACTTGGCTCACATTCAGGGGTTCCCACGACCCCTCCTCAGGCTTGGTGATTCTCTAGAACAGTGATTTTCAAGCAGTGTGCTGCAAGAGTATCTTAGGTGTGCCCCTGAATGTATAAAGATCATTAATTAAATTATTTTCAAAACAAGTTTAAAGCACAGTAAGTATATTCTTTTTCTTTATTCTTTTTTTTTTTTCTTTTTGAGCAACATAACTTTAAGTGCACCATGGAAGTTTAGGTTCAGGTGTGTGATAAAAAAGTTTGAAAAACACTGATCTAGAAGAACTCATAAGCTCAGGAAAGCACTTTACTCAAATTTACAGTTGGCTATAAAGGATACAACTCAGGAGCAGCCAGATGAAAGACGTACATAGGGCCAGGTAGGAGGGAGGGGTTCGTGCCCTCTCGGGACGCACCACCCCCCAGAGTGCCCATGTGTCCACCATCCTGGAAGCTCCCTGAACACCGTCATTTAATGGTTTTTATGGAGGTTCCTTTTTCTTTTCTTTTCTTTTTTTTTTTGAGACAAAGTCTCACTATGTCCCCCTCAGTAGAGCGCTGTGGCATCACAGCTCACAGCAACCTCAAACTCTTGGGCTTAAGCAATTCTCTCTTGCCTCAGCCTCCCAAGTAGCTGGGACTACAGGCACCTGCCACAATGCCCAGCTATTTTTTTGTTGCAATTGTCATTATTGTATTAGCTGACCCGACCAGGTCCAAACCCGCCAGCTGCAGTGTATGTGGCCAGTGCCCTACCCACTGAGCTGCGGGCGCCGCCTATGGAGGTTTCTTACCCAGGTGTGATACATCAAATCACTGGCCATTACTGACTGAATTCAGCCCCCAGCCCTTGTCTCCCTTCCTTGGAGGTTGAGGGCGGATCTGAAACTTCCAAGCCTCTGATCACAGCCTTGTTCCCCTGGCAACCAGCTCCCATCCTCCCAGAGAACACCTCACTGACATAGATTCAGGTGCCTTTGAGAGGGGCATGTTATGAATAACAAAAGATACTCCCTTCACCCACTTCCCTCAGGAAATTTTAAGCCTATTAGGAGCTATGTGCCAGTGCCAGGTATAAAGAGCACATGTCTATTTGGAATTACACCACACCCTCCATATGAGTGTCCCAGGGTGGGAAGCACTGTGTCTGTCCTACCTGGGTACTTTCCACAATGCAGTGCTCAGGAGTGGGGTTTGTGCGGTGCCAGTTATTAACTTATAAGCATGGAGAGGAAGATGCTGAACATCTTCCTATAATGCCACTGTCACCTATAACAGAAAATGATTCCCCAAATGCTTTGATATCCACCAAGACATCTGGCTCTAAGATTTTGGCAAACAAGCCTCAGATTCTTAAAAGTGACCATGTCCCCCCTTTGGTAGACTAATTGTAAAAATCTCCCAAATTGGTAACCCCTCTTTGCATCCATTGAGAGATAATGTGGTCTCATCAACTCCTTTGCTGCCCTGACCAACAGTCAGCAACTGTCACAAACGTGAGTGAGGTCACCCTTACCACCCTTACCAGACACACCAGCTATGAGCTCAGCAGAGCCTGACTCCTGGGCTCAGTGGCTAGAATAATTGCTTACTTACTATTAGAAGCCATGAATTTTATGCTGGTTTTCAGACTGCAATAGCCAACCAAATCTCAGCCCTAAAGTGGATCCAGGTGTAACAGAGATTCACCCAGTGAGGCTGTCTCAGTTTTCTTTCTCTTGCCCTGATTCCAGACCAGGAGCCCAGCATGAGAACTGCACTGGGAGTTGTCGAGAAATGGGCTGGGTGAATTCTCATGCCCCCAGTGTTTTAACCTCTTGGTGCCTCATTAAGACTAAGGGTATCTACCTCTCATTGTGGGTCATTGTGAAGATTATTGAAAAACAGATGGCTTGGGCGGCGCCTGTGGCTCAAGGAGTAGGGCGCTGCCCCGTACACTGGGGGTAGCAGGTTCAAACCCGGCCCTAATCAAAACTGCAAACAAACAAACAAACAAAACAGATGACTTTAGGTGGTCCTGAAATCAAGTAGGTTGTCAATACATGGTGGCTTCTAGGGGGTCCTACCCTGACATTTAAGTGTTTGCCTTCAGAATTGCTGCTCCACACCCATGGCAACATCATCAGAGCTTCCTGGAACATGGCAGCATGCTCTTTTGCTACAGTCCCAGGGCCACTGGGAGTGGATGGGTGTGGAGCAGAGACCATCTTTGGGAGCCTTGAGGTACCATCAGATCTTTCTTTCCCCAAGTTTGACCTCAGCCAGAAAGAAAGCCCAACAAGGCAGGTGTGCAAGTGAGTGTTGGGGGAGGCCCATCCTTTCCCAGAAAGGAGTGACATGAGCACATCTGGGCTAGACGCAGCCATCCTCACACTGAAAGAAGGTTAGGAAGGAGCTTTCCAGTGGCATTTCCTCCTGCCAGTATTAAATGCATCCTCTTGAAGCCCATCATGAATTACAATGCAGCATAACAGAGGCAGCGTCATGTCATCATTAGGTATAAGTTTCAGAGATAGACCTGGATTCAAATCCTGCCCTCTCCCTGACACCTGGCATGGCCTCGCTTAGCTATGCTCCAGCCTCTCAACTAGACAAGGAAGTCACAATCATATCTAACCTTGAGAGTTCCCTGGTATGCAACACCTCTTCTCTAAATGGGATTTAAGAGCAACACAAATATGTAAATGTATCCTGGGTTAAGGAACGAATTAAGGGAAGAGAGCATGTTGTCTGAGACTTCCTCAGTGTCCTTGCAGTTTTCCAAGGGAGGTGTTGTCCTTTTTCTCCGTATGAGGAACAGAGAAGACAAGAGACTGGCCCAGGTCCACAGAGAGTTTATAGCTGGTGAGGGATTTGAACTCAAGTCTCCTGGGCCTCAAAATCCAAGTATCCTCCATAACTCTGCAGTGACTGGAATAACCCTGGAGTGACTCTTTCTAAAGGGCCTCCTGTCACCAGGTACCAGAGTAGTACAGTAGTCACAAGACACCACCATGTGCTTTATGTACCTGCCCCACCCTCACCTCTGTGGCTTAGTTGTCCTTATCTAGAAAATCACCATGGTTTCCAGAGAAGCTACAACCATCATTAGGAACAAAAATTCCCTTGAGGTTCAGAACTTGGGGAACACTTCACCCTCACCAACCTCATTTCTAACCTATGCTTTTTTCTCAGTGACATGAGAACTTATTTTTATCCAAGTTAGCTCAAAATAGTTGTCTTTCTGGTGACCCTGTCATGTTCTCTCAGACCTGAAAGGTGCCATGGAAGTGTGCTTAGTATGGACTAAGTATTTAGTCCAATTCCTGCTATTTCCAAAAGAGAAAGTGGAGAAATGACTTGGACGGAATGGGGTTTGAAACATTAGGATGGAGCCCAAGGTTTAATGGGGTTTAACGCCTGCATGTTCCTGGATATGATGTCCATAGAGCCTCTCTGGATGCTGTCAACAATCCTTGCCAGATGGTATTTGTGTCCCCCTCTTAAAGCAGATGAAATAGACGTGGTCAGATTAACTGATTCACCAGGGTCATGCTGAGCTCTTCAGTGGCAGAGCTGGTGTGAGAAGCCAGTGTGATTTCAGATGCTGATTCAAGAAGAGTAACTAGAAAATACACACACACCCCAATCTTCAGGAATTTTGCTTCAGATGGAGAGAAAAACCATTCTTACTCCTAGTCATGTTAGGAAGTCGTCTTTTGTCATTGATTTGGCTTCTTCTTAAGAAATGTTAGAAAAAATGAGTCACGGTGCAATTTCCTCGTTTGGAATGTGTTCCTAAAACCATTCTCACTGGGGCAGCCTTCGTGTCAATCCCATGCCCGCCTTGGAGGTTGGATGTGGGCTTCTCTTAGCCAGGAGCTTGGCAATGATTCTTGGTCTCTTCCCTGTACTTCAAAGGGGTCTGGAAGGACAGTGGTATCCATGACCTACACAAGCCAGATGCCTAGTGGGCTGTCAGACAGTCCACATTGTTGTGTTTGGGGGAGATGTTCTCCCCCTCCCTCCACATGGGCTCCCTATCCCAAATTTTAGCCAAGGCACCATTACAAGTTTGTTTTAGATGACTTGATCTTTCAATCAAACACATAGTTATTAAGGTCCCTGGTGATGCAAAGCTGTACAGGTTGGAATCTTTTCTTGAAGAACACAGTAGAAAAGTTAAAACACA
>NW_003852612.1:1031115-1048807 GCF_000181295.1 Otolemur garnettii | reverse complement strand
ATTAGGAGGCATTAGGAAGGTTGAGAACCACTGCTCTAAGTCACATGTGGTCTGTAGCAGGCTGGTTGAAAGCAGGAGGGGAATGCCAAGCTCATCAGCAGAGAACCAGACAGGACAGTCCCCAGAGGTGATCTGGCTAATTCAGTAGGCCGGTAGTCCCTGGCATGGGCCACAGAGGCACATTTTGCAAGTAGAACCAGAGGTTTGTGGTCTTTTAGAAAAGGGGCTGAAAAGTTGACTAAACTTTATTATTGACTGGAGTAAAACATTCTGAGAACAGGCACTGAGGGTAGGGAAGGTGAGGGGGCAGCATCCACCCAACAGCTGTTAAGGACCCCCCCCCAGTCTACACAGCCCTTGCCCAGTGTCTGCCCCCTCCCCCCACCACCACCCGAGATTCTCTTAAGGGCACTAGACCTGCTCCTGCAGTTATCTGTTTAATAACCGGTGTAAAGGAAGCCATATACCTAAACTTTGTGGAGTGCTGGTTAAAGGTCAGGCATCATGCTACATGCTTTACATAAACCCTTGGAGATGACTGTCTCTTTTTTACAGCTATGACAACTGAGTCTCCAAGAGACAAATGGCTTGTCCAATCCACTCAGCCAGTATATGGTAGTGGCAAATTTTGATTCCAAGAATGTCTGATTATGATACCATGCTGCCTTCTATGATACACCAAATAGAAATGAAGAAAGAAAATGTAATCAGATATTAGAAGCTCGAGACATCTGGGTCTGTAGAGAGCTGACAGAAGCTGAGACATGTTGGCACTGGTATTTGGTGCATTTAAAATTATAAATGCTGCCCTTTCTGAAGTCGCCTCCCCCACTCTGCTTCTCCTGGCGTTCACACCTACACACTACCTGATGGGCTACGCAAAACTGAAAACAGAGAAGCAGGGTTCAAAAAGCCAAGATGTTGTTAACCAGAACATGACAACCTGCTAAAGAAGTCAAAGCAAACTGAATATCTACTGAACAGACTATTCTGATGTGTACATACAATTAGGGGTATTACCTTTGATCAGTGAGAACTTAAGTTTCATTTGAGCTTTGAAAATGCGGCTTTGGGGGCGAAAGTCTTGGGAAAGAATGAATCGGTCTCATTCCTCCCAGAGTTTATTGGGTTGTCAGTGGCCAGAACACAGCTGATCCTTGCTCATCATGAACCGTGGAGCTGTGTACTCTAGTACACATTCTTATATAGTATTTGGCAATTTGGAAAGAGTTTTCCCGTGCACAGCCTTCCTAACTTAACATCACCCATCTCAACATCACCCATCTCGAGTAAGTAGGACAGAAATTCTGATCTGCATTTGATGAGTGAAGAAGCAGGCTCTCTGTCTGCGAGTGCCAGAGCGTGGAGTCACACTCATATCTTTTAGCTCTTTATCTTCATAGCTTCCCACTGTACTCCAGGGATTGTCACATGGACATCATTCCTATTTTACTTTAGTTGTGGCCTTGACTATCTCTTACCTGGATTATCCCAACTCTCCAACTGGATTCCCAGCCTCCCAATGCCCAGGTAGATCCTTCTTGTTCTGCTCAGGAGCCACGTAGGGGTGTGAGCTTGAATCTGGGGTGAGAAGATGAATCAGCCCAGAGAGAGGGGATGTTGCTCCTCTCACAGAGGTCATGAGCAAAATAGAAGGTCAAACAATTAAGGTTGTGAACTCATCCTAGAAAAAGCACTATGTACCTCATTGCTGAATAACGATAGTTGTCAGGGTTCATGGAGGACCCCAACCTGGGCTGGGAGTCAACACTGGGAGAAAATTATGAGATTCTTTTTTTTGTTTTTGAGACAGAGTCTCACTGTGTTGCCCTAGGTAGAGTGCTGTGGTGTCAGAGCTCACAGCAACCTCAAACTCTTGGGCTTAAGAGATTCTTTTGCCTCGGCCTCCCAAGTAGCTGGAACTACAGGCACCCTCCACAATGCCCAGCTATTTTTTGTTGTTATGATTGTCATTGTTGTTTAGCAGGCCCAGGCTAGGTTCAAACCCACCAGCCCGGGGTATATGTGGCCAGTGCCTAAACCACTGAGCTATAGGCACCAAGCCAAAATCATGAGATTCTACACCAACTTAATACATAGAGTCTGGTGTAAAATCATGAGATTCTACACTAGCTTAATACACAGAGTCTGAGAGGCCTGGAGAAAGGTGCCCATTGACTCATACGCCACAGTGGCAGATTGAGTAAATGCAACAATTTTCTGACTTCTCAAAAACCTTTTATTGATCTCTAATACAAAGCGTATACGCAAAATGTAAAGGTGCCAAAAAATAGAATTAGAAGAATCCCCGACCCTCGGGAAGATTAGGTAAAGTGGAAATAGCTGGGTGATCCAGAACTTAGGGTAGTGAGTTATCAACAAAGGCTGATAACGCATTCAGAAAGAGGGCAAGGCAGGCCCGGTGGCTCACTCCTGTAATCCTAGCACTCTGGGAGGCAGAGTTGGGTGGATTGCTTGAACTCTGGAGTTCTGGTCCAGTCAGAAGGGAGACCTGTCTTTACTAAAAATAGAAAAACTAGCTAGGCATTGTGGCAGGCACCTATAGTCCCAGTTACTGGGGAGGCTGAGGCAAGGAGCTCAGGAGTTTGAGGTTGCTGTGAGCTATGACGCCAGGGCACTGTACCCAGGGCAACGAGTGAGAATGTCTCAAAAAAAAAAAAGAATGAGGGAGGGGAAAACAAGTTTCATCCCCGCAGAGCAAGCAAGCCAGTTTCTCTAATCTAACTGACCTGGTGATCAGGAGTTCAAAGGATTTAGCCCTCACCTTCCTGCTGACTCTTACCTCGGGGATAGTTGCAATGACTTTGCCCAGTCAGGGTGCCTCCTGGCTCCTTTCATCTTCGGTGGTCTTGATGAACCCCCAGGGATGGCGTAGTCCATGCTTTTCTCTGGATGAGACCAGGCACCCCTCTGAGAAATCAACCTATCTACCTCTCACATATAGTCACCTTGGAAGCACTCCTCTCAGAAGCTATGCACTGATGCCAGCATTTAATCTGCGCTTCAAAGCAATTTTGGAACTCTTTCTGGAATAGCCATCAGAGCTATATTCATGTGAGGTCTGACAAGTTCGTAAACTCATTCTAGAAAAAGTGCTCTGAAGGCTGGACTAGGTGCCAGCGTCAGTACATAGCTTCCAAAGGGGAGTACTTTGAAGGTGAATATAGTGATATTCAGCAATGAGGCCTGTTGCGCTTTTTCTAGGATGAGTTCTCAAATTTAATTTTTCAACTTTGTACATGGGGTGCGAAGTAAGGAGCCACCCCTCTGCTCATAGACCAAGGCATTGAGGACAGTGTTTTATGTGAAAGTCAACATTAACGACAAGGCTTCTGCTTATCCTCTGGTCAAAATCATCACTACGGTGGGGCTTGGAGTCTAGCCTCCATGCGCTTGCAGCCTTGCCTCCCTCGGTGGCAAAAGCACAGGCTGCGAATCACAGACACCATGGCCTTCTCTGTTACTGACCAAAAGTGAGCAGTGAAGTTGTGACTCAGAACTCTTGTTGACTGCTTTTCCTAGAACGCTCAATGCAAGATTACCTGCCCAGTCATCCAGGCTATTCCTACACACCTTGGTTTAAGATCCTTTCACTGTACATACTAGTATATCACATTTACATTTTTAGTAAGTTACCTTTTTAAAGCCCAATATCTGCTTCTTCAGGAACAGTTCTATTGAATGATTTTTACCCTCAAAAAAATGACAAATACTTTTTTGTGCATTTTTGTGTGGGGGCCCTTGTTCGGTGTTGCTTTTCATGCTTCATAATTTTTTGTTGAAAACTAGACATTTTGAATACTATAATGTGGGGGTTCTAGAAATCAGATATTCTCTTCTTTCCAGCACTGTTTTATTGCTGCTTATTGTAGTTACTCTTCTTTATTTATTTAATGACTTTTCTGCATTAATTTTGTGAAGTATATATTCTTTGACATGTGTGGCCATTGATGTTTCTGTTTCTTTAGCTGAATGGTTAGTGATTGGACAGAGATTTCCTAAACACTTGAAGGGAAAAATCTCTTACTCTTTGCTGTGTGTGTATGTGTGTGTGTGTGTGTGTGTGTGTGTGTGTGTTGGAGCATGCATTCAAGACTCACCTAGAAGTTCACAAGTCTCTCTTAGCCTTTACTTTCTTCTGGAGAATAGCAGAAAGTGAGCCTTAAGGGGAAGTTTAGGGCCTTCTGAGGTCTGTCCTGAGCATGCACAAGCCAGAACTGTGTGCATATGTTTATTGGAGCTTTTCCATGTCCTTACTCATCAAAGCATTTTATTCCCCTGCCTTTTCTCCAAAGATTTACTTTTTCTGATTTTTATGTTAACTATTTACCATTGCCTGAGGTAGCAGTGAGCAAAACATTTGCCTCTTAAGTTTTTTGCAGTTTTTTTTTGACCAGGGCCAGGTTTGAACCCACCACCTCTGGTATATGGGTCCAGTGCCCTACTCCTTTGAGCCACAGGCGCTACCCTCTCTTCATGTTTTTTATAACATTCTCTGTGTATCTGCTTTAGCAATGGAAGAGTTCTTGGCTAGATGAGATAAAGGTAAGCCTTTTGAGATAATCGTTCAGGGAACTACCAGTCAGGTCAAAATAAATAAATTTTAATTCTTTCCAAATCACATCCACTCTGCTTCCCACAGTAATGATAGCTGCCAGGGCTGTCATTGCAAGGCTGTTGCTAAGCTGGACAGTTGGAATGGAACTGGGGTCAGTTCAAATGCCAAAAGCTGCTTGTTCTTATTGAGGCTCAGTTGGATTTTCCTGATTAACCATTCTCCTCCTGGATACAAGCTGTCAATTAGTTTCCAAAGTTCTAAAACATGGATTTGCCAGTTTGGGGGTTTTTTTGTTTGTTTGTTTGTTTTGTCTCTGTTATGGGCGGATAGACTTCTGAAATTCTTTACTCAGCCATTTTCACTGACATCATTCCTTTGCTGTTTATTTTTAAAGGTGGGAATTCTATATTCTATTCAGCAATTTTTTGTTTTATGGGTTTTCTTTTTTTAATTCATGAAGGTGTTTGGGTATATGTAGCCCATCATATTCTGGAATCGTAATTTACCAATCATTTTCAACCCACTCAGTTTGGCCTCTACTGCCCTCCTACAATAAATTTACTCTTGTTGAGGTCACAAATAACCTCTCATCTGCCAAGTTTCAGTGAATACTGTCCTATTCTCAACTATCTAATCTTCTCAACAGCATCTGACAGAGTAAACTAGCACCTTGTGAAAATACGAACCTATCTTGATTTCCATGGAACCACATTCCCCAGTATTGTCTCCCTTCCTTCTTGCCCATATTTTGTTAGTTCTTTGTCTTAGTCATAACAATAAAAATTGGACTAAATACCCACATGGTAATTTGTAATGAACAATGATTTATCTGGCTCATCGATCTGAAGAATGGTAAGTCCAATAACATAGCAACAGCATCTGTTGAGGGCTTTTGCACTGTGCCATCCCCTAACAGAAGGAGGAAAGTGAGAGCTAAACTCACTTTCATAATGACCCACTTGTCGGGAGCCTATGGCCCTGGTCTCGGTTAGCGCAGGAAGGAACCAGGCAAGAGGCAGATTAGAAGTACAAGCTTGTGGAAGGCGGGCTAGCCCTTACTTTCCGGGTAGCCCCGAGCAACCACCACACCAGCCTTTTATCGAAAGGGAATAATACAGGTGAGGGGAGTAATTAACAATGACTACAGGCTGAGGGCCCGGGCTCCTCCCACAAGGAACTCCTGTGGACGAATGGCCCAAGGTCCATGCCTCAGCCGCAGATCATCTTGCTCAGATGTCATCTGGCTCTTGGCGTCTCCTACACCCACTCTCGTGATAACAACCTTAATCCGTTTATAAGGGCAGAGCCCTCATGGCCTAATTACCTCTTGAAGGTCTTACCTCTCTCTTAATACCATCGCAATGGCAATTAAGTTTCAGTGTGAGTTTTGGAAGGCACATTAAAACCACATCACTCCCTCCAATAAATCTTCTTCTTTCTCCTAAAAATCCTGACATATTGGAGATTCTCAGAGTTTGGCCCTTGCCTCTCTTTTTCTTTTTTACATTCTTCGTTGTGTACTATCAAAGTTATATCCCAAACCAAGACTATTCTCTGAAACAACATAGTCTCATATCCAGTTGTCTTCTGGACATCTCTACTTAGATGTCCCTCTGTGGACAAGCGCAGACCGTGAAGACTTGACACCATGACATCTAGCCTGGGTCTAAGGGCTAGCAAATCTGATAACTTGTACTTGGCTTCAGTCGCCTCCTCTTTTGTTCCACTAGTAGTCAGAAAATTAAAAGAGAAACTGATGAAAGAAGTCCGTGTAGATTTCTGCTTGGTTTGATAAGTTCAAAGCTGGGGTTCATTGAACTTACCATTTTCCTATAAGAAAAATAAACTATGAGGTCTATGATTGTCTATTTTGTTAATAGGGATAGATGAGTACTGAGGGCATTTGGCAACCAGATGCTCATTGGTGACCTTCAGGAAGGCAGTTTCAGTCATACGATGGTGATAGTGGTCACAGAGGCCACCTTGTGATAATGAGTATAAACTGCTCCACTGAGAGGCCTGACTGTGAGGGGGAGGGGAGCCTTAAAAGAAAGGTCACTGAGGCCTGACTGAGGCAAGGCAGCATGTGTGCAGGAGACACTCAAGAAGGTTTACATCCAGACAGGAACGAGATTTTTAAATAGATGAGGATGAAATAAAGGTTGGAAGGAAAGAAGTGTTGGTCCGAGGTGGGAGGGCCTCATCCAGCAGCACCTACAGAGGCTAAAGCCCAAGTCTAGAAGACCGGCCTGTGGTTGCACAATGATGAGGTTGACAGCATCATTAGGGAAGTAGGGAAGGACATGCCATCAGAGAGAGAATAGAGAAGTTGAGGGCTCTGCTGCTTGTGCCGATTTAGGGAGGTTAGGAAAAGAAGAGCAATGTGGGAACATGAGCTTAGCATGTGGGCATCACTTAGAATTCGGTGAGTTACAAGTCACAGAAAGCAACTCAAACCGGCTAAAGCCAGAAAAGGGAATTTTTTTGAGATTTACAAAATCCTTCAGGAGCTGCAGAATCAGGAATGACAGCAGCTCTGCAGGGACTAAAAGCAAGAAGGATACAGATCACCTTCTCACAGGAAAAGCCTGGGCAGGACGCCTCTGCAGGACACTCTTGTGCTGGAGGGAGAGCACCATTGTCATAGCAGGGCTTCAGTACTGCCACCAGTGCTACAAAGTCAGCTCTGTTCATCTCTCAGTAATGCTAGGGGGCAGAGGCATATGATTAGCTAAGCCCTGGTCACATGGCCATATCTGACAGCCTTCTAGGGACAGAGCAGATTCTTTCCTTATGGCTTCCAAAGAGAAAGATGGAAAATTTCTCCAAAACAGCCTAGATAGGGTATAGCCAACAATAAATTCCATTCCACTGTAACAGAGAGGTGAAGTGCAGGTAATCTGGAGACTCAGGGGGATTTGAATGAGTTTGTCACCTTAGAGAAAAGAACCAGTCAGGGAGGGGTTAATGGAGCAAAAGGTGGGGAACACAGAAGAGCAAGCAGAGGTCACTGCCCAGGGGGACGGCCCATCAGAGTCTGCTGGGGGGAAGCAGGGAGGAAGCTGCCTGTGGGGAGAGGTGTGAGCTGAGCGGGAAGGACCTGGAAGATCTCCCTGCTTCCCATCTGTTCTACCACCTGCCTTTCCACAGCAAGCAGGTGTTTTCGTGATGAGAAGGCTTGTTCAATAACGTAAAACTGACCAACATGGTGATTCAACATTTTCTAAAATCTGATTTTTGTACCTAGGTTTCAGGGAGGGGAATCATTTCATACCCACTTCTTGCTGGGCCCTGTGGGGTGTGTGTGTGGGAGAGGGTTGCCTTTGAAGCCTGTGCAGCTGATCCTGCAGAAACCCTCCTCCTCCCCCACCCCTACTCCAGGGAAGGGTGACGTCTCCTTGGAATCTCAGTGCATCCCATTCCTAGGACTGCCCTCCTACTGCAGTCACCTTGCCCTCTTTCCTCTCAGCCCCATGTCAGAAGTCCCTCCTGCAGCCATGTCCTGAGCTGCCCAGAGGGAGCCCAGCACCCACAAGCGGGGCCTATGCTACTGGTCAGTCCCACACACACACACTACTGGGAGTTTCCTCTTTTGAAAAACCCACAACAAAACTTTGCAGCTGATAAAAACCTTTATCTAAAAGCCATTCAGTTCAATAGGGAGCCCAGACAATTGTCCAAGTGGAGCAAAGATTCACAGATGAGTAGTGTTGATTTGAACCCAACATTTTCAGAGGCCTAAAGTTGAAGTCCCCAAGAACTACAGAAGCCAAGAGCTATCCTGTGCCCCCTACACAGAGACTGCAGGAGTGTGTCAGTTGATATGACAGCCTCCAGCTGTTAGCTCTTTCAAAGTAAGCCTCAGCTTCCCAGCCAACGTCACTCCTTTCTTGGGTGTTCCCCAGCCAGTGACCATGCCAGGCCATCACACACAAGCCTGGCCACAGTAGTCAGACCCCTTCAATGGGTGATCTGCTCAGAGCTATCAGGTTTTCCAGGCACTCTGGCATTTCCCACCCTGCCTGGCTTCCCCCTCTCCTGAACAGGTATTGATCCCTTTTAAAGCCCTCATCTCAGCATCTGCCGCTGAATCCCAGGTGTGACACCTCATTCATCCAGCCATAACAGTCATCTCCTGGACTTAGCTGCCACAAGGTTAAAGGTGATGTGTGGCAAATGCTACAATAGAAGTTGAAACAAAAGGTTATGGTTACAGTGCCTGAATCAACTCATTGCCCCTAGGCCACCTCTTCCCCAGATCGGAGTTTCAGACTCTAGAAAATATGCCTAAGGATCCAGGTCACAACCAAGGTGCTTTCGTCTATGCTCTGGTCTGGTATGCCTGGGTGGTTTTCCAATGCCTAATTCTGGATTCTGCACCTTTGTCCTTCTGTCCAAGATCCCAAGACACTAAAGACCCGAGACAAGTAGAGTCCAGGGTTCTAGACCACTTCTGGGGCCCTGGGCCATGAATGCTAGAGTGTTCTGTGGACTACAGGGCATGGAAAAAGCTGAAATTAAAAGCCAAGCCAAGCATCAAATGGAGACACAAGGCCAAAGGGTAGAGACAGACTTTAGGCCCAGGGCAGCAGGCCTGAGGCCAGGGACAGTAGCATAGCACCCTGCAGCGGCTGAGTGGTGAGACAGACCAAGGACATGCTCAGAGTACCAGCAAGACACAAAAGTTCCCCTTTGGTGGATCCTACATAGTTTCATGACTTAAAAACCTAAAAAGAATATTTTAAATCCAAGATAATGGAAGTTTTATGTATAGTAGTTTATATTAAAAGTATGGGTGAGGGACAGGAGGACTTCATACTCCTGGCAGCAGGACTTGTACAAAGTCCCTGTGGTCTCGGGCATGGGTGACAAGGAAAGTGTTAAAGGTGTGGAGCACTAACCATGGGGCACTAAGTGGGGACGTCCCTCTGGAGGAAGATCTGGAGAGGTTCATTGAAGTTTGATAGGCCAAGAAAGGAAGCCAGAGTGTACGTCCTGTGGGAAGGCCAGCTGTAGTAACAAAGAGGACCAACTGTGTCATGACTCTATGCAGTGGAAGTTCATTTCTGTCTCCCACAACTGTCTAAGATGTGTCTTCTGACAAGTGGGGGCTCAGGTTCACACAGTCATTCAGGGACCCAGACTGCAGGGATCTACCATCTTCTACATGGGAATTCCAAGGTGGCCCCATCCCACAAAATAAGAAATGAATTTAAAGGAACACAGGGGGGGGAGGGGGGAGTCCTGTGGGCTAGGTAGGCCTAGAAGTGGCCACTTCATCTCTGCTCATACCCAGTGGCCAGGATGCAGTCACACCTAACTGCCAAGAGGCTGGAAAGATAGAGTATCCGTGTTCCCAGGGAGAAGGGAAGGACAGAGTCAGGTGGAGAGTTAGCATTCTCTGCCCAGAGTAGGGAATCTATGATGACTAAGGCACGCAGAGGGAACGTGGGGAGGATGGCTAGAGGCATGCTGATAAACACCTAACAGCCAGCTCTCTGGAAGAAAAAAACTTTAAGCCCTAATTTGTAGAATTTGCAAGGTTTCCTTGGTGTAAATACTGACCAGCATGCTGTCACTGAACATGGAATTGAGGAGAGAGCACAGTAGCCACCCATCGCCATACAGATGTGTAAATGTAAATAACCTTAAAAATGATAAAATGTATTACAATGATTAGGAAGCAATATTTGTTACTTTTGTTTTAAATATTGATTTAATTATAATTTAATTTCTAATGATGTCCTTATTTAAAAAAAAAATAACTGGCTTACAAAATACCTGAAAATTTCACAATCATCTCCTTGCCAATTGGTATTGCCCAGGTTGGCCCAGCATACCGCTGGGACAGACAGAAAGAGAAACTGGAGGGTGGCGCCTATGGCTCAAAGGAGTAAGGCGCCACCCCCATATGCCGGAGGTGGCAGGTTCAAAACCAGACCCGGCCAAAAAAAAAAAAAGAAGAAAAGAAAGAAAGAGAAACTAGAGCTTGAGGGTGGGAGCTGCCCAGAAGACCTTGAGCGACATGCTAGGGAACTGGAGCATCAGCCTCCAATCAGCAGACAGAGAGCACCCCAAGCAGGCAGGCAGGGGACACTGCTGCTGGTGACAAATGGGCGGGCATCAAAGGACCAGAATGGCAGTGATTCCCCCTCTGCCTGCAGAGCAGTTTACTTCAGCCCTCCCCAAAGCTTCTGAAACATCCGCCCAGCCCTCCAAGCAGGGGTCCCAATCTGTATGGCACCTTTGTGCAAGGCAGAGAAAAGCCCCCTGACCTAGCTGCATGACCCCCATGCTAGAGCCAGTAGAGCTCAACCCCAGCAGCCCACCTCTCTCTACCCAACACCTGGGTGCAGTGCACAAACTATGCAACAGCACAAGTTTCTCCAGTTGGGTTTGGGTCAGAGGACCCTTTCTACTTTCTGACTGGGAGATTGATTGGCAGATGTTCCTGTCCTTGAGGCAGGCAGAGGGGGAATCACTGCTACTCTGGTCCCCCTCTGGGTGGCAGCAGAAAGGACCACGACTGGTGGGCCCACCCCCAAACCTGTATATCTATCTTCTAAAGCCTTAGCTCTCAACCCCAGCTGTATGTTGTATCACCAGAGGGGCTTTTACAATTCCTGATGACCACACCAGACTAGTTAAACCAGAGCCCCAGGCTGTGGGCACAGGTCTTGGCCGTCCAAGCTCTCCAGGGTGGAGCTAAGGCTGAGAACCGCTGTTCCGAAAGCATCCTGGCTCTAGGAAAGTCGATATTGGTGGGTGACCATCCCACCAACAGATGTATGTTCCAACAGATATCCTCTCCACACACCCTACAGCTCTTGACCTAGAGCAGCCCTCAGAACACGCCGTGTGAGTTGAGGCGGGAAGTCAGTGAAGGTAGACCCAGGACCACTGGGGCAGAGGGACACGCTCTGTGTGTGGGTACAGGACAGTGGGGGGGAAAGAGACCATTTTTCTGTCTCTACTGCTAACCTACACCTGTATTTCCCCTCCTTGGTCTGAGTGTCATGCTTGTAAGGGAAAAGAGTGGTGCTATTTCTTCAAATAAAGTTTATGCAGGAAGTCAGCATGTTCAACAGATCCCCTTGCTCTGCTCTTGTCCCCATTGCCACCTACAACCCAGCAGGCTTGGGCCCAGGGCCCCTGAGCAGGGTGGATGGAGGGGGTGGCTCTGCTTTCCCTTCCAGCTCCACCCTGTGGGTCCTTCATCCAGGGAAGTGCTAGGAGTGTGGCCTGAGGGACGAAAGGAGAGAGAACTGCTTTTTTCCACTCACTCCAGCTCCCCCAGCCTTCTCCCATGGAGAATCTGGATTAGCTCCTGTCCTGTCCCCAGCCTGACTTCTGGTTTTGAGCCCAGAGGCTGTGGGTTCATCCAGTTCTAGCTCTGATCCCCAGAAAAGCAGTCAAATGAACACAGTGACTTAATGTCATTGGGGGAAACAGCTGCACCGGAAATGCGCCCAGAGGTGGTTTTTTTTTTTAACCAAACAAGCGTGAGTGGACCCAGACTAAGTCTCGGGGCATTTTCTTGCCTCTGACTTAGAGAAACTGGTCCAGGCTGCATTACTCACAGATGGCTTCCTGATTGCTCAAGATATTGTCATGGGCCACAGGACTCACCCTATGACCTTGGTGTCAACATGAGATTTTCCAGCTTGATAGCCTCCCCACTCCTTGTGGGTGGACCACTCCTTGTGGGTGGTCTCTGTCCCAGCCTGACTTCAACCTTGTACCTGGCCTTAAAGGAAAAGGAAATCAACATTGTCTTTGGTGGTGTTTTTGGATCTGCCCATCGAGCCAGTATTTCCTATGGATCTCCTGACCTGACTCCACCCAGAGGTCAGGGAAGAAGTGCATGAGGGGACATCCCAGGGGCCAGATAAGGGAGAATTTTATGAGTTTCACATGCTCAAAGCATGACAAGGCCTGTGCAGCTGAATCAATGTGGAGAAGGAGAGGGAGCTGCACGTGGGAAGGCACGGGGCACATGGGAGACACCGGAGCAGTACGTGCAAAGGCCCAGGGCACATGGGAGCAGGGGCTGCACATGCAGATGGTTGTGTGGAATATCAGAAGAGATGAGTCAGCCAGGCACTTAGGCTCATGTCTGTAATCCTTGTACTTTGAGAGGTCAAGGCAGGTGGATCACTTGAGCTCAGGAGTTCGAAACTGAATAAGAGAGAGACTCCGTATCTACTAAAAACAGAAAAACTAGCCAGGCATGATGGCAGGCACTTATAGTCCCAACTACTTGGGAGGCTGAGGCAAAAGGATTGCTTGAGCCCAAGAGTTCGAGGTTGCTATGAGCTACAATGACACCATGGCACCCTACCTAGGGCAACAAAGTGAGACTTGGTCCCCAAAAAAAAAGAGATGAATCAAAGAGAAAGCCATCAAAGGCCTTGAACATCATGTCAAGGTGTCTATCCATCCTGCTCAGGAGTCTCTGGCAGTTGGAACAAGTGACTTGATGCTGAGTAAGACAGCTCTGTCCCCGGGGACTCTGCTTCCTCCCACCCACTTGGCTATGAGGCTCACCACATCCTGCTGAGTCGCCCTCCTTACTCTCCAGTCCTCCCTCCTCTCCACAATCCAGACTCTCCCATCCCTAGTGTAGACTGCTGCAGTGATCTTCTAGTGGGCCTTTCTTCCCCTTCTGCTGCTGGGGTTGGTTAAGTATTAATAGGACATTCTGGGGTGCTTGGAAGGTTGTGGAGGGCCAGAGGGAGAGCATGGCCATTCAAAGAGGGGGGCCACTGTTTGAATCCTTTTTCCCCCCCCCAGCTATTAAGAGGATCACACACCGTACTCAGGTCCAAATAACTGAGCCCCAGGCTTAGATACTCAAGATGACACACAGGGTGATGATCAGCTGCAAAAACACAGGTCACTATCTAGGAAGTTCATTGAAGACTTCCAAGCCAGGAACCACATGTTAACATGAAGGGGTTGAAACTGGGGTAGACAGACTGATGGTGTTGAAAAGCGAGAGCTGCAGAGACACAGCCCTGGTTCAGGTGCCTACCCCACCACTCAGTAAGGTGACATTGGGCAAGTTATTTAACATTGCTGTGGAATGTTTCATTTTCCTTGTTTGAAAAGCCATGATTAAAACACCTGCCTCTGGAATCTGAGAATTAAATGAGATACTGAAAGTTGGTGCCTAATAAGTGATAGCTATTATGGTGCCATGTAATAGGTTGCTAATAAATGATAGCCATTATTGTGATTGCATTTCTTGGACAAATTTTAGGTTTTTGAAGCTGGACCTTCCCAAAAGCCCCAATACACACCCTTTAGAATTATGCTAGGATTAAACAGAAACTTGGCAATTAGCAGAGATTCACACTTCAGGTTAAGGAGATTTTTGAGTTCCTACTATGTGCAAAGCCTTAAACGAAAAGCTCTTGGATATTCTTATTCCTATTATCTTACTGAAGAGTCATAAGTAGTTAACATCCCTAACAGGTAAATCTTCTGGCTGCTCGAGTGCCCTAAGGATCTGATCATGTCAGGCTGTTAGCTCCAAGAAACACATGTATTTCAGCATTTCAAAACCGAAGAACCACGACCTCAAAAGCGTCTCAACGGGTTGGGTGGGCACTGAAGGGGTCGTTACCCTGGAGCGTTTCTGGCTTTCAAGGGGGTCAACCTCTCTCACCAAGCGCACTCTCCCACTCTGGCCTTGGCGGGGCGCTGACCAAAGTCCCCACATTGCCTCCAGCCTCTTGGCTACCTCAGGCTCCCTGACACGCACCCTGAGGAGCTCTTCCAGCGCAGAGAATGGCCGGGCCCAACCCAGGAACAGGCTCGCTGGCTGGAGCGCTCCGCCCAGCTCCTCTCGCCCCTCCCCTCCGGCCCCGCCCAGGTCCTCGGCGCCCAGCCGGCTGAATGGACACCACGCCTGCGCCCGGGCCTGGCGGAGGGAGTGCCAGGCCGGCCCCGCCCTGGCTCAGTGATTGATCGGCTGTGATTACTGAGCCTTTAGTGGTCCGCTTGCCTGAGAATTTATTCTAGGATGGATAAATAATGCATCCAGGTTTCTGTAGTCCAAGGCAAGCCGTCAGTCCGGAGCCAGGAGAGGGAAACGAGGGAGCCTGGCGGGTGAGGCCAGCAGCCACAGGGGCCAAGCCAGCAGGGCATGAGGAAGAGCAAAGGGAAGTGGATGACAGCATGATCGGCCCCGCGGGTCCGGCTGGGCAGCTGCAGGAACATGCTGAGCCCAAAGATCAGGCAGGCCAGGAGGGGTAAGTCCAACTTTCTGGGTTTTCTCTGGGCACAGCGCGTGCCTCCTGGCAAGCGTGTGTGCTGACACTTAGCCAGCTGTCGCACTGGTGTCAGAGGGGGCAGGCGTCCTGGGACTCTTGTGGCTGAATGGTGAGCATCTTCGTGACTGAGATGCCCTTCCCAGTCAGGCTCCTGGACTGTGTGGGATCAGACTTGAGATTACTAAAGGGTAGTGGCCGTCTTGATGCCTGCGTGGATATGCAGACTTCACCCAACGTTCCGCGTTTGATGTACTCCCTCTTTTGCTCCAGGTGACCAGGAGCAAACTCTTTCCTTCTTTAATATAAAGAAACATGCCCCCAAATGACCAATGCCTGTGGCCAACACAGGAGTGGCCCTTACCAGTAAGGACAATGTCCTGGCGTATAGAGACAGCTGGCTTTAAGCAAGGGTCTTCATTCCCTCTTCTGTGCTGGAGCCTGCATGAAGCAATCTTCAGGATCCTGCCAGGAGAATCCCCCTGGAAAGCCACAGGGCCTGGAGCCAGGAGGGGGAAGGGGAGGAGATGCAGAGGCAAGTAGGGGATGAGAGTGGGGAGAGTCTAATCTGGGCTAGCCAGCCTGTGTCCAGCCAGAGGTGTCCCAGCAGAGAATGCTGGAGACTTGCCAGGGGATGGAGCTAGGCACAGCATCTCTCTGGACAGCAGCTTCTTGGCAGAGCAAGTATCATTTTGGATGAGAACATCCTTCTTATATGAAAATAGAATGTATCTTTTCAGGTGGCCAGTGATGGGGGTGGGTGCTGAGCCTCCCTTATAAGCAATGAGGATGAGGATGGGTCTTTGGACGTGGATGAAGCTTGCCTGGAGAGTTTGGGAACAATGTGTATCTTCTCCCCAGGTGTTGGTGGCAGGGGAGCTCCAGTCTCCTGTAGGCTCACAGGGAACACACCCACCTTATTAGTATAGCCAAATACTTAGGTGACTTTCCTGGATGGGACAGCCTTCCAGTGTGTTGCACAGCCATTGGGACCCTCTCTGCGTGCATTGGGATAGGCTTTACCCTGTGGGCCCCAATGGGCAAAGGAGGACCTTCAAGGCTCTGCTGAGATACGGGGTGATGGCCCAGAGAGTAGATAGGCCAGATCACTTAGAGCGAGCTCAGTTCTACCCTCCCACTCCTGTCTTATTGAGCTAGACACTGGCCACATGTGGCTATGAAGCATTGGACATGTGACTAGTCCAAACTGAGAAAGATACATAACAGATTTTGATGACTTAGTACAAAAAAATGTAAAATATCTCATTCATAATTATTTTATATTGATGACATGCTGAAATGACAATATTTTGGACATGTTCTGTCAAATAAAATATATTATTAAAATTAATTTCATGTTTTTCCTTTACTTTCTTTTAAGTAGCTGCTAGAACATTTATAATTATGTATATGGCTCATATGACATTTTTATGTTTCTGTTGAGCAGTATTACTCTAGGAAGAGACTAGAACAGGCATCCTCAAAATACGGTCCATGGGCCACATGCAGCCTGCCTAGGACATTTATGCAGCCAGACAGGTGTTTTTGCTGCCGCTGCCTGTCGTGCTTAGCAGCCAACTCATCCTGGAGCCTGTAGTCCAGCCTTTCAATGGTCTGAGGGACAGTGAACTGGCCCCCTGTAAAAAGTTTGAGGACCCCTGGACTAGAGCTTCAGCAAAGGGGCTCACAGGCAGCCTGTCTTAGGAATTCCAAACTTGTTATAAACATTTGCTTTAAGTCAGTGGCTCTCAATCAGTAGGACTTTTGTCCCCCTAGGGAACATTTGGGAACGTCTGGAGACATTTTTAGTTGCTCCAACTGAGAGGTGCTACTGGTATCTAGTGAATACAGGCCAGCCACACTACACTGCACTTCTTCCTAGTCCTCAGGGTTCCATGAGCCGCCTGCCACAGGACCTTTGCACACCCTGCTTCCCTTTGGAATGTCTCCAACACTCACACTCATGGACACACATAAGCTCACACCCATTACTGCTACTCATGCCCCAGCTTTCAGCTCACATGCTGCCAGCCAAAGACATTTTCCCACCCAGTCCTAGCTGGGTCCTCTGCTGTATGCTCTCCTTTCCTTCCCAGCATGTACCTTGGGTTGTAGTTCTACACTTCTGAGTGTGACTATTTGATGAATATTTGTCACCTACACTGCACTGTGTGCTTCATGAAGGCAGGGACCATTTCTGGTTTTAAAGATTATTATTTCCCATATGCCAGGTACCTGATGGGCACTCAATATATTTTTTTTTTAATGAATGAGTGACTGAATAGTTGAATAGTGGGGACAGCATTACCTTGGAGGATGAGGCAGTGTCTCTATCCTAAGTGGTCCAGGTCCTTAGGAAAGTCAGCCTCCTCCCTTGGTTGATTTGTATGTTGCAAATATTTTCTCAATCTGTGGCTCACCTGTTACTCTTATACTCAAAGGGGTTTTTCCCCAGATTTACATATTTTTTAAGTCTTATGTCATAAATTTATCAATATTTTCTGTTTTGGTATTTCTGCCTTTGCTTGGAAATTTCAAAATAAAATTAATATTTCTGTTAAGGAAAATTGGCTGGGCACAGTAGCC
This sequence comes from Otolemur garnettii, assembly GCF_000181295.1. Taxonomy (NCBI): domain Eukaryota; kingdom Metazoa; phylum Chordata; class Mammalia; order Primates; family Galagidae; genus Otolemur; species Otolemur garnettii. Next base: position 1,031,368 of record NW_003852612.1, on the reverse strand, counting down.
TATATTCCTGTAATCCTAGCACTTTGGGAGATAAAGACTAGAGGATTGCTTGAGGCCTAGAGTTTGAGACTAGCCTTGGCAACATAGAGAAACCCTGTCTCTACCAAAAAAAAATTTTTTTTAAATTATCTTAGGCATGGTGGTGCACATTTATGGTCCCAGCTATTTAAGAGGCTGAGGTGGGGGATCATTTGAGCTTAGCAACTCAAGCCTACAGTGATCTGTGATTGTACCACTGCATTCTAGCCTGGGC
>NW_003852612.1:1030466-1030998 GCF_000181295.1 Otolemur garnettii | reverse complement strand
TTTCCCACCAGAAAGTAAGCCAACATTTATTGTATACCTACAGTACTGGCATTTTTGTTGTACTTACCTCATTTAAATCTCATGACTACACTATGATATAGTATTATTATTACCATTTGACAGAGGTGGGAGGAGAATTTATATTTGTGTTTGTTCAGTGCTAAAGCCTCTGCCTTGTCCCTAACCCAGCACTATCTAAAGGCTGCTGCAAGTGGCCTCGCATGTCTCCAGGTGAGCAATAGATTTTTTGAATAATAAAATGCAGTAATATTTTTAAGAAGGTGCCCCCATTGTACCTAAACACATTTAGATTAGATTTAGATAACTGATGGAATGTTTAAAATTGGATTATTGGTACTAGTAGGAAACTAAGCAAATGAAAAAGCAAGGCAATCATGAACTCCAGGAAAAACAAAAGGTGATTCACGAAAGAAAAATTATTATTGTATACAACATAGCTCAAGTGAGAGTAGCAAATGCACCACACTGATAATGAAATTCTGTTATTTATCTAACCAAAATCATGATGTAA
>NW_003852612.1:1018991-1030229 GCF_000181295.1 Otolemur garnettii | reverse complement strand
AAAGAGGAATGAAAGTAAAAGGACAAGAGACTGCTGAGTTTCACCCCAAGGCTTATAGGACAACCTGAGAAGTGGTGGGGAGATGATAGCCCAGAGGTCACCTGACCTCACATCAGCTCAAAATGGGGGCTTGTTCAGAGCCCTGTGTGATTCTACTCTTAACGGGCAATCAACGCATCCCCAGTTCTCCTCTGATTGCTTAGCTCTTAATGGTGTGACTTACTGGGATATGGCCATGGTGACCCCATGCTGCCCCTGAGGCTCGTTGGGTTGCTGAAGTTTCCCTACGAGAGACCACCTTAATGCATTGAGAGCGGGGCAGCTTAGGGACCATAACCTGGTTAGGTGATACAGCATCTGCCTTTGCCTGATTGAGAGAGGATCATGGCTAGCAGAGTGGTCAGTTAGGCTTGCCAAGGAGAAGGGCATGAGAACCATTCTGGAGGCTACCAATGGGATCTGGGCTAGAGCTAGCCTGGGACTGGAAGCCTCATACATAGGAACTTGGCTGGAGAATAAAGCCTGAAAGAGATTTACCTAGTGGTCTCCCTGCTTCCAGTTCAGGCTTTGACATCACGACTTGTAGCTGATATTTTCCCTGACAGCAGAGGTACCCAAGCCTGACATCCTCCCCATTGGCCAGGCCCTTAAAATGTGAAGAGGACCAAGCTCTCTCTTGTCTCAAAGTCTGCCCAGCACTGAAATGAAATTGCAGAGCATAACCCTGCAGATTGTCAAAGGGTCCAAGACAAGTCCTGGGGAAACTGATTAGAGGAAATAAAAATTCTCAATTTGGGGATCTTTGAACAACAGTGGCCTCAAATCATATTGCATTCAGATTCTTTGGAATACTGCTTATTCTAGGATTTTCACTGTTTACTTCAGGCATTATTTTTATACAATAGAACACACAAATCTTAAATGTCCATTCAATGACCACCACCCGGAGGAAGACAGAGTTTCCCTTAAGCCCAGATGTTCTCTCCTGTGCCTTCTGTCGCTCCTGCGTGCTTTCCTCTCAGCTAGAGTGACACTTTTCCAATTCCTGTCACTGCAGAGTGGTCTTGTGTATTCTGAAATTTCATATAATCAAGGGTCTGAATCTCTACTTAATATGTTAAAGGCCATGTATAGTTATTCTATTTTCCTCTTTAAGAAAAGAAGAAAAGTGAGAAAATTCCTATTGAGTGTTTAGAATGTGTCTGAGGTGTGCTGGGCCTTCCATTTATATGTAAGCATCCCATTTTAATCTTTACATCAACTCTGTGGCTCAGGGGAGAGAATAGATGTAGAATAATTTAAGTAAAATGCTGAAAACTGCACCACTAATAAGATCAGAGAGAGCTTAAATGATGACTCCCAAATACATCCTTGCCTTGAGGCCAGCGCAGGCCAAGTTGTCTCCAGGTGCCCAGAGATGCCAAGCTGTCTGATCCTGGCTAACCCCCATGTGCACCTGCCTTCATGGACAGGTATGCACAATGCTATGGCCAGGCACAGGGGCCAAAATGAAGGGTGGGGTTATAGCACCTGGCCCATCTCAGATTTATTCAGCTAAGAGGCAGCCTGGAAGCAGGAGAAAAGACCCAAATTAGATGGGACATGGAGGGGTGGGTGTCCTATGCAAATGGCCTCACTATAGGGTGCCAACATTGTTGGCTGCCATGGGTACAAATGTGAGTGGCAGGCTGGTGCCGTCCTGACCTGGTGATATTGAGGAATCTCAGATTTGGCTGCTATTTCACTTCAACTCTCTATATTTCTAGCAGAAAAAAATTTAGCTAGTTCAAATGTTGCAGACTTAGATGCCTCCTCCTCCCTGTTTGCATGAGAAGATAGGCACAAATTCAATTATTCATGCACTTACTAAGTATTAATAATGGCAGTCACCTTTGCTACTGTCTCCTGAACTTGTATAACAGGCTGTGAGCAAACACAACTGAAGAAACTATCCTTGTGCCCTCCACTGTCCCTGCAAGGCCAGGCCTTCCCCTGTCCCTGCCTGGCAGGCCTGAGGTCCACTCTGGGCACTCCTGAATGATGAGAAGCTAGAGTCACTTTTGTTTGCAATATACTTGTCAGTATTTTCACATCTGCTTTGGAAGCATGCTTCTTGGTCTGGCCCTCACTTTAGAAAAATCACATCTAGTGTGTCATGGTGCCTTGGTGGAACTTCCCTTTTGAAGTCCTGTTTATACATGTATAATCTCCTTTCACCCACAAAAGGCACCTATTGAAAAGAGACCACTGTTGTCTCATTTTTTCAGAAGCGGTAACTAAGTCCAGGGAAGTTAAAGAATTTGCCAGACAGGAAGGGGGAGTGCTGGGATTCAAAACTTGAAGCTTTTGAACATAGCAATGTGTACTTATGCATTTGAATACCAGGCCTGGATCCAGGCAGCAAAAGAGGAGAACTGTACCCAGTGGAGAAAGTCTCGTGTCATAGCCAGGGGCATAGACATGGAGTGAGCTGTGAGCCCCTGGGTGGCTGCATTTCAGGAAGGCAGTGGGGGACATGGTGACACAGTAGGGGAGTGGGCTATCCCACGTCCAGCAGGGTTTCAAACAGTATAGTGACGTGGCTGGCTGAGCATTAGGCAGTGATGCAGGCTGAAGTGTGGGCAGTGGGTCTGCAGGGAGTGGCCCGGAGGGCAGGGAGAGAGGGATGCCAGGTACACACCCACCATCTGCAGGGAGCACGGTGGGATACTGTAGTTGGAGCCGATCTGCTGAGAACACTTGGATGCTGCCAGCTGGGATCCTCTGCCTCTGGACACTCTGCCCACTCCTCCAACCCCCTGATTATTTATACTGGTTTTTCAATAACACAGGCTGAGAACAAACACTCCCAGCTCCTGACACTGCTATCACCCCCAGCCCCCAGACCACCAGTCTGTCTGCTGCTGCCTGAGGCCCTGTGCCAGGAGGTGAAGGGGGCTGTTTGTGTCCCGGAAACGGGCACTGCAAATTCAAGCCTCCTCCCTCCTCCTTTGTCCCCAGATATCTTTGACCAGCTGATGGGAAAACCAAATTTCTCTCCCCATGGCAGATGCCAGACATCCATAAGGGCGGCCCCTACCTGGCCAGCATTCTTTGGCATTCAAGATTCAAGGTGCTGCCAAATGCTAGAATAGTGTAGCTCCATCCTGGCCTTGTAGCTCCAGACAACTGAAGAAATTGGCCATGACCTTAGTGTTTGAAGGTGGGAATAAATGAGTTATTTGCAAGATGGGCCTGAACTGGGTTAGGAGGCTGCCTGAAATTTCTTCTCCAGGCACCCCTGCCCTGACTCTGTTATAATCATCAACAGCCCCAGTGATTACTTAACCAAGGGTGGAGAATGTATCGATCTAAGCTAATGGCTCATAGGCAGGCAGAAAATGAAATTTATAATTGACATTGAATTACATCAACTCCACCAATCACAGACTCTTAATGAATGGCTGCTAGTCTGAATAGAAGTGGAAGCACACAAAAGGGGTCCTGGGCCAGAGGCTCCTGAGCAAGGTCCAGGAGAGGAGAGAGTCTCCAGAGGGGCTCAGCTCACGGGGGAGCAGCGGTAATCACCTTTGGCTCCACACTTCTCCGCTTACAAAGCACTTGCAATCATCTTTGCCACAGTCTAGGAAGCAGTAGGATTAGTGTTAAGCACCCTCCGTAGCCTAAGCGCACATGTCAGTGTGACAAGAGACTGTCCAGCCAGAATTTGCTGTGAGGTCCTGGGCGTGATGTGAGGGGTCTGAGAACAGACCGTGGGATCACCTGCATGGATGCTTCAAGAGTGAGTCAGGGCTTCAGGGGTAGGCAGTCCAGCTGCAGAAAGGTGGCACAGACAGCTCATGTGGGGACCCGTCATGCTGGGGAGACACTGAGTTGTGTGGTGTGAGAGGGCTCATGGAAGCCTTCCCCATCGTGTCACCCTGACAGCTAAGTGTGCCGTGAAAGCTCTCTCCTTCCTGAGAAGGAGTCATCACCTCTTCCAAGGAGCCACAGTAAGGCGAACCCCAGAATGGGATGACAATGGAAGTAAGAGGAAATCTAACAGGAGGCTCTTTGCCAAAAGACAGGTTTCTATCAATCTGCTGGGGGCTTAGGGTAAGGTCTCTTCTAGGGCAGGGGTATGGCCCTGTGAGAATCAGGGTTAGAGCCTGGGAGTGGAGCCAGATTTTCCAGGTGGGACCCCTGCACTCTGTCACCTTCAGGGTCTTCTATTTCCCTACTGGGCACAGCCCTCATCCCCCACCATGCCCCCTAGGCTCACTGTATTCACCCCGGCAGGCTCACCTTCCCAGCCTCCCTGCCTGACTGCCTGACTGCCCCCTTCCCCCTTTGCGTATGGCAGGATGGCAGCAAGACCTGGCATTGGGAGTCTGTTTTCCCTTAGCTCAGCCAGGGCAGACATGTATCTTTCACCTCCGCACCCTAACAGCTCGTGCAGGTGGACATGCAGGAGGCTCCATTAATTCAAACTATAGATAAATGAATGCCAGGCCCAGTTGAATCTGGGGGTGCACCCTGCATGGAAGGAGAGAACAAACACTTTGGGTGTCTCCAAGCCTCACTCACCTCCTAACCTCAGACCAGCCTCCACTCAGCCAGGAGGCAAACCCAGGAAGAGCCGATTAAAATAACTTTTAAGAATGTGATCTTTTATATTGATTTTTAAAAAATCATTAAGATAGCCATTATGAAAAAATCCAATCTCTCTAGGTTTCCTCTCCACTGTGGGGTTGGGGAGGGAGGTGAGTTGTGCCCCGAAGTGAGACTCATTAAGAGGACCTGACCAGTTCCCTAGATCCCTCAGACGGGGACCTGGGGAAGAATAGATGGCCAAATAGGGCCCAGGAAGAATGCTAAGTGACAAGTTTAAGGGGGAAAAAATAGGGGGCATTCGGGAACCATCAAGTAATAAATCATCTGAGGCTTCTGCAGAACTGCCAGGACAGCATAGGACCCTGACAGAGGCCCCTTTTGCCCTTGGCTGCAAATTGCATTAACTTTATGAAACCATCTCATCCGGGCTCTCCAGAGTGCCTCTTCCATTACCTCGCCTCTCTCTTCTCAATCAATCTTTCAGCTTCAATACTTACCCTTTAAATCAATTCGGCTCTGAGGTCCATCTTGCTCCATCCCCAGCCCAGCTTTAAATCTCATTGACTTTTATAAATCAATTGGGCTTTAGCTTTCCCACAGCCACTGCTTAGTGCTCTGGGGCTGTCTTCTGGAACTACAGACAGGAAACGTCTGGCCCGCTGCAGGGCACCTACCCCCCTGAGCATCCCCAGAGCGGTGGTTCCCCTGTGGCTGCTCAAAGAGGGCCTGAAAACAAACAAGCCGATGTGCTCAGTGGGGGTCTCCAAAGTAGATCCTGAAATGAGGAGTCACATGCAGTAATTTTTAAAAGAGGGGTCCTCAGGGAACACCAGTGAAAGGTAGGGGGTCAGGGAGCAAGACAGGGAAGAGAAGGGAGCCAAGCCTAGGTGCGGAGCCCAGCAAAAGGAGACGTCAGCCAGAGCCTCCAGAAGAGGTCTAAACTGTGAAGTACACCTCTTTACCCAACTAGAAACCAAGCTGAGCAAACCTTTCAGCCTCTCACAGACTGGGAGTCCTAGGCACCCGCCGTTCTCCCAGTACCTGGGCAAACAGGCTCTAGTAGTCCAAGGGCAGTCTTCCAAAACCTTTTAGAAGTCAAGCACCATGAAGGAGAGAGGGGGCATAAAAGCAGGAGAAAGAATCCAAGAGAATTTGGACAAAGCTCCATCCACAGGGATCCCCTATGTAAGTTTTTCTGATGCATTCTGATAGCAAGTTTTTTGTTTTTTGCTTTTTTAGAGACAGGGTCTTACTCTTCCTCAGGCTGGTCTTGAACTCCTAAGCTCAAGCAATCCACCTGCCTCAGCCTCCCAGATTGCTAGGATGACAGGCGTTAGCCATGAGCCTGGCTGTGAGAGCAATTTTTGAGCATTGGCAGCTGCCAACTGCTCTTGTGGTTGCCCTGCTGAGAGCATGAGAGATCTGCACATACCCGGTTAGTGAGAGACACCCGGCAGACAGGCTGGAGTCCACCAAGGCATTCCAGAGAGGCTCACCTGCAGAGAGGAACACCGCCTGCTCACTCATAGCCACACACACAGGCTTGAGACGGCTGCCACTGGAGCCACCTGTGTGCTGTGTGCTGTGTGCTGACTGGTTCCATGTTAGTCCTTCCCACTAGCCTGGGAGCTCTGTGCAGCCAGAGGCTCTGTCCTTCTTGCCTGTTGCTGTGGTCCAGAGTCTCGCTTGGTGCTCATCACAGATAAATCTTCATAAATGCCACATTAGTGATCCTTTCATTGCTATTGCCTTCAGGGGATATGGCTCCATTCCAAATGAGCTCTTTCATTTAACATTTTTAATTGTAATTTACATAAGCAACACAAAAATTCATCCTCTTTATGAAACGTACAATTACAACTCCCTGCTCCCCTTCAAGAATGTGATCACTGTTCCTTCCCAGACCTCACTCCATACAAGTACCTGCGCTTACTGAAAATATAGTACATCCTACTGTCCTTTATTTAGAGTTTGTGTTTTTCTTTCCTTCCTATCTATACTAATCTCGCCAAATCCACCATTTCACTCTTCAGTTTCTGTTACCTGTGATCAACCATGGTTGGAAAATATTAATGGAAATTTCCAGAAGCAAACAATTCATAAGTTTTAAATTGCACACTGTTCTGAGGAGTGGGATGAAATCTCATGGCCACCTGTTTGTCTGCCCTGGATGTTAATATAGTCCTGTCCGGCATCTCCATGAGGTCTATATCCTGCCCGCTGGTCACTTGGTAGCCCTCCTGGTGATCAGATCGAATGTCACAGTATCACAGTGCCTGTGTTCAAGTGATCATTATCTTATTTAATAATGGCATCAAGAAGTGAGAGTACTGGGCCCAATTTACAAATTAAATTACATCATGAGGATGTATGTATAGGAAAACGCATATACGATGTTCAGCACTCTCCCCGTTTTGAGGCATCCATTGGGGGTCTGGAAAGTGACCCTTGAAAGTAAGGGGAGCCTACTGGAGCCTTATATTTTGAATATTATATTTCAATTTCTATAATATAAGTAAATGTTAAAGTAAAGCAGGAGAGGGAGAAGGGAGGGCCATGAGAGGTGTCATTAGGAAATGAGAGTAAAGAGAGAAAGAGCTGAAGGGCAGCCCTAAGGGACCTGAAGGGCACAACAGGCAGAGGGAAGGCACAGCAGAGGCCCCAGTAGGGCAAGACAGGGGGCAGAGCCCCCAGCCCCTCATGGCCATAGCTCCCACTTGTTGGCTCCCATTCCGATTCTGAGTGAGCTTAGGCATCCTGCAGAATCTTTATGACGTGATCTAACTGCCTTGTTTAAGAACTCTCACTGGCTGCCCTGTCAAGAAAGGGCTGCCGCGTAATTCAGGAGAGATGGCAGTGTGGGTGGGCTTTCTGCTGACTGAGATCTCAGGCAGATGGTAATATGTAGTCACATTGGATGGCACTGCTGTCAGAGGATGTGACTGCCAGGCTGGGCCGGATTTTACCCAGGACACAGTAAATACCGTAACTACTTTTGAGAAAAGGAGTCAGATTTATAGATCTTCCAGCGAAGATCTCCTTGGCAGGTTCTGGAGAATCCAGTAGAGGGCAGGAGCTAAGAATGAGGAAGTAGCCCAGCCAGGGATGGTTATATTTGAACTGATTCAGTAAAGAACAGATGAAAAGGAAGCAGAGTGCAGACAGAGAATCTTCAGATTTGGGATCTCATTGACTCTAGGGCAGGAAAGGGAGGGATGTGTCAGGGCAACTCCATGTTGTCAAGACTGGGTGATGGTGGAGCCCAGGACGACAGTGAGGAGGAGCAGGTTTGGGGCAGAAGGAACATGTTGAACTTGAACACAGGCCCAGGTAACCATGAGACATCCCTACGGAGTGTCCTGCAGATGGTTTGACATATGAGTCTGAAGTTCCTGAGCAAGACTTGGGATTCATGATGGAATAGAGTAGGTGGGACAGCCCCTGGTGACAGCAGGACATGGGGGGGGGATGGAGGAAGCCAAGGCCAGAAGCAGGCTGGGCAGGCAGTGAGAGACGTGGGCATAAACAGGGGCAGTTGCCTTCTACAAAGAGAGAGGGAGAAAAGGGTGAGTAACAGTGTCTGAGCCACCAACAGTTCTCGGAGGCTGAGAACCAGACCCAGGCTGTAGGATTTGGTCGTGTAATATCAGAAAAAGCCAAAATCTCCCAATGCGAGGAGTTTGTAGAGACTGAGTGGTAAAAAAGGAGAGGCAGCTGTAGGGTCCCTCTCAAAACACACTTGTCAGTGAGAAGAGGTGGCAGCATCCACACAGCACATGCACTTATTCCCCCCAAATCTGAGCCCCACCTCCCTGAGGTCACCCCACACCTGGTCAGCCTTCAGGGCCTGGCCTTGGTGCTCCCTCCCCTGGGTGGTTCTGTCTATAGCAGAAAGGTCTGCACTGACATTTTAGCATCTGTAGCCCATGCTGATCTCCCATGGCCTGTGGCGCTTTCATTCCAGCATGGTGGTTGTGATTTATTTCCCCCACTAGACTGAGAACCCCCTCAACTCAGGACTCTATTCTGTCCCTGGAGGGGTGCCATGGACTTGGAATGCATAAATGAATGAATGGTCGTGCTTTTGAGAAGAAGTGCCCAGACTTTGAGGAGGGCAAAGGTCACCTCCCTTCCTGGGTCTAGAGATTGTCCTGGGCCTGCTCCAGACCCTCTTGAGTCCATTCTGGAGCTTAGAATGCCAGAGTTGTTTGACTTGAAGCCTGGTTTAAATATTTACGGAACCTAGTAAATTGATTTAAGGAAGTGCTGAGGACAGGAACTGTGGTTATTAATAAATCATAGCAATGATTATTTTCCTCTCAAAAACCTCAGTTGGCCTTATAAGTAATATCTGTGTGATTGGTTAGCGGGGGACAAACCTGGGCTGGTTTGGCAGCTTAAGTAGCATCTATAGGAAGCGCCTCCCGGTGGAAGAGCTGAAGCAGGTCTTCCTCTCCTTTAGGGAGGGGCTGGGAGTAGAGGGAATGGCAGGTGAGATCCTCGGGGTGCCTGCATCTGTTGCAATAGAGGCCAGTTACAACTTCCTGCCTGAGGGGAAGCCCAGCCCCCTGCCCCCAAGTGGACATGGCTCCCCTCACCAGTTCTCTCCTTATCTGCCACTCTCAGGAGGACTCATGTCCAGAGCATCAGGGCACCATATGCAGCCACCTTCTTTGTCTTGCCACACTGAGGGACCTACCGGCCAGTCCTGCAGTCTGCCAAGTGTGGTAGGCTCCTGCTCTCCACCAGGCTCAGTGCCCACTGGCCTGTGCCCAGAGAGCTCAGCCTTCATGAGGCAGACACCCCAAGACAGTGAGTACCTCCACAGATGATGCCCAGCCCCAGGGTATAGGGTGCTGTGGCACTCAGGTGACTTTGGCTACATTAATGAGCTCCTAATATATACCAGCCCCACTTAGGCTGCAGTGAGGGAGGGGAGGAAGGGCAGGTGCATTACTGGTCTCAGCAGTGCTTATGATCTTGTTGAGAGAACCAGCTCTAAGCCCTGCTGTAACAGAAGACAAGAAATAGAACCAGGGAGGTAGCCCCAGAAGATTCCATGACTTTAGTCCCCACTAAAGACCCCAGAGGGTCCACCACAAACATCTGTGGAAAGACAGAAGGTTCTCAGGAGCCCTTGCAGATTCCCTGAGAAGACGAAAAGGAGAATTAGAGAATAGACAGTGGAGACCTGAGCTGACCCCCCCAGCTCCAGAGAATCCTCACCCAGAGGGTCACTGCTGTCTGCCACATCTCAAAACAAAGCTGGGAACCACCAGGCTTTAAGATACCCCCAGCTGCCATCTGAATGTCAGGTGACATTTAATGCCATGTTAAGATACACACATGCCTAAAAATAAGGGTAACATTAAGTGTCCCATGATGTTTGGCTGTCATGCTTTCCATCCCGCACACTGATGAGGGCTTTGCATGCAGTGCTGGTAGGACACTGTTCCCTCCACTCCCCACCTCTCAGTCCAGAGCGGCAGAAAGGCAACCTCACAGGTGATTACAGGTGGGTGAGGGAACAACTGTCGGGAGGACACTCAGAAGGAAGGGTTCAAGGAGAAGGCGTCACTTGAGCTGGATCTTGAAGGCTGCATAGGAGCTCTCAAGGCAGCCGGGTCCAGGGGTGGCTGGGAGAGGAATGGAAGAAAGGCCCACGCTAGTGACAGTGTGGGCAGAGGGAGGGACCTGCAGTCACCAGCATGGCAGTAGGAGCTTCACACACACAGAGAATCACAGGTTACAGTGCAAGAACCATGGGCCCTGTGCTTTCCAATCAGAAGTTAGGATCTGTGGTCTAAGAATTACAAGTATGATTACATTTAAACTCAGCATTGTTCCTCCAGAGTCCCAGGTGGCCCCTCCTAGTGACCACTGCAGCAATATCCTTGTTACTGGCCAAGAGGAGGAGAGGAGCTTCCCTAGGGACAGAGGAGAGAAGGAAGGGGAGCAAAGAGGGGAGGGGTGGGGGCAGAGGGACTGGAGTGCTGTCATCACTATAGAGGGCTGTGCCAACCTTAGCAGGGTGGTGCTTAGTGATGTGAATTAGAGAGAGGAACGACCCACTAGGGCTCACAGCACTTAGAGGCCCTGAGGTGGGCCTGCTGGCTCCTTGCCCTGACGGACAGGGAGCCACTGACAAATCACATTAAATAGCTGAAGCTGAGGCCCTGCTGTCCGGACACGCCCTGCTGTCTGGACACACCCTGCAGGTAATAAGGAGAAACCAGGGAGGGGGTCTGGATGGGGCCAGCTTCCTCTGCCCCTGAGTAACACGAACCTACTTCAGGCTGGCTGAAGAGGCAGAGGAACATCCTGAATATGAACTCCAGGAAGACCCAGATTTGTATCTGTTTTCTATTTTATTGCTTTATCCCCTGGAAAACTGGAACAGTTCCTGACACAGTATAGGTATTCAATAAATAGTGACTGAATAAGTAAATAAACCATTAAACACATGGGTGAGTGGATGACTGGATTCATAGCAGTACACATGAATGGATGCATGGCTGGAGGTATGGATGGGTGCATGGCTGGATCCATGGCTGAATGTATGGATGGAGACACAGATGAATGCATGGATGGGGTCATGGCTGTAGCATGGATGAAAAAACCTGGAGAGATAGGGAGCCCAGGATC
>NW_003852612.1:1014794-1018773 GCF_000181295.1 Otolemur garnettii | reverse complement strand
GCCCCTCAAGCCCAGGAGAAGTAAGCCTCACATCCTTTAGGTCTGGGCTCCCACACCTCAGTTGCAAGGCAGCTGCACACTGGGACAGGACAAGGACTGACAGCAGGCATGCCCGTCTTCACCCTCACAGTGTGTGTCTTGGCTTGCAGCCCGCTCCAAAAGCCTGGTGATGGGGGAGCAGAGCCGGAGCCCTGGGCGGCCACCGTGCACACACAGGCTCGGCCCCGTGCTGAAGGCAGGCTGGCTGAAGAGGCAGCGGAGCATCATGAAGAACTGGCAGCAGCGCTGGTTCGTGCTGCGCGGGGACCAGCTTTTCTACTACAAGGACAAAGATGAGACCAAGCCCCAGGTGAGATTCACATCTGCTGCGTCTCATGGGCTCCAGGGGAGGGTCAACTGCGTCCAGGAGAGGCAGGGAGGCACAGAGACCCTCTCTTCAGGACCTCTGTCAGTACCCAAGCCACTGAATCCAGTAGTAATACTGTGCCAGAATTTCCAAAGTAATTTTTATTCTGGTCCCCATGTTCCTGGTATCATGGCTTGTTTTACTGAAATGCATTCACAACTTTGTAATGAAAATGTTTCTTTATGGTGTCAATGGACAGCACTCCTGTACAGCTCACAGAAACAACTCTTCCCACGTCCTTCTGGTGCTCCCAAGAAGGACACATGTGCACACATTTCATTACATCCATCGTGCAGGGAAACACGTCCCCATACAAAGCCAGCGTCAGACTGTGAAGCCCTTGCATCTGATGCCTCTGCAGAAGGGCTCCCATAGGCCTCAGTCTCCCCCAAACACTGGAAGACCCACCTGCCTTTCCACCCAGATTGCCCCAAGTTCACACACTCAGAGCAACTTGTAGTTATCCACATGGCACGGCCTAATCACATGGCATAGCCTGGTCACAGGGCACCGTACCAATACTGTAACAAAGTGCTGTGTATGTGGCCACCCCAGATAGCCGCCTGGCAGCACCAGGGCAATCCAGCCTTGGAAGGGGTTTCAGGGAAAGAAAGGATATCTCTTGGGGAAAAATGAGGAGGGCACCTCAAAGGACTTGTTCCAACAGCTAAGTCATCTTTGTTCCAAAGATAAGTCATGAGTTATGGTATGCAGAATAGTGCAGAAGGGGACGCAGGGACAGCCAATGTGTGAGGAGGTACTTGGGTGTGAGAAAATGTCCCTATCTCCCCACTTTCTATTCTGAGCATGTCAAGGATGAAGCAGCAACCTTGTGAGTGTATCTTTATGACTTCTCCAACACTTGTGACCTTCCTTTAAAAAAAAAAATATTCTGGGGACAGGGTGGGGAGGGGAGCTGGCCTCATCTCAGAGCCTTCGTTGCAACAGGATCTGGCCGTGAGTTACTGCCTCTCTGCCTCCACACCGTTCATCCCAAAGGTTACTTCGTTTTATGGGAAGTAATTCTGCTTTCTACTCATGATAACAATCCTGAGTTTTCCCTTCTAAAATACCGTATATCGTGTTCAAAACAAAAGGGGTCTCACAGTAACGTGAAACTACTTAATGCCACTGAACTGTATACTTAAAAATAGTTAAAATGCTACGTTGTGTGTTACACACATTTTGCCACAATAAAAACAAACAAGTAAAAAGTGAAACTGCTGAAGAAAAATGTTCACACAAAGCACAGAGTGGGAAGGTGGCTATGACCAAAATCACAAAGGTGGGTGCAAATTAAGGTTTAGGAAACCCTAATGCTGTCGAGGCTCCTTGGCTTTATAAGGAAGGAAGGAAGGGAGTTATGTTGAAAGGTTGGGACTTTTGGTTCGGGGGGTTTTGATTTGGCCTTGGCTTTTTGGTTTTTTGGTTTGGGGAGTTCCTTTGTTATTTTTTTTAATGTACAAATATATATAATTTTAACAAAAGAAAATAGGGTATGAAGAGAAGTTGATAAACAGAAACAAAAATACAGTTAGAAGGAAGGAATAAGCTGCAGTGTTTGATAGTTCGATGTATCAGGATGACTATAATTAATGATCATTTTCTGTGTATTTCGTCACTTAGTAATTTTTTACTGTAGGTTTTGTCATTTATAAAGTGGAGACAATTACTTCCTACTTCTGTCATGGGGATGCATTGGGTCAGTGTTTTTCAACCTTTTTTATCTCACGGTACACTTGAACCTGTGATTAAACTTCCATGGCACACTTAAATTATGTTGATTTAAAAAAAGTTATAAAAAGAATATACTTACTGTGCTTTGAACTTCTCCTGAAAATAATTAATGATCCTTAAAAATTTTCCCAACACACTTAAGAACCTCTCAAAGCCCCCCACTGTGACACAGCACACCGGATGGAAATCACTGCCCTAGGGCTTAAACTGTCCAGCATATACATGACCGTGCACAAAGCCTAGCACACTGGCCACTTAAATCTGGGTCCACAGCTCCCTCCGCCCTGCCCTCACCAGTGCTGCCTCTCAGCTCACCACCACCTTCCGCTGGCTCTGCATTTTGTGCTACAGACCAGCCTCAGCCTATCACCAGTGTCTTGGCTTTCCTGGCTGACCTATTGGTGACCTGACACTCTGACAACTGTGACCGAAGTTGCTAGGGTCTCCAGCCTGTCAGAACCCTGCCTGGGGCTCTACTGCTACTCTGCTCCTGGCCCAGGCCATAGTGCTGCCTGCTGGGAGCACTGCATCTTGATGCCAGGTGACTCTAGGTACAATGACCATGAGGCCACCTAGGCCACACATGAATGGAGTCTCCTCTGATGCAGACATCCCCACATAGTCCTCACAATGAGCCCAAAGGGGATCCAAGTGGCCCTCTCCTATCAGCCCTTTCCATGAGGAACCTCCATCCCCAGAATTCCTAAACCAGACACTCCCTCCCCTGAAACCTTTTCCAGACCCCAGTGGTTTCCAATGGAGGCGGCTAATAAAATGGAGGCATCAGTATTCCCAGTCACTGAACTGGACACAAGAGCAGCCTTCAATCAGGTCCAATCTAAGCTGGAACAGGGAAGTCACCACCAGGAAGGAGGGTGGCTCTCCGGCAGAAGCCAGCATCTCCCTCGGGCTCATATGGCTTCTTTGGCCCTAACTGGCACTCCCTCCTAAAGCCTCTTGGGATGTTATAATTTTCCCTAATTTCCTCTTCCCAAGAAAGCCTGACTTCTGTGCCAGCCCCATTGCACAGGTTCCCAACCTCAAGGTGACTATTGGTCAATTTGATTCATTCCACATTTACAGTATGATCTCAAACTTGCATGGCAAAATAACCCCACAAATTTCGATTTAATTGCATGAATGTACATGTAATGGGCTAATTCTCAAGGTCTGGTTCCTGGAAAAATATGCCCTGCTCACTGTTCACAGTGACAGTGCCTGGGCAGTCAGCTCCCTCCTGCTAGATGGTCGGCACCAGCGTGTGTAGCTGTCAGGGAGAGAGCTGTCCAGCCACCCTGATGCTGCGCAGAGCTCACAGCCCACATTCCTTCTTCTCTCTCCAAAGCCCTTATCTCTTCCCCTCTCCCCTTCTTGCTGGCAGCAGGGTCAGCAGAGGACAGAGAACATAGAAATGAGGAAAATCAGGATAAAGAAGTGAGTTGCACAGCGCAGATGGAGAGACTAAGCAAAGGCACTTACAGCAGAACCTGAACGTGGGCCTCGTTCCCTCCAGTTTCTCCCAGTGGGTCCCTGAGCGTTTCAAGCAGATAGACTAATGATGGTTCACTAATAAAGGGTTCCAGGTTCTTTAATCCTTAGTGATTTTAGCTCCTGCCTGCAATGTTGAGCCATGAATACTCCTGCCACATTCTTTGTCAATCAGCCTGGTCCCTTTCTACTATATGAAGACTCACTGTAACTCTAGTTATCATTGTCCTTTATTTGTGGGTTTCTTGGCTCTGAATAGAAATGAGAAAGAACAGAAAGAAAGTATGACTTCCAAAACATGATTTAAAAAAATGAAACAAATTAAATGAGATCAATCCAATAAATGGG
>NW_003852612.1:1013360-1014081 GCF_000181295.1 Otolemur garnettii | reverse complement strand
GATGTTTTTTGAAAAAATAAAATCATACGGACACAATCCTTGAGGATAATGCAAAAGAAAAAAAAGACAGGCATTAGTAACAAAAGGACATTGAGTGAGGGTGTGATGCAAGTGAGAGCAAGATCCGTACACGTGGCAGTCAAACCCAGGACACTCTGTAAGAGGTTCCCAGTACACGAGAAGACCAAAACGCAAATCCAAACTTCCAGTTAGGGATGCCAGATTTTAAAATCACATTTGGCTCCTCCACATCCCCAGACTCCAGGAAACAGCACTACAGGGATATTTTGGGGAGTATAAGCACACCTAGATGGGAAGAGCACAGGGGAACAGGCATTCTGGGTGCTGCAGAACAGATGGGAACGAGGTGGCTGGTTTACTTAGCAGACCCTAGAAAGCTAAATGCCACCCAGGACCGAGGAGGGCATCGACCTGTCTGGTTTGCAAGGCAAACCTCCCCAAAGCCTCAAGACTCGGAAGGACTAGACACTTCTGGAAGACAAAGGGGGACCTAAAAATAGGAGCACTGGGTGAAAGTCACTTTATAAAACAGATCTAGATCTTTGGTATGACATCATGCCAAGAGGTGACTTCCATTCCCTACACAGGTGTGAGACTGGAGGTTAATTCCCTGGGAAGAATAAGAATCAGGCATTTCAGACTGGGGTGCTGGGCCCGTGTATGGTGGGAAACCCATACTGAGAACAGGAGCGTCGGGTGG
>NW_003852612.1:972980-1012633 GCF_000181295.1 Otolemur garnettii | reverse complement strand
TAGTAGTCATATTAGCATGCAATTTAGAAATCAATATTTAAAGAAGAGAAAGTAGAAAATCCTCATCTAAGGGAGTAGGAAGTGGGCGACAGACCTGGGGAATGGTAGAGGAAGAAGACGCAGCCACCTCATAACACGTTGGGTAGAATTCTCTGAATCTTTCAACTGCGTGCAGGTATAGTGTTAACTTTAAAAATAAGTGAAATGTTTCATTAAATCATAACTGTGTACATTAATGCATTTGTGGGGTACAATGTGCTGATTTTATACACAATTTGGAATGCTTACATCAAACTGGTTAACACAACCTTCACCTCAATTATTGCATTAAGACATTTATACTCTACTCAATAGATTTGACAGGTACCCTTGCAATATGCACCACAGTTCAGTGACAATTTGACACATATCTAAATTTCTTTGATCATGCTCTTTGCTTTCAGAGCCGGATTATCTTCCCTTTGTAGAGAGGATGTAATGATGCCCACCTCCGAGAGTATGGGTTGGAGGATTTGAAGAGAAAAAGCCTGAAAATGAAAACCTACCACATATGGCATGTGACATTTTACATGACCTCAACAAATACATGTTAGTTCTCTATTCCGAAATGTGAAATGATTTTTGTGATTTTGAGAATACAAATGAGACAAATCCAAGCCATGGGGGGGGGCTGCAGAATGAGGTGGTGGAAAAGGCAACTTGAGCTTTGTGTTGTTTTAATTTCTCACATTGAGACTGTATACACTTAAGGCCATGTTTTAAAAGTCTTTTTTTTTAATTTAAATAAGAAAGGAAGAACTGAAAACCAAAAAAGGAACAGAGCCACAACCCTAGAGCGTTCTTGGTTACCAGAAAGGGGTGGGAGAAGCCAGGCGAAGGACTCCTTCTAGACAGGGCCTCTGAGGGCCACAGTGGCCCCTGCAGAGACGCTCAGAAGACATGTTTAAAATGAACATAGGAACAGGGCAAGAGGTCCTTGGTGTTGTGTGTCTGGCAGCCCATACCCAAGGGGAAGCCGGGCATCTCTGAAGTGTAGGGTGTGAGGCTTATCCTACATTGTCAGGGCAGGAACACAAACAGCTCATGTGGGACCAGAAGCCAGAGGTGGAGCGGCGTGGAGGCCACACCTGAATGCTGGATCTTTCCTCTTTTGGCAATGCTGGGCGTCTGTGAAAGTTGGGGAGCTACAACTTGGCCTTCAGAGCTCCAGGCAGGCAGTCATCCAGCACCAGCACAGGCAGGGGACAGAGAGGGCCAGGCTGGAAGCAAGGAAACCATTTATATGGAACCCTTGTTCTAATACCAGGTGAGGCCAAGAAAATCCCTGCAGTGCTAGAACAAGGGGCTGGGGGCCTTGGAAGAAGCAGGAGAGGGAGAGAGGAGGGTGGCATTTGAACTTTACACTACCACCCCCCACAAATGCCCACTGTGGCTAATGCAATTATATCTTTTAGTAGAGGCAATTTAAAACTCACTTCAAGAGCAGGTTAGGTTTTTGTTTTGTTTTATTTTTTTAGGCGAACAAGTGATGGGAAGCTAAGCAGTAAGAAGCAGAAGATTGATCTATAGTTTGATTTAATTTAGAGTAAAAGCTTGGGGATGGAGGAGGACAAACCGTATGGGAAAACACATGTACTTCTGGGAGCGAACATTAATACTGGACGATGAGAAACCAGAAATCTTTGAGAAAGAGGAAACCCCAGAAGAAAGAGGCTGTTCAATCCCAAAGCTTGAAGACATCAGGAATATTCTAGCCTTCAGCCAATCCTCTCTTTCCCTCCCATTGTTCACCAAACTTGCCCAAAAGGGAAAAAAAAAGAAAAAGAAAAAAGAAAATAGGGCTGTGAGAGAAGCTGCCTGGGTTGTTTCCAGTTTTTCAGATACAGGAACTTGGGGTGAGACATCAGGCTTAGAATAGAAGGTACTCATTCTCCCATAGCGCCCCGAGACTGCCAGTTTCAGGGTTTCAGTGAGACTAGGAAGCAGCCCTCTGCTGTGACCCTAACGTCTGCCCACAAAACCTCACGACTGTGGCTGTCTGACTCTACCCACCCTGCTCCTTGTCTCAGCACTCTCTGGGCCTGTGATGAAGACGCTTTCAGGTGCCAAAATCCATCCTGTGCTCAGAGCCCACAGGACAACCGAGGCATCAGATGCCCTTCACTTTCAGACCTCATAAATTCAGCTCAGATCAAGAGAATTTAGCAAACCCTAACAGTGTATCCTTCCTATGCTGTAAGTTGTTACTCACACCAGCCAAGAGGTGGTTGTTATTATTGTGGTTTGACATTAAGGAAGTGTTATAAAACAATAGTAATTCCTTGTCTCTTCTCCATTCCAGATTATAAATTTCATTCAGTTGGGGCTTTCATCAATCTTTTTATTTGTTCAAATATGATCATCTCTTGGGGTGGCTCAGTGGGTAGGGTGCCAGCTCCACACACCGAGGGTGGCGGGTTTGAGCCCAGCCCCAGCCAGCTAGGATGGCAATGACAACTGCAACAACAACAACAAAAAAAGCCAGGCATTGTGGAAGGTACCTACAGTCCCAGCCACTTGGGAGGCTGAGGCAAGAGAATTGCTTAAGCCCAAGAGTTGGAGGTTGCTGTGAGCTGTGACGCCACAGCACTCTACTGAGGGCAACTAAGAAAGGCTGTCCGAAAAAAAAATAAATAAAATAATCTTCTCTTAGTTTGCTTTTCTTTAGAGACAGAGTCTCACTTTGTCATCCTTGGTAGAGTGCCATGGCATCACAGCTCACAGCAACCACCAGCTTTTCGGCTTAGGCAATTTTCTTGCCTCAGCCTCTGAAGTAGCTGGGACGACAGGTGCCCACCACAATGCCTGGCTATTTTTTGTTGCAGTTTGGCCACAGCCAGGTTCGAACCCGCCACCCTCAGTATATGGGGCCAACAGCCTACTCACTGAGCCACAGACACCACCCTTAGCTTTTGTCTTTTTTTTATTGTAAGTTAATATGAGGGCACAAATAGGTTACATTGTTTGTGTTTCTATGGTAAAGTTCAAGTTGTAGTTGAGCCCTTTATCCAGGCGGGGAGTGTGCTATATCCCCTTACATTGTGCACAGTAAGTGTGTCTATCTTATTCTCTTTTCTCCTCACCTACCAGGGCCTGACACATAATTTATACCCAGTAACATTGGATACTTACATGAACAATTGAACAAATGAAGAAATAAATGGAATGAGTTAATTACTCTGACCCAACCTTGCATTGGGCCTTCAGGAGAAAAATATTTTATTTTTATAAAGTGCCTGAGGGTATCCCTTATCAGAGTGTAAGGTCATCAGCGTCAGATTTTGTCTGTTTTGTTTACATCTGGGTCTCAGTGTTCAGAACAATCTGACACATAAACTCAATAAACACTTGTTAAATATACATCTAGAATTTTTTTGAGACTCATAATAACTCCACAAGGCAGGGATAGTTAATTTCCATTGTACAGATGGAAAAAGTGATGCTGAGAACGGTGGGCTGGAAGCTTGCACACTACTATGGAAAAAAACAGTAATTTGCTTTCAACCAGAACATCTGGGTGCAAGTCCCATTTATATCTCCTACAAGCTGTCAACTTTGCAGATCACTGAAGCCCTCTTCCTCCTACTTGTGGTGTTGTGCTCTGGGGCTCTGGGTGTACTAAGCAGTAGGCAAAGGGAAGTTGTTATGGTTGGGGTGTAGTCAATGCTGCTTAAACACTCAGAGACCAGATTTCTATAATCCTTCCAGTGAGTTCTGAAACAGAAGATCTCCAAGAAGCATCACAAGGCTTCTAATATGAAATGTGAAAAGCAGCCTATAAACCCAGAAAGCAAAGATTATCCAAACATGTGGGGCTCCCTGTGACCAGCCCTGCAGGTGGCCCTCTCTGCCTTTCTCAATTAGGAGTCCAGACCAGTGAGTGATAGGCCTGCCAAGAACGCTTGAAGCCTGAACTTCAGCAAGTCATCTTAACAGATCCCACACGAGAGAGCAAAATGGCAGATTTCTGGACTTTGGCTTCGCTGCTTACTAGTTAGTAACCAGAGAAGATACTTCATTCCCTGAGCCTCAGTTTGTCCTTTGTAAGATGAGAAAAACCACACCTACCTTATAGGACTACCGTGAGAGCAAGGTTAAACATGTAGGTGGTGGCCTTCTCTCCTGGGTGGACCTATACCCCATGAAGGTTTAGCAAATTACCCAACTCAAAACAGACCAGTCTGGGGGCAGGCAGCATGGCTCTGACCTTGCCTGTGCCTTACTACAGAAGTGTGACTGACAGCTTGAATCTGAACAAAAGCTCACTCTTATACTATATACGTGTGATGGACCAGACTCTGGGCTAAGTGCTGTGCATGTATTAGCTTGCTTTAATTCTCACAGCAATCCTGCAATATAAGGGGTAGTCTCACAGATGGCCACACCGCTCCTCTCTTCCCTATGCAAATGCCCTTTCTCCCAGCAACAAATCATGCCTATTTCCCTTCTTCAATCTGAGCTGTCTTTGTGGCTGTCCAAGCAGTAGAATGAAAAAGAATGATGCTGTGCAATCACCAAGAAGTGATAGGTTTGGCCCCTAAAAAGCAAAGAGTTTCTGATCTTGCTCTGGAAAGCCACAGCCATGCTGTCAGAATGCTTAGGGAAATCACAGAACGAGGAACCATAAGGGAGAGAGACCACATGCCCCAGGCAGATGCGATTAAGTCTTTTTTGGACCTTCTAGATCAATCCAACTGCCAGCCAAATGCAGCTTTGCAAATAACTCTGGACTGTGCTGGGTGGAACAAAACAATTGACCCCGAGTCCTGCCACAGAATCCTGCGAACACATACCAGATCACTGTTTTATAAGCTCTAAGTCCTACGCAGCAGTTGGTGACTAAAACAACTCCGGAATGAGGATTGTCACCACTTTCCTAATAAGAAAACGGAGGCACAGTGATGTTAAGTGACTTTTCCTGAGATGAGCAGAGCGGAGAACAAGGGAGGGAAAGCCTGGGTCACATCTGGAGAGTGATGGCCCTCTCAAGGCATTGTGTTTTCAGGGTGGCATGAATAGGACAGCCAGGATGGTGAAGGGATTTGAACTCTTACCCACAGAAAGAACAACTGAATAAATCACCTGGAGGAAAGAAATCTGGCAGGGGCAGTGTACACTGCATCATACAAACAAGACTAGGAGACAAATGGACAAACTCCCCATGTGTGAAGAACATTCCATTCCGATGGCGGGGTCTGCTGTGGGGGTGGGGGAGATCCAGTCCTGGTGCCAGACAGGCAGGGGTCAGACCATCACTGGGCTAAGTGGCGTGAAGGAGAGTTGATCCCCGGGTGGGAAGTTGGCCAGAGGTAACCTCTAAGTGCCTTTCCAACTTTCAAAGCCAAGAGGTCAGTGGAGACCTTTACAAGGCTAGGAGGGACAGAGGGACAAGAGCTAGATTCATCCAAACAGTAGTGGTTTTCACAAATTCCATCTTGGATGAGCAAAACCCAAGGCCAAAGAAGCAGGCGTGCTCTGGGAATCCGGCCAGAGCAGGGCAGCTCCCCAGAATTCCTGCTGTCAGCACCCCTACTGGTCCTCAGTGACCCTCTTAGCAGAGCATCTGGAACTCTGGCTCCACTGTGGGGCCTGCCAAAGTCTCTGTGGAAACAGTTCATGGCAAGAGAGCTGATGGATACAGACCTTGACGCCATGGGGCCTCTGCAGATGGTTTCTCCGACTGGTCTCATTTGCCTGAGTGGACTTGCTCCTGACTTTTTAAGAAGCCCTGAGGAGTCTGACTTCTCTTCTTCCTTCTTGCTTTCCATCTGCAAATCTCTGTCCCTGAAAGGAGCAAGTAATTACCTCCCAAGCTGCAATCACAGATCTTGCCACAGCAAATTCCAATTGGTCCGGCCATACTCAGAAGTAGCTGAACAGAAAGCAAAGGTGCTAACACATCACAGCCCCCTTCCTGCCTTGGGATAACTTCATTCGGGATATAAAAGAAAAATTAAACAATAAATATCCCCTTGTTTAAAATGCCCTTGGGGGGCTGGGCGGGATAGTTCACGCCTGTAATCCTAGCACTTTGGGAGGCCCAGGGGAGTGAATTGCTTAAGTTCAAGTGCTCCAAACCTGCCTGAGTAAGAGCCAGATCCCGCCTCTACTAAAAAAAAAAAAACTGAGGCAAGAGGATCGTTTGAGGTTGCAGTGAGCTATGATGCCACAGCACCCTAGCGAGGGCAACAAAGGAAGACTCTCAAAAAAAAAAAAAATGCCCTTGGGGACAACTTCAAATGCTTCTTTTATGAAGATTTATTCATTGGAGTCGAGAGATAGCATTTATTTAGGTTCAAATATGAGATTTTGTGGCTTTTTTAAAGGGATGCCTTATATTTTGTAGCTAGTTGAGAACCATGACGCCCCACTATTAAACAGTCAAAATAAAAGTTATAGTCGAACAAGTTATTTTATTTGAGACAGAGCCTCAAGCTGTTGCCCTGGGTGGAGTGCTGTAGCATCACAGCTCACAGCAACCTCTAATTCCTAAGTTTAAGCGATGCTCTTGCCTCAGTCTCCCAAGTAGCTGGGACTACAGGTGCCTGGCTATTTTTTGGTCATAGTTGTCATTGTTGTTTGTCAGGCCCAGGCTGGATTTGAACCCACCAGCTCTGGTATATGTGGCTGGCGCCTTAGCCACTTGAGCTACAGGTGCCAAGCCCCAACAAGTTATTTTAAAGCAAATAGAAATTTACTTACTACATTCAAATGGGCAGCAGTGGCCAACTTGTTTTTAAACAGTTTTCAAACAATGTTTAATTAAGACCATTTTTTCTGCATGTCAAGGAGTGAGATTGAAGTAAGTTGACCTTATAACATGCCCTAGTGGTTCTGAGAGCCGGCTACTGAAACAACTCCGTCAGCAATACCTGGGAACAGCTAGGAGTAATAATGATATGGCAACATGGTGTTGCTGTTCTAGAGAAAGAAAACCAAGTCACTAAGAGGCCTGATGACACCTCAGGAGTAAGTCAATCATAAATGACAAGTGTCTTGGTTGCCCCTGAATTCTTTTGCACCCAGGTCATGCGGCACCTGACACCACCTTACTAGCTGAATCTTCACCTTCCAAAAATGACTTCCCTGTGTCTTCCATTGTCACTGTCTGTTCACGTAAATCTAATGAGCTTCTCTCGGGGTCTGCTAATTTAAGTCAGCACAGATATTAGCTTGCAGAACTGAAGTGTCTCTAACCTGTGACAGATCAATCCTCCGACTTTCGATTGAAACCAGTTAATTTATAGTAGTAGTCAAAGACCGATGGGTAAATTATGAGTTTTGTCAAATTACAAGGCAGAAAAATGAATCAAGTGATGTTGAGGCAGCATGGGAAACATTTTATTCATAGTTGAGAGGAGCGTAACTTACTCTTATTGTCTTTGGGGCATTCTAGCTGTTTAATGCACTGATAAGCTACTGAGTTACAGCTCATCAGTGTGATGGCAGTGATTTGGAAGGGCTTCAGAGGCTGATATGCACATTTCCTGAGTGGACTACAGCTTTGCAAAGCCATCTTTGCAGAGCATCTTGCAGAGGATGTGTGTCTTCCTCAGCAAAATGCGGCAGGTGCCCCTCGGCAACAGCCAGCTCAGCGGATCAGCCTGGCACAGCCAGGGCAGGTCAGTGAAAAAGTATCTGCATATACTGTGTTTCTCGGACCAACACAATACCTGGGAACAGCTAGGGATAATAATGATATGGCAACATGGTGTTGCTGTTCTAGAGAAAGAAAATCAAGTCACTAAGACTCCTGATGACACCTCAGGAGTAAGTCAATCATAAATGACAAGTGTCTTGGTTGTCATCTAAACAACACAGTGCCCTCTCTCCCAGAGGCTCATGTAGCTCAGAGGCATCAGTTGCAGGGTCTCCCAGAAATAAGACAGAATCAAACCATTTCCACCCAAAGGGAGAAATGGGCCCATATCCCAAAAGTCTATTTTGAACAGGAAAAAACTTCCAAGTGAGTGTGCTCCGAGGCTGAGGGCAGGACCCTGGAGGGCAACGTGCTCCCAGTTGAGTGGGTCCCTGGGACAGTCTCTGTTCATTGTGGAAAAAGGACAGAAGCATGGTGTAGCCCCAGGAAATGTGGCAGGGACCCTGGCATGGAAGGGCAGGCCTGTAGTTCAGTGCAGCTGAGCCAGGCAGTGGACAGGCCTATGTCCCGATGGGCTCCTCATGGTGGGTACAGGGTCCAGGCAGCACCCACCAAGGGCTCCCTGTGCTAAAGGAGCCGAAGGAAGGATAAGCAATATAGGCAGGAAATCAATGCCTATATGCACTTGAGTACTGGATCAGGGAAAGTACTGGAAAGAAGTGGGTGGCCACTGCCTTCTACAGAAGCTCAGAGCATGTGCCCTCTGATGGCTGCTTCCCTTGGAACACATCTGCCCTGACTGCAGGGTCTGATGCGGCACCTGGCACCATGTGTGGCCAGAGGAATTAGGCTTATCTCAGTCTCCCCCTTAATCCCTCCACGTGGAACACCAGGTATTGCCGGGGGCAAAGAAGCCTTCCATGTGGTCCAGTGAGCCAAGGAGGAAATGGGGTCATTTTCATGGACCTAGGAACTCATACTTCCCAGGCCATATCCTTCACAAACTGGGCATTCAGCCAGGAGTGGGTGTAGGGCCACACCCCCTCTTGCAAAGGGACCTCAGTCAGTCCTGGAGGGGCTCTTTCCAATGATCCAGTCAAAAGGGTCAGCCAAGAAGGGGCTACTACATGGCCATTACAAAGTCTGGCATAGCCCTGCCGTGCTCAGCACTTTGAGCCATCAGAGCAGCCAGCTCCCCACTGGCCCATGGCCCCCAATGCCGTATGGAAAGTAGATGAATCTGACTTCTTGCTTTTTCCTTCCCAACATCCAATCCAAGGAACAAGGAAATAAGTTATTAGTTAAATGGGTTTACCAGCATGGAAAAAGAACATGTGATTTGCGCTATGGTTTTATAACTTCTTTGGGCGTGTGCCCAGGTGAGCCACGAGGGACAAAGTCACACAACATTTGTTTTCTCAAAATAGCATCTAATTAGTAAAGTGAACAATCTTAAATGTCCCCCAAAGCCCAGTACCTAAAAGCAATAAAAGTTTACCTCTCTCGGATGCAATGTCTGCTAAGGGTATCAGGCTCACCTGTCTCTGTGGCTACCAAGGCTGACCTGGCGAGGAGGGAGGAAAGAAGCTGGAGGTCACTGTGACATTATCACACTCGCCCAGTCCCACTGGCTAGCGCTGTGTTTCACAGCTCCAACCTAAAGCACAAAGGACACTCGGAAACAAGAAAAGCCCATGAAGACTAACAAGCTTCCTCAAATCTGTGGTAAAATAACAGGCACCTTTGCCTCCCCCTCCTGTCTCTAGAGCAAGATAAACACTAGAGGATTCAGGTCTTCCAGGACATACTCTGTTTCACAGGTCACTTCAACATTGGTTCACCTAAGTCCCTAGGGCACAGCTCACCAGCACGCCTACAGCCGCTGCCACTGGTGCTGGGGCACTGGCATTAGTGAACACTGGCTCTGTACAGACCTAGACTCTTCCCAACACAGCACAGCATCTCTGTCTAGAGAATGTAGCCCCAGGCATTAGAACAATCACTCTAGTGACAGGACTGAGGGGAAGAGAGGCTGAGCCCAAGGCCTCCATATTAGCACCACCAGTGCAGCCTCAACACTAGGCCTTCTCTACAAGGCTCGGGAATCCACTGAGATGAGGCTGCAGGGGATGGGGGTGGGGGTGGAGATGGTCCCCTGTAATGACTCAGGGCAGGTCAGGGGCACACAGTTTGAGGTGGTGTCTAACTCAGGGTGCTGGACTCTATCTTAGGGTCTTGGTTTATCATGGAACTAACTGCAGGGCAAACAGCACCCTGGGAAGAGGACCTACCCAGCCCTAGAAAGAGCACTCCCTGAGGGTGTTAGCTCTGAGACCTGAAGGTTCTTGAGAGCTCTACCAGGGCTCAGGCCCTTGGCTCTCCCATAGTTCCCACCTGGACTCCCAGCCTCGAGTCTCAGCTGTAAGGCCCAGGGGGTGACAGCTGTGGGGGGGCTTTGGCCAGCTAGGGAGGTGTAGGGAGCCAGTATTCTGACCTCCAAATCCCCTGATCTCTGTGAAACATGTGCCCCTGGGGCACACCTCAGGTGCAAAGGTTGTCCGGAGAGACCAGGTATAGCCCAAGGACACAGAGCCAATTTGCAGGCTTCAGGCCGATGGAGCACACCAAATACATTTGGAGTCAACTGGTGGCAGCATCACTATGGAATCTGCTCAGGACAAAGTCATCAGCAAGGAAAGAGGCTGGATAAGAGTGATTTGTTTCAGCTCCTTAGGGAGGAAAAGTTCCCCAACCAACAGTTTGTCTCTGGCTCTCACTCTGCCTTCTCTAATCTCTGCATTTCAGACGGTAATGGAGCACAGGCCTGTGTGATAAGGAAAAGGGGAGGATGCATTCCCTCCTTGACACTGAACTTCGTTCTGATCTGTATTATTTATGTAAAATTTGGAGGGGTTCAGTTCTTGGTGGGCGTTAGACAGCTAAAGCTTTTTAAGATTGATCTGAGGCCTCAATCAGAATTGCCAGAGATAAGGAGCCCTGAGCAATTGCTTTATAACAGGCCTGCAGCCTTCCAGGGTCTTATCGTGAGGCTTGGTAAGAAGCATTTCAGAAGCTATTTCTTCAGACAGTCTCCTTCTAGACAAGGTGAAAAATGAGGATTTCCAAGAGAGTCAGCCTTTGACTGGGTTGAAGAGAGGTGAATTCAGACTACAAAACCACAGACCAGCACAATCCCCAAACCCAGGCTGGTGGGACAGTTGCAGACATCTCAGGCCCTGCAGGAGGTCCCTCCGGGAATGTCATCACAAACTGTGAAGGACCCTGCCCTTCTCCATCCAAGACTCCTGAAGTCTGCACCATACCTTAGTTCAAGACATAAGCAACATTATTACAGGAGAAGGGTGTTCCTAGACCAGACCAAATAAACAAGACTGCAGCCAAAATAGCTTTTGAAATCAAAATTACAATGATTACTCCTATTCATTCAGGCTGTTGGTGCGTATGAAGCACCAACTCAGATAGCCCAGCAGGGAATGAAGGAACAAGGTTTATATCTTCATTTTTACAGATTAAAACATCAGGCCTTAGCCCATGAAGTGCTCTCACCTAAGTGGTAATGTCACAGGAATTAGAAACTCCTATCACAATTTTCAATGTTTATATACACGCCAACTCTTTTGAGATGTTCACGCCTGGACTCTGAGCCTTGACCAGTAATGTATGATTGCAACAACAGCACCTACTTTCACAGGTACTGAGCCCAGTGAAATCCCCAAAACACTCCCATTGCAAAAGAGAAAACTGAAGCTTGCCTGATTTGCACAGTTGTCGGCTGTGGAGGCCCCGTCCGCAGAGGGGGCCTGTAAACTGAGCTTCGTAAACTCAGACCTGTGTCTCTGTGGGGCTGCCTGCCCTCTCTTGAGAGGCTGCCACCCTGGGAACTGCTGCAGCCCAGTTCCACTCCAGGACCCACTAAATTCTCAGAGACCTGGGGAGGAAGATGCCAGCACCTCATTTAACAGAGAGGGAAGCAGACTGAGCAAGGCAGACTTGTCCCAGCAGATACTGTCAATAAGCATCAGGGTTAAACCCCTATCTGTCTCGGGTTAAAACCTGTGAGGCTTCCATGACAGTCCCACAACATCTCAGATTTAGAATGTAATCTTTGCTTATCTTTTTCACAATTTGATTATGTTCTGGGTGTAAGCCATCTGACTAGAGGCAAGTGAGTAGAAATCGTCTGCTGTTTCTGTTGTAAATCTTGCTTGTTCTCCCACATGAAGCTGAGGCTTCCAGACTATCTAGTGGTCTGGTTGCTGTTCCCAAGAGGGATGATTC
Source organism: Otolemur garnettii (assembly GCF_000181295.1). NCBI lineage: Eukaryota > Metazoa > Chordata > Mammalia > Primates > Galagidae > Otolemur > Otolemur garnettii. The sequence goes on along the minus strand of NW_003852612.1, from coordinate 1,000,695 downwards.
TTTGCAAAACAAGCTATGGGGGCCTCCTAATGCCATTAGGGGCTCCCTGCATGCAGGAGCTTGTGCAGACTAGCCAGAGGACCCAGAACCATGTTTTTCAACCATTTTTTTAAATCTCATGGCACATTTAAATTATGTTAATAAAAAACAGTTTAAAAACATTTACTGTACTTTGAACTTCTTTTGAAAATAAATTGATGGCTCGGCGCCTGTGGCTCAAGCGGCTAAGGCACCAGCCACATACACCTAAGGTGGCAGGTTCGAATCCCCAGCCCAGGCCCACCAAACAACAATGACGGCTGCAACCAAAAAATGTCTGGGCGTTGTGGCGGGCGCCTGTAGTCCCAGCTACTTGGGAGGCTGAGGCAGAAGACTCGCTTGAGCCCAGGAGTTGGAGGTTGCTGTGAGCTGTGATGACATGGCACTCTACCCAGGGGGATAGCTTGAGGCTCGGTCTAAAAAAAAAAAAAGAGAGAGAAAATAATTTGATTAATGATCTTTAAAATTTTTGCAGCATACCAGTTGAAAATCACGGATCTAGACAGAGAGTGGATACCACTTGATGTAGTCTGAGGGAGGTTGAGAGGCCTGCCATGCTAAATGTTTGCAGAAGGGAGAAGAGAGGGAAAAATCACTTCCCATTTGCCCAGAAATGATGGATGACATTCCAGGCCACAGACACGCTGGGCAGGATGGCCTGGCCCCTGACACATTCAGTAGGGGAGCATTCAGTGCAAGCTCAGCAGTAGTCAGATGGCAGCACCCACTAGGCAGGCATGGGCAGTGCTGTGTGAATTCTCTGCCCATTTTTTTTGGACCTTAACATTATTTAAAATTATTTATGCAAACATTACAGAGCAAAGCAGAAAAGCTGCCTCATAATACCCTCTTCTCCCTCCCAAGGTGTAAGCTTTTTATAAATTCATATTTGAACCTGTGGGCTATTGGGAACAGACAATAACAGAAATTGGGATGGGATTGTACTAAAATATTTTTTGACACTTTTATTCTTTAGACATTTAGCTTGGAACCCTTTTATATGAACCCCACACTGGTATGACTATACCAGAAATTATTTAACCACTGTCCCTTTAATGGACGAGCAAGTTGCTATCCTTTTTTTCAAGTAGAGAAAGTGTTAATTGAGGATCATTATACATACATTTTTTGCATTTTTTTTTCCTTGAAAAAAATTCTTAAAAGTTAATAACAGGTTACAGGAAACTTCATTTTTAAATTCTTTTAGACATAGCAAAATTGTTTTCGGAAAATCTTTATCAGATTATGCTCCATCAAAAGTGTGAGAATGGCCATTTCTGCGTACTGTCCCCAATATTGGGTACTAGCGGTCCTTTTACATCAAGAATCTTGTGACATGTTTGTAGGCCATTTGTATTTCTTCTTGTTAATACCCTTTACCAATTTTATTGTTGGATTGTCTTTTATCTTAATATATTTTATTCAACCCAATGCATCCAAACCTCAACATTTCAGTGTGTAATCAATATAAAATTGTGGATAAAATAGTTTACATTTTTTTTTGGCCAGGGCTGGGTTTGAACTCACCACCTCTGGTGCCTGGGGCCAGCACCCTACTCCTTGAGCCACAGGTGCTGCCCTAGTTTACATTATTTTTTATACTAAGTCTTTGGAATCCACTTATAGCAAATCTCAATTTGACCACTAAGTTTTCATCAGAAATACTTGATCTGTATTTAGGTTTCATAAAATTTACATTTGAAGTAGAGTCACATACCCAAGTTATTTAGTAGGCAGAAAACGGCCCCCAAAGATATTCCTATGCTAATGCCTGGTGCATGTGACTATGGTATGTTACACCGCATGGTTTAAGGTTGCAGATGGAACTAGGATGCTAACCAGTTGATCTAACATAAAGAAATTATCCCAGATTATCCAGGTGGACCTAATATAGTTAAAACGGCTCTCTGTAGTGGGAAAAAGAGGCAGAAGAGGTCAGCCTCACAGTAATTTGAAGACGGAGAACAGGTCCACCAGCCACAGAATGTGGTCAGCCTCTAGATGACGGGAAGAGGGGGAAACAGGTCCTCCCCTAGGGCCTCCAGAGGGATCTCAGCCCTGCAGCCCAGCCAGCCCCTCACTGCAGCCCAGCAAGGCCCCCTTCAGACTTGGGACCTCCAGAATCGTAGGAAAATAAACATGTTATTTTGAGCCACTCGATTTATGCTAATCTGTTAGGAAACTAATACATACACTCAAGTTTTCTGACTACTGAATCAAGCATCAATTTTTCTAACCACTTGTTTGAGGTATGGTTGACATACAATAAACTACACAAACTTAGCACACACAGTTTGCTAAGTTTTGATATATTTTGTATACCTGTGAAACCATCACCACTATTGAGACACAAACACATCCATCACCCCCCAAAGCTTCTTTGTATCCTTCTGTAACCTCTCCCTTCTCCTACTTCCTGTGCCACTCCTGACCTCTGACTCTGGGCTCTCACTGGTCTGCTTAATTCTGATTTTCTAAAGCTTTATATAAAAAGAATCACATAGTGTGAATTCTGGCTTGTTGTCTAAGTTCTTTCACTTGGTATATTATTTAGAGGTGCATCCACGTTGAAGCCTTAAGAGTTCATTCACGGCTTTATTGCTGAGTATGATTGCACTGCAGGCATATTCTATGGTTTGTTCATCCATTCACATGGTAGCGGCCATTTGGGCGGTATCCAGTTTCGGGATGTTATAAATGAAACTGCTGTGAACATCCATATACAAATCTCTGTGTAGACATATGCTTCCATTTTTCTTGGGTAAATACTATAGGGGAATGGCTGGATCATGTCTCAGGTGTATGTTTAAGAAACTGCTGAACTGTTTTCCAAAGTGGTTATCATTTCACATCCATCCCCACCAGCAGTGCATGAGACTTCCAGGTCCTCTGCTTACCAACAGTTGGCATGGTCAGTCCTTTTCAATTTTACCCAGCCTAAGAAATATGTACTGATATCACATTGTGGTTTTCATTTGCATCTCCCTAGTGACAAATAATGTTGGGGATCTTTTTATGAGCTTATTTGCCATCCTTATGTTTTCTATGGTTAATATCTGTTCAAATATTTTGCCTGTTTTTAAATTCAATTATTTGTTTCCTTATTATAGAATTTTGAGGGTGCTCTCTATATTTTGGGTACAATCCTTTATCAGATATATGATGCTAATATTCAAATATTTATTTTCTCCCAGTATTATAGTTTGTCTTTTCATTCTTACTGTTTTTTGAGAAAATTTTTTAATTTGAATAAGTCATATTTACTACTTAGTTCTTTTGGGGGTCATGCTTCTGATATTGTATCCAAGAATTCTTTAACTAATCCAATGTCATAAAAGTTTTCTACTGCAAGTTTTAAGGTGTCACATTTTTTATTTAGGTATCTTTTATCTTGAGTATATTCTTGTATAATTGTGGGATATGAATTGAGGTTCATTTTTTGGCACACGAATATGCAATTATTTCACCATGATTTGTTGAAACACTAACTTTCCTCAACTAAATTTATATCTTTGCAACTTTGTTGAACATCAGCTACCCATACATGTATGGGTCTATTTCTATGATATTCCATTCATCTATTTATTTATCTTGATACTAACACTAATCTATTTGTCTATCTTGATATTATAGCTTTATAATAATTCCTGAGATCAGGTAGTATTAGACTTCCAACTTTGTTATTTTGTTTCAGAATTATTATCTGGCTTTAGATTTCTACGTGAATTTTATAATCAGTTGGTCAATTTCTACAAAATACCTACAGATAAATTTTGATTGGGATTTCATAGATCAATTTAGGGGGATTTTATATATTAACAACAGTATGTCTTTTCATCAATGAATATAGCATGAGTTAACTCTCCCATTTATTTATATCTTTTCATTTTTCCCTTCAATGATCTGTAGTTTTCAGTGCAGAGGTCTTAAATAACTTTTGTCATACCTATTTCTATGTATTTCATATTTTTTGATGTAACTAAAAATGGTTTTCTCCACATCCATGCCAACATCTATGGTTTTGGGATTTTGTGATTCGGGCTAATCTTACTGGAGTTAGAGGATATCTCAAGGTGGTTTTGATTTGCATTTCTCTGATGATTAGGGATGATGAGCATTTTTTCATATCTATAGGCCATGTGCCTGTCTTCTTCAGAGAAGTTTCTCTTCAAGTCCTTTGCCCACCCTGAGATGTGATCACTTGTTCTTTTCTTGCTAATACGTTTGCATTCTCTGGATTCTGGTTATTAAACCTTTCTCAGAGACATAACCTGCAAACATCTTCTCCCATTCTGAGGGCTGCCTGCTTGCTTTACATACTATGTTCTTGGCTGTGCAGAAACTTTAGTTTGATCAGGTCCCAATGATGTATTTTTGTTGTTGCTTCAATTGCCTGGGGGATCCACCTCAAAAAATATTCTTCCATGCCAACTTCTTTGATTATTTTCCCTGCACTCTTCTAGTATTTTAATAGTTTCATGTCTTAAGTTCGAATCTTTTATCCAGTGAGAATCCATTTTTATTAAAGGTGAAAGGTGTGGGTCCAGTTTCAGTCTTCTAGAGGTTGCCAGCTAGTTCACCCAGCACCATTTGTTAAAGAGGGAATCTTTCCCCCACTGAATGTTGGTGTGGATATGGAGAAAAGGGAACACTTCTGCACTGCTAGTGGGAATGCAAACTAATACGTTCCTTTTGGAAAGAAGTTTGGAGATCACTTAGGGAGCTAAAAATAGACCTGCTGTTCGATCCTGAAATTCCTCTACTAGTTATATATCCAGAAGATAAAAATCACTTTATAACAAAGATATTTGCACCAAAATGGTTATTGCAGCTCAATTCATAATTGCTAAGTCATGAAAGAAGCCCAAGTGCCCATGGACCCATGAGTGGATTAATAAATTGTGGTATATGTACACCATGGAATATTATGCAGCCTTAAAAAAGATAGAAACTCTATCTCCTTTATGTTTACATGGATGGAGCTGGAACATATTCTTAGTAACATATCTGAAGAATGGAAGAAAAAATATCCAATGTACTCAGCTCTACTAAGAAACCAATATATACTCACCCATACTTCCAAATGAAAGCTATAACCCAACTACAGCCCAAGATGAAGGGGAAAGAGGAGAGGGAGGGGAAGGGGGAGGATGGGTGGAGGGAGGGTAATTGGTTGGTGCATTTTACAAGGGTACATGTCAAATCTAAATGTAGAGTATAAATGTCTTATCACAATAATTAAGAAAGTGCGGTGAAGGTTATGTTAACCAGTTTGTTGTATTTCAAATTATATATAAAACCAGCACATTGCACCCCATAAATGCATTACTGTAAACAGCTATGATTTAATAAAAATAAAATAAAAATAGTTCTTATTTTTTAAGTTTCAATTGTTTACTGCTAATATATAGAACTATTATTTAGTTTTGTGCATTTGCCTTGTACTTTGCAACCTTACTGAACTCATGTGTTAGTTCTAATAGGTTTTTTTGTAGGTTTCACTGGATTTTTGACATAAACCATTATGTTGTGTGTGGATACAGTTTATTCTTCATTTTCAGTCGGGACAGCTTTTATTTCTTTTTCTTGGCTTATTACACCAGTTAGGACTCCATTACAATGTTTAATAGAAGTGGTGAGAAGAAACATCATTGTCCTACCCTGGTCTTAAGGGAAAAGCTTTTGGTCTCTCACCATTAAGTATGATATTAACTTCCAGTTTTTTACAGATGCCTTTTCGCAGGTGGAAGAAATTCCCTCCTATTTCCAGTTTGTAAGAGAATTTTTATCAGGAATCAACATTGGATTTTGTCAAATGTTTTCTCTGAATAGAAAATTATATCCTTTATCTTTTTAGCGTATTAATATGTAAACTATATTGATAAATGTCAAATATTAAACCATTTTTAGGATAATGACTTTAGTCATTGTGTATTTTTTTTTTCATATATTCTTGGATTTGCTAAAATTTTGTTGAGAATTTTTGTATCTTACTCATGATGGATATTGGTCTGTAGTGTCCTTTTCTCATAATGTTATGGGCTAGACTTAGATCATGGTAATGCCACTCATAGAAAGTAAGTGCTTTAAAAAAAAATTTTCTAGAAGAGTTGGTGTCCTATTGGTATTACTTCTTCCTAAAATATTTGGTAAATTTTACCAGTGAGGCAATCTGAGCCTATAGATTTCTCTGTGGAAAAGTTTTGAGCTGGAGATTTCAATTTCTTTACTAGCTATAGAGCTAGTCTTCTTGAGAGAGCTTTGGAGTTTGTCTTTTCAGGGTAGTTTTGTGACTTCTAAGTTTATTTGGCAACTAAGTTGCCAAATTTACTAACATAATGTTTTTCTTACTATTACCTTATTATCCTTTCACTAACTGAAGAATCTGTAGTGATGTAACCTCTTTCATTATGACTATTCATGATTTATCTTCTTTCTTGCCTTTTTTTATTTGTCTGGCTAAATGCCTGTCAATTTTATTGATCTCAAAGAACTAGCTTTTGGTTTCATTGGATCTTTGTCTATTATTTGTCTTACACTTATTAGCCACTGATCTTTATTTTTCTTTTTTATATTTCAGGTTGATAAAAGGGTACTATTAGATTACATTGTCTGCGTTTGTTAGGCAAAGTTCCAGTTGTAGTTGAGCCCTTCACCCAGAGCTGTGCCACATGCCCCTACCTTGAGTTCATTAGGCCAGAGCACACTGCGTTTTTCTTTTACTTTGGGTTTAATTTGCTCTTCTGTACGTAGTTTCTACGTGGAAGCTGAGGTCATTGATTTGAGAACTTTCTTCTTGTCTATTATAGCCATTTGGCGCTATAATTCACCCCATAGTACTCCTTAAAAAGCATGTCACAAAATTTTGGAGTGTTTCACTTTTATTCAGTTTAAAGTACTTGCTAATTTTTCACTCTGAATTCTTCTGTGACCCATGGATTATTTGGAAGGGCATTAATTAGTTTCAAATGTTTGAGGATTTTTCCAGAAATCTTTTCATTATTGATGCCTAATTTAATTGTGTTGGGGTCAGAGAGCATGTGTTATATTTGAATTCTCCTATGTTTATTGAGACATAGTTATGGTCACCTTAGTAAACGTTCTGTGTGCATTTGAAAAGAATGTATATCTGCCATTCAGCAATTAGATCAAGTTGGTTGGTAGTGTTTTCTGAGGTCATCTATAACCTTCCTGGTTTTTCTACCCACTTTTTCTAGCAATATTGAAAAAGATATATTCAGCCGGGTGCAATGGCCCTTGTCTGTAATTCTAACACTCTGGGAGGACAAGGCAGGAGCACTGCTTGAGCTCAGGAGTTCAAGCACACCCTGAGCAAGAGCAAAATCATGTCTCTACTGAAAATAGAAAACCTAGCTGGGCATTGTGGCATCTGTAGTCCCAGCTACTCAGGAGGCTGAGTCAAGACTACTTGAGCCCAGGAATTTGAGGTTGTTACGAACTATGACACCAAGGTACTCTAGCCTGGGCAAGAGAGAGAGTCTCTGCCTCAGAAAAAAAAAAAAAAAAAAGAGAAAGAAAGAAAAAGAAAAAGATACATTGAATATTTTTACTGTAATTGTATATTTTCTATGTCTCCTTGAAGTTCTATCAGTTTCTACTTTATGTATTTTGAAGCTCTGTTACATGTGTTAGGTCTCTAGACTATTAAGATTGTTGTGTGTTTGATAAATTAACTCTTTGTTTATGAAATTATCTTGTTTATCTTTGGTAATATTCTTCTTGAATATTAGCCTGAAATCTCCCTTGCTATTATTAAAGCCACTTCAACTTTAGTTGATTAGGGTGAGCATAAGATATTTTTCCAGACTTTTATTCTAATCTGTCTTTACATTTAAAGTGAACTTTGTGATTCTTTAATCCCATATGGATTATGTTTAATTTGCCTTTTAATCGGGTATATTTTGACCATTTCCACTTAATGTGGTTGTTGGTATGGTTAAATGTGTCATCATCTTTCTATTTGGGTCCTATTTGTCCATCTGTTACCTTTTTTTACCCTCTTTTTATGCCTTTTGGATTAATTGGCATTTCTTATGATTCTATCTCATTTGCTGACTTATCAGCCTTAACATTTTATCTTGTTTTGGTGGTCACTTTATGGTTTACAGTATCTAACTTTAACTTTTCTTCTCCCTTCCAAAGACATCATGCCATCTCGTGTGTAGTGTGAGAAACTTCCAACAGCATACTTCTGTTTCTCCCCTCCCACCATTTGTGCTATTGTTATTACACATGTTGCCTTATACATGTTTTATAAGGCTCGTACTATACTCCTTTTCATTTAAACAGTCAATTTGTTTAAAGAGATAAAGAAAAAATGCTGTCTATGTACTTATATCATTGTCATTTCTAATAATCTTCCTTCTTTGGGGTAGATCCTTATTTCTATCATTTTTCTTCTGCTTGATTCTCTTCAATTCTCAGTGTGAATGTGATGAAACCTTTCGGCTTCTGCAAATCTTAGCCTTCATTTTTGAAGGCTATTGCTATTGAAGTCAGAACGTTGAGTTGATAGTTTCTTTCAGCACTTGAAAGATGTTGCCCCACTGACTTCTCACTTAAATTGCTTCTGACAAGAAGTCTGCTGTCCTCCTTATTTTATTCCTCTGTGTATATATTGTATCATTTTCCTCTGGCTACTTTAAGGATTTCTTGACATAACTGGGGTTGAGCCATTTGAGTATGCTATGCCTTCATAGATTTTTCCCTTATGTTTCTTGTGCATGTGATTCATTGAACTTCTTGGATCTATGAGTTTATAGTGTTCCGAAACTTTAGAAAAATTTTGGCCGTTCTTAAAATATTTTTCAGTTCTCCCGCATTTCAGGGCCTCCAGTTGCACATCTATTAGATTTCTCATCTATTATTAGAGTTGTCCCACATCTCACTGGTGCTCTGCTCATTTTTTAAATCACCTTTTCTGTGTTTCATTTTGGATAGTTTCTGTTGCTATATTTTCAAGTCCACCAATCTTTCATCTGCAATTTCAAATATGCAAAAAATTTTTCTCTGGAAGTTTAAGTCTTTTTTCTATCTTCCATTGAGCAAGCCATCTTGGAAATGTATTTTCTTCCCCCACCTTTATTTTTTTTTTTTTTTTTTTGCAGTTTTTGGCTGGGGCTGGGTTTGAACCTACCACCTCTGGTATATGGGGCCAGTGCCCTACTCCTTGAGCCACAGGCAACACCCAGAAATGTATTTTCAAGTGTCACTCAAGCTTTCAGGTGTCTTTAACCCTACCCAACATCTTGATTGCTTTCTCGTAAAACATCAAGCTAGAACCACTCAATAAGCCACTCCCAAATTCCCAGACTAAGAGAAAAAGTGTTTATTGTTGTTTTAAACTACTAAGTTTTAGGGTAATGGGTTGTGTAACAATAGATACACATATGGAATCTGACAGACTTTCTGAATTCTGGGCCTCCTCACCAGTCCCTGAGAGTTGCTGTACATCCTGGCTTCTTCTTTGATGGATTTAGATAAAGGAGCTGGAGCAAGTTCTCATCTCTGCTGATCTCAGGGCTACTGCCCCTCAGCCTTCAGTGTTCACGGAGTTCTGTTTATATGCCATAAATGACTAATTTTTAATAAACCTCTAAATTGTCACTAATGTGTGACTATGCTCTCTCCCAAAGACCTCTCTGCTGGGTGACTCCTACCCATTTGTGTTTGGCTCTCTGATCAAGGGAGTTTATGAAGCTTGTGGTCAGGGGCTCTGCTTGTTGCCCACTGACCCCACAGGCCGGCACTTTCACACAGATCAGGAGGGCTGAGAGCGAGCCCCTGGATATAGACAGAATGGTACAACTTTTGTTCATTAGTCATTTCCACCAATGGGCTGTATGTGTGTGGGGCTAGAGATAAATTAAGTCAGCTGCAGCTTCTCAGAATAAACTTAGTTACGTAGGCTGAGCAATTTCCAAAACAGAGCACACATATGTAAGCTCAGACACCTGCAGAGGAGGAAAGGGCACAACTTCTGTTAGAATCTATCAAGTGCCTGGAGTTGGCACACTCTTTCTGTATCAGGGGCTCATCTGCAATCGTGTGTGTCTGGAACCTTCCCAAGTGCTAGTGTGCTAGCCCTGGTCTGGTACTACAGCAAGAAGGTTGGCTGGTACCCCTCAAAGTGCTAACATTCACTTTGGGCTCTTCAGGGAAATCCCAGGTCCCCTGTAGTCAAGGACACTGAGGGGCTAGAGGCAATACTTTGTGACCTACATGTGTCTGAAGCACAGACTCTCAGCCAAGATCTGCTCTGAGGCCACTGGAGCAGATATCAAATAATTTAACCCTCACTACAGCCTCATGAAGTAGACTACTATTATCATCCTCACTTTACAGGTGAGGACACCAAACTGCTGAGTAAGCTCATGAAAAAGGCACCATCCTCTGGCTACCTTTTCCTAGTGCCCTGAGGCTAGTAGTTCTCAAAGTGTTTTCCCCAGGGCCAATGGCATCAGAAAACTGGCTAGAATTGCAAAGTCTATTTTCCCCAGAACTATAGAATCAGAAACTCCAAAGTGGAGTTCAGCACTGTTCTTATAGAATATTTCCATTATTAGAATTTAAATCACAAAAACTATAATTAAATAAATTATAGTAAAAAAAAGGCAATAAGTATTCAAACTGCTTCCCAATTGTGTGACTTCATTTACCTGTGCTTTTGAGATTACTGATCTCTATGGCCATGGAGTGGTGAACGGAACCGTATTTATATAATAGAGATTGGTGGGCAGTGCCTGTGGCTCAAAAGAGTAGGGTGCCAGCCCCTTATGCCCGAGGTGGCAGGTTCAAACCCAGCCCCAGCCAAAAACCACACACACACACTCTCTCTCTCTCTCTCTCTATATATATATATATATATATACTAATAGAGATTGACAACCACTACAAATTGGGATGCTCTATTTGGGTGGGTGACTGCTAAACACCCCATATTAAACACTTCCTTAATACCAGGCACAGCTCTTTGTGTTTTAACAATCTGAGGTGATTCCAAGGCAAGGTCGTGGTTGAGACCTACCCCAAAAGTTTCAGCTGGATGCTTCATATTGACTCTGTACACATCCTTTCATTGAAGTCCTAACAAATATACCAGGAATGGAAGAGCATGCTCTCTGCTGCCATGCTCTGTCCCCCCAACTCCAGGGCTGGAGCCCCCCGGCATCAAAGCCATGTTCTTGACCTGTGGAAGGCGGAGGGAGATGGGCAGCCAGAGGCCAGTGCTAGGGCACCTGCCCTGGTGGGGGCCATCCTGGGATTCACCTGAGAGGTGAGCAGTGGATCCCCAAGTCACAGCCTGGCTCTCCATACAGCTTTTTGCAAAGAAAGTTGGCCAGTGAACTGTCACAAGTGTAGGGAAGCAAAGAAGAACAAACGAGGTGCCACCTAGAGCCACATCCCAGCACACCCTAGCTAGCTGCAGTGGACCATGGGGGCCGGTAGCTCCACCTCTGACCTCTCCCTACTTGTCTAGGAAGTTGGGAGTAGTGATACCTACCCACTAGGGCCTGAAGATTAAATCCAATCATTAAGGCAAAAGCCAGAAATATAGCAGAAGCTTTGCAAACAAACTATTACTGCTTTTCCATTTAACTAGAATAGAAAGTAATGTCAACGTCAATATTTTTCACTCCCATTTTATGGATGACCGATATGGAGCACAGGAAAAATAAAAAGCAAAGTACCCAGAATTGCACAGAGACTCAGTTACTGAAACAGCAAATACCGGAGACACATCCCATTAGCCAGTGATGGATCTCGCCCACGCCTTCTAATAAGTACGTTTCCCCATCCTGGGGCTGTGCTCCTAATTTATTTCCAGTAGCTCAGGGTTCCTTAGCAAAAAAGTAACCGTTAATTCAGTTACAAGAATTACCAGCTGGTTCTCTGGTTTATTGCTGTGATTTCTCTAAAGCAACCATCTGTGAGTAGAAATGTCATTCTGCCTTTACTTTGCTTAAATGAGAAAAGGCATTTCTATGTGTCCTTGCAGCTCAGGGCTGCAGCAACACGGGGAAGGCTGCAGTCCCCCTGTTGAAGCCAGGATTTGCTGGGAAAGATGGAGGCAGGCAGAGGACCATTGGGGAACCAGCATGAGTTTGGGGACTGAGGATGACCTGGATAAAGCAGGAGATTCTCCCCCCACCTGGGCAAGTGCAAACACAGGAATGCTGTGCATGTCCCCACCCCCCCCCCCCCCCCCCCCCCCGCCAAGGTTTGGAGCCCCTGAAACACAGTAATAGCAGAGGTTTACTTAGCAAACACACAGGTCTCAATATGTGCCAGGTACTATTCTAAGAACTTTCCAAACATTAACATATTTAATGCTCAGAACAGCCCCATCAAATATGGTATTATTCCTGTTTCACAGATATGGAAACTGGGGCACAGTGAGGTTAACCGATTAATGTAGCTTGTCAGGATCTGCTTCTGACACCCCTTGTCAGGGCCGGGGACTGGCCAGGTCTATGGGCCCAGCTTAGGTAGGTTCTGGACGCGGACCACTAAGCTACCTTGCTCAGGAACAGTTTCTTTTAGGTGTTTGAGGGCTATCTACTTTAGCTAGAGAGAGACAGAGACAGTATCTTAGAGTAAAGCAGTCTTCTTAGAACAGATAGATCTTAGTCTTTAGCAGAGCTTGGTAATCTTCAGTAAGCGGATCTGATAGAATGCTCATGCTTTTTGACTGCCTTCTCCTCCAGCCTAATAAGGCTCATCTCGTGCTTCTCAACACCATAGGTGTAGCGACTGCCAATTCACCATTACGCTCATCTCACGAGCTCTCATGCTTGTTAGAACTAAATCTCTCCATGCCCTTTTCACCAAGGTGTTTTATTACAGGTATTTCCTGTAACTCTCACTCCTCTTAGCCACAGGCTATATAGGCTGCTACATTTCCCCCCCTTTAGTTTTAGTAAAAACTAAATTTTTACTGTGGTCAGGGCAGTTCTTCCTGTTATCTAGCTTTTTTCTTTCTAGGCAAAAGATGGTAATCATCAGAGTTCAGAATTCCAGGTATGGGCTCTTTAAATGAGGAAGCCCAATACAGATGTAAACTATTAGCCCCTGCTAGGGGAAAAGGATGATTGTGATGTTAATTTCCTTAAAGGTCTTTTTAAACTGAGAAAACTGAAATCTTTCCTGAGAGAATTTACTATTTCTTTAACTGTAGGAACTTTCCTTTGATATTTACTTAACGGACAAACAAAAGATAACGCTTTCCTTGCAATCTTTGCAAGCAAGGATTTTTCTCTCGCTATTCCAAAGGTTTTGCTACTCGCGGTACTGAAATCCACCCTTCACAGATCACAAAAGACTGTTACTTGTGGATTAATGGTTCCACACTTGGCAGTTCCTCTCGTGGAACTGTTACTCGTGGTCCAAGAAGTACCACCCTTCACGATTCCTTGATAGAGTTTTGCCTGCTTTCAAGCTGCTTTTCCAGTGAAGATTTGCTGATGTCAGACTCCTTTTTTTTCAAATGGAGTTTCCTAGCACAAAGGTGGTTTAACTTTTACTCTTCCCTCCCTTTGTTCTCACTTCTCATAATCTTCCAAAGGCTTCACTTGCTTCCGAGTGACACTTCCCCTTTGGTCCGTGTCCAGTCTCCTTAGCTGGACCCGGTTGTAGTGCACAGACACTGATGAGAGGTGGGTTACCGGGTTACCCCTTCACCACGTAGGATAACCTAATATTCCACAAGCGTATTTAATCTAATTATTTGCCATTGTCATCCATTGGTCTGGTTTAATTTCCCGTTTTACACTAAGGCACCACAGGTCTAACCAAGCTGGCAGAGTGCTCCCATGGCATAGAATTGAATTATACTGGTTTTTTTTTTTTAAAGAATGGTTTGAAATGAAAATACTGAACTGTTTTTCTTTCATTTACCAGTGGGTCCTGATTCTGGCCCAATTGATAATTTCCCTACAGTAAAGGTGTTCCGTCTCTACCAAATCGATAACGGCATTTGTTTCCCAGTGAAAGCCTTTTTTACACTTGGGACATCCACCTGGAGGTTTACATGCTTTTTGTTCCTTTAGCATTCAGCGTTCTTTTCCCTTTTAAACCCTTTTCTCTTATGGCCTAGCTTCCCACATTTATGGCATTTGATGTTAACTGGGGGATTTACCCTGATCTTCCAGCTGCCCAATTTGAGTTGTCATGTCAAGATAGCATTTACCTGCTTCAAGGATTATTCATCTGATCTCAACTGTTTTATATCAGCTGCCATGATATTAATTTCGTCTTTAAGCTGTTTCATCTGATATTTCAACTGCTGTATCAGAAAAATCATTTTCCATGATTTTTCTCTGACTTTCTTTAGGCCTTCTACTTTCTTTCCTTTTCAATTCTTAGAACCTTTGGCTGCCTTAAAGAGACAGGCGCTCTTTAGCTGTTCTTTTTACTCTGGAGTCTTAGTTGTTTTACAAACTTTACTTCCTCTATTTCTTTACCAGCTTCAATCTACCTCAATTTTCTTTTTAAAAAGAACTCTTAACTTCCAAAAAGGGAATCAGGCGTCAGTCTCTCAAAAGCTACTTCCTGCTGGCATTGGGCGAAGATATTAGGGGAAGACAGTTAGAAGTTCACTTCCCTGACTTAATAAACTCTTGCAATCTATTCCCAAACTTTTCTCTTTGCTGTTTTACCGAAGGCTTTTCTCACCCCTGAGGCTAAAGGCTTGTTTGCTGAAGGTTCTTATCTCCTAGTTCGATCTTTTCTCTTTCCCTCCAGTCTAAAGGCCTTTTTCTGCTTTTTTTTTTCCTCCAGCCACTTCACAGAAGAGGTTAAAGGCTTTTACCGGCTTTTTTCCCCACAGAGGTAGGAGTTAGAATTTAGAAAGAGAAAATGTAGGAAAGAGGAAAAACTGAATGAAAAAGGCCTGCTGTTGGCTCTTTCTTAGATGTTTCTTTTCCCTCTAAGTATTTCTATTTCTCTTTTTTTCTTGTTTGCTAAAGTTTATTTCCCTCTCCGTCCGCATTCACTGAATCCTGCTCACAGCACCATTTGTCAGTGGCGTTCACTATCCTGCTTCGGACACCACTTGTCAGGGCCCGGGACTGGCCAGGTCTCAGGCCCGGCTTAGGTAGGTTCCAGACGCAGACCGCTAAGCTACCTTGCTCAGGAACAGTTTCTCTTAGGTGCTTGAGGGCTATCTACTTTAGCTAGAGAGAGAGACAGTATCTTAGAGAGAGTAAAGCAGTCTTCTTAGAACAGATAGATCTTAGTCTTTAGCAGCGTTTGGTAATCTTTGGCAGAGAGACACCGTGCTGGCATTCTGCAGGTAGCAGGAGAGGAGACAGAATGCGCATGCTCCCCCTGCCTTCTTCTCCAGCCTAATAGAAGGCTGATCTCGTGCTTCTCAACCCTCAACACAGGGATAGAGACTGCCAATTCACCACTGCTCTCATCTCGCGAGCTCGCTCATGCTTGTTAGAACTAAATCTCTCTCCATGCCCTTTTCACCAAGGTGTTCCATTACAGGTATTTCCTATGATTCTCACTCCTTCTAGCTATAGGCTATATGGGCTGCTACAGTAGCTGAGCCAGGATTTGAACCCAACAAGCTGGCTATAGGGTAATGTGTTTCTCATGGAGGAACCAAATCTGTGTAGTCAAGCCATATGCAATCTAAGCTGAGCAAAACTGAGCATGAACAAAATGTAAAAGGCTTTAAGAGATCAAAGTCACTAACACGCAGAGGCTGGGGAAGGGTGAATCCAGGTGGATACGGCATCACCTCACACATTGAGTAAAACTTACCAAATAGGAATCTGCCATCTCAACACTCCTGAGAAGTGAGAGCTATTGCCCCATTGTACAGACAAGGAATTCAAGGTTCAGAGGAATTATGTGGTTTACTCAAGGTCACCCAGCCTGGAAGTGCAAAGCGGGGACTCAAAGCCAGGCTACGCATCCCGCACCCTGTGCTCCCTCCCCTGCATCTTTCAGGCTGGCTACCAGATCTCATTGTCAGAGACTGAGCAGGAGGTGCCCTCTGTAACACATATACACGAACACCAGGCACCTCGTGCCCGACAGCTGACTGCCATTTGCAGGTAAACAAAAGAAATCGCACCCCACAGGAGGTGGCAGAACTATACTCAAATATGCCTGGTGGTCCTTTCCCCACATCACCTCAGGCGCCCACTCCCAGTGTGCCAGTCTTCCTCTCCCTGACCCTCTGCCGCTGAAACCCCTGCTGGCCAGAAAGGCTGCAGATGGGCACACTGGCCCCTGTCCCCAGTGATGGGAGCCTTCCTGCCTGCTCCAGGATTGTCCCTGTCTGTGGGCAGAGGTCCTCCTGCCATGTATGCCGTCAGTAGTGCCCACCCCACTCTGCCTAGGAACCCTGAACCCCATCTAACCCACTACCCCGACTTGGAGAGGAGGCAAGGACTCCTTCCTGGGGCCCAGGCTGCCCAGCCTTGGCCTGGAGGCTTAGCTCCCTACCCTGAGGCCCCTACCCTTTGCTCTGAGACAGCAGCCCTCTCCCAGACATCTCACACTCGCTGTGTTTATGTTTGTCTCCACTTTAGGGATTTATTTCTCTACAAGGGACCCAAGTGACTGAACTTCTTCCTGGCCCTGAGGACCCAGGGAAGCACCTCTTTGAGATCAGCCCAGGTAGGCCTGAGCACCTTCCAGCTCTGTGCTGGGGTGGCCCTGCAGACCCTGCTGGGGTGTCCACAGCCCTGGCCTGGGAAGGGCGGATCTTCATGATGCTCCTATCTCCAAGCACAACTTAGAAATGGGGGCCAAATCTACAGGACACTGCACATCAGGGAAGAAATTAGAAAAATCCAATCCATTATCTGGACCGTTAGCTTTTGGGTGAGAAGAAAATGAAGAGTGTAAAATTCACGATAAACGCAAAGGAAGCAACCAGCTAAGAGGGACATGTTAGGGTGACAGTCCGAATGCAACACCCAGAAATAAGGCTGGAGAAAATGCTAGCACAGATTCAGAATGTTTAAATAAGGCTATCATGAATCCCCAGAGAACTGGAATGTGGTGGGAGGAAGATAAATAATTTTGCCTAGAGAACTGCTATCATATTAGCAGTTACTAAACAATTTTTGAAGTTCCAGGCTTTACAGTGTGGTGGATAACAGATCATAGTGTGAGTGAAAGTGCCTCGCAGATGTGCCCGTGTGGGCACAGCAGGGCCTGGTGCTGCAGTCAGGTGGTGTCTTCTGTAGGTTGGCATCCCCCAGAAGCAGAGCCTGAGACAAGGATTTGAGCACATTTTTTTCCAGTTGATCCCAAAAAGCAGTGGAAAAGGAGTTAGAGAAGGGAAGAAAGCCAGCCAGGGTGAGCCAGTGAGCGGATTGCTGCTGGGCACCCACAGTCCGTTCCCATCTGGGCTTCCTGAGACCATGCAGGATAGGCCTCAGAGGCGTCTCACCCAAGGAGTGAGAGGGTGACCCACCAACACCCACCCATCAGTCTTTGAGAGCTGCTCCTTGGTGGCATTTCTGTCCTGCCCTGCAGATGGGCCACACTCCCTACTGACAAAGAAGGCCTTCAGTCAGCCACAGATATTTGGGGAAGGAGGCCACCAGTGAGATAGGAACAGGAAGGGCTGAGGGGAGTCTGAGCAGGGCACCAAGGGCATCAGCTAGGTTTAGACATCTTTCTGGGAAGCTGTGGCTGTGAATCGAGTGTGCTAGGCCTCACTGGGGATCTGTGAGCCAGGACGTTTCTGGCCACCCCAACCACTGTGAGAAATTGTCTGTCCATTGGCTGTACATTGAGGGATGGTCAGCCCAGGCTCAGCCTACAGGAAACAGCCAGTGGGAGCAGGAGTGAGCAGACTTAAGCCTGGAACGGGGTATGTCTCCTTCCATCTGGGGTGAGGCAGTGGGGCCTGGGTAGGGGGAAGGCAAGGTCAAAGTCAGAGATGGAGGTCAACATAGGCCAGCCATCCGTTGAGAAAGGCACTGAGCATGTGCTGCAAGAACCGGAGGGGGACATCAGTTGTGTGCATGTGAATCTCTGGGTCAGAGCTATTTGCAAGGATTTCTTTGACTCTTGGGGGTAGGGGAAGAAGAAAAGAAGGCCCTTTGCCACATAAGCTGACGTATTCAGAATTTCTGGGAAATAGAACATGGACTTCTTTGTGGACCATTATTCTGCATCCCATAATACTCAAAACATCCGTCTGAGAAGGGGGTAATTTTATACCTATTTTGCAAAACAGACACTAGAGATTAGAAGGAATGAGCAGGTTCCCCGATGACACACACTGGGCAGTAGTGGAATTGGGGCTGTCCTCCCACATAGACCCTGCCACCTGGGGCCTGCTACAGGTGCCAGCACTTCTTCCCACCTAGCCTGGGAAGGTCTAGGGACTTGGTTATAGGAAGGCAGGCTCCTGAACCCCTTTCCCAACCTCAGGAGCAGTGGCCTGGCCAAGCGCCAGTTTCATACAAGTCCCCAGAACTGCCCATCACTGCTCTCCTGCCTCTGTACACATGGCTACCTCAGGGTCTTGGGGCAGAGTCTGGCAGCTGCTGAGGCCGCTCAGGGAAAGTGGGACTGGTAGGGGGCAGTGAGGGGTCCTATCTTCCTTTAGGGAGTGCTCGCAGCCCTCTATAGGCAGAGCACAGCGTCAGTGCTGCCCAGGGCCCTGGAGTATCTCCCTCCTCTCCCCTCCCTCCAGGGACTCCGGACTTTCAGTGTTTCCTATCAGCCTGGACAGACAGAACCTAGGCCACTGTACCCAAGGCCAGTGCCTGGTGCTGGTATCACCTGGTAGAGCCCCGACACTTTACAGCCTATGAAGGCATGAAAGGCCCAGGAAGGATAGGAGTGATCAGGGTTGGGGAGTTGGCAGGTAGGGGACTCTGGGCCTTCCAATGTTAGCCTGGTCCTAAGACAGTGGTTTTTCTGGCAGTTTCTGACCAAAGCTCCAGCTATGGGCCTTGTTGTGGCTAACATTGAATACTAACAATAATATTGGACTAACACCACCTTAAACCACAACCACAAACAATGGCAGGAAGGCCAAGGAAACTACTCACTTCTAGCTCAGCAAACCTCTTCTGTGTCTCTAGCCTTGAGCTGACCTTAAGGGCCCATGAGATCCGTGAGATGAGTAGGGCACAGTCTCATCCTTAAAGAGTCTGGGGTCATTTCCTTCCCTGAACAAACATTTTCTTCAAGACAAGTTGAAAGGCTTTGTCACTAGGCTGAGGATGATTACCTGGCGACAGGAGCAGGAAGTGTCACCAAGGAGGGCCATGCTGTGATGCAGCTCCTGATGGGGTGAATCTGCAGAGGTGAAACACAGGTGGTGTGGGTGGGGTGGTCAATGCAGCCAGGGGGACCCACAGGGCTCCCACAGTCCCACAGGGACTTGGTAAGGGAGCACAGAGAGCAGGGAGCTGAAGAGAGCAGGCAGAACCCTAATAGCCAGAGCTGGAGTCCAGGCCTCAGGCTGGGAATTCAGGGCAAGATGGGAGGAGGAAGTGGTGAGCAGCCAGCCACCACGGTAGGCCCTCACTCCCCACCAGCACCCCTGAGAGGAGGGAATACTTGACAACTCTTGGAAATATGATAGAACACCAAGGACAGTCGTGCATAAAATCAACTGCATACATTTCAAGTCATGGTCGCATGTGCACTCTTCAACTATACTCCAGCGACACTTTTTCAAGAATTAAAAATGGTGAAAATTACGCTGCGAGTGCCATCTAGTGGAGAGACCTGCCCCTTCCAGGACAGACGGTGCAGGTTCTGCTGCCCACCTCCGCTGGTTCAGCCAGGTGGCACTCTGATTCCCAAAGCAACCAGAAACAAAGTGTCCAGCCACTGAGCAAGACACAGGGAAAGCAGTGTTAAAAGGGGACTTTAGTGCCTGCGGGACTGCTCCTGCTGTCCTGTGGCTGTGACTCGCCACCCCACCCCACACAGTCAACACGCAGAACTGAGAAGTGGGAGCGACTGGGCAGAGGTGAGAGAAGCACATAGGAGCACCACAGATAAGGTTGAGGGAGTCGGAAAGGAGGGGTGATTACTTGGAAAATTGCTCAAAGACAGGATTTGCTTTTCATGGTTACCAGGCAGGGAAAATCAAATTGAGGTGATGGCAAATGAGGTTTTGCCAGGCAGAGAGGGGGGACCAGGCACACACCTTGCACCAAGCATCAGTTCCCTAGAGGACCAGGATATGAAGCACCCATGAGACCACAGGCCTGGGTGCTGATGGAGAACAGAGGGTGTAATGGGGCTGCAAACCTGCCAGGATTCTCACAGAGTGGGACAGAGAGGCAAGCTGCTACCTGTAGGTAGTCAGCTGAGATTTGTGGCCAGAACTCAACAGTGAGTTATGAGAAGTGCCCAGTTATGCTCCAGTACCCAGAAAGAGCTGATTGGGAGGAAGCTATGACCTCCATTCATACCATCACCCAGCAGGGGCACTGCAGGCTGGCCCTGGCAAGTGAGCTGAAAGTACCACCGAAAAAGCTTAGAACCAGATATGAAGGAACAGCAGCATTAAGGGCTGGAAACCTAAATGAGACTGTTTGAATGACTAAGAGTGGACTTTGGGTAAAATCAAGAAAGCTGCAACTCAAAGAGAAGGTAGAGAGTGATAGGCATAGTTATTGAGAGGATAAAACCATTTCATGTTTATTCTCCAATGAGAATTTGTATGAGGGTAGGTAAACTGCAATAACAACGAGCAAATCTCAGGATCTTGACTTTTTTTTTTTTTTTGGCCGGGGCTGGGTTTGAACCTGCCACCTCCAGCATATGGGGCTGGCGCTCTACTCCTTTGAGCCACAGGTACCACCCCAGGATCTTGTCTTTCATATCAAGTCAAAACAGAAGTGTAACGGCTGCTCTGAAGTCTGAGTCTGGTTTCCATAGTGGGGCTCCTGCTTTCGGCTGGGTGGCTCATATTTCTGAAGCTTAGGTATTGGAGGCTCCAGTGGAAACTGCCCCATTCTGAGGCCTGGCAGACTGCCTGCTCCCTCCCTCCCACCAGACTTCTTGGGGCCTCCCACCCACTCCCTGTTAAATACATGCATGCTGCAGGCAGTAAGGCCAGATGGGGATGGTATTGAGGTCTTGGGTTCTTAGTTCCAATCTGGTGTCAGGAGCCAAGGTGCTAGCAAAGGGAGCACTGTGCCACGTAGAAATCAGGGCCCTGCGGTCAATGGTGTCCAGGAAGGCTGATATCTGCATGTGGAAAGGAAGCTGCCAGGGGGAGAGATTCCACAGATAGGGAGGCTGAGCCAGGGAGTCATCTCCCTGTCTCTGCCCATTCTCTGTACACACTCAGCAGGGCATGGATATCCCTACCGTGTCTAGACCTATCATGATCTTCCCGACCACTGGTCTCTCAGAGCCAGAGTCAGGAAGAGTTAGGTGGAAGCCTTGCCATCCATGACCTGCATGGTTTAGGACAAGTCCCAGAAGGCCCCTGTGCTGCTGTGCTGTCATTTGTCACCTGGGGTAGGCTGTGGTGAGGATTTGGTGAGAGCCCACTGTCAGGCTCATGGTAGGTTCCTGCTATTTATATGTTCCCTCCCCTCTGCACTCTCTAACTGCTGATCCTTATGACTATAATTCAGCTAATGCTTATCAATTACCTGCACGTTAACAATCCCTATTACTGTGCAGACTGCCCTGATTGAGAGCCCAGGGCAGGTATTGGGCATGGCTAGCCTGAGTGGTTAGGGAAGTTTCCACTGGAGCTGAGCCTTGACAGAGAAGCAAATATTACCTAGATGGGCCAAGAGGAGGGGACCCTCCCAGAAAAAGGCTGGAGTATCCAAGGCCCAGGGGCCAGCAGAGGTCTGGGTCATGGGAGTCCCAGGAGTAGACAATGAGATGGAAAGGGGCTTAGGACCCGACTCATGAAAGGACTTGGGTGCTCAGCAGAGAAGTTTGGACTTAAATCCCTGAAAATCTTCAGCTGGCGAGAAGGATGGTTAAAATCAAACTGTATATCACAAAGATCACTTGGGGTAGGGTGGCAAAGGGGATGAGGAAGACATGTGAGGAGGGTAGTCTGACACTCTTCTCCACTACCATCTGTGCTGTGCTCTCAATCCTCACCCAAGCCAGTGTAGACAGAGAAGACCACTCTGCCACAGGAGGAGCAGGGCCCCTGTGGGAGGCAGGGGGAGGCAAGTCATGTGAAGCTGAGCCCTGATTCTTGTTGTACATTTCCAAGCTCTGGGCAAGTTCCCCAGCTCAAGTCAGACAGCCCTGGTCTGAAAGAGAACTCACAACTTCTCTGTCCTGGGGACTGTTTAACTGGGTTCCAGGTCAGACCCCAGCTCTCTGGGGCAACCAGATCAGGTTTCTTCCCTTCTCTGGGTCTCAGTTTCCCCATGTGTCCAATAAGAGGTCTGGCCTGGCGACCTCCGAGGTGTCTGCCTGCCTTGGTAGAATGGCACCAGTAGGCAGCTGTCACCAAGCTCACCCACATGGAGCCAGTTCCAGCTGCGTCTTATGGCTGCACTGGGTCACTGGAGCCACCCTCGGGCACTGAGCTTTCAGCTGCCTGTCCTCATCCAGCCTACCCTGGAGCAGATAAGATGATTGCTGCCTGCTACGGTGGAGGCCTGACCGTGAAAGGGAGCCAGCACACACAGATCACTCCACAGAAGGAGAATGATACCCGGTGCCTGACTCGCCTGGAGCATCCCTGATCGCATTAGCGCAGCCTGAGTGGGAGGGATGCTGATAGCCGCCTATCTCAGCTCTGGTACCAGGCAGCCTGCCTCTCAGCCTGACCTCGTGGGGCCCCTGCTGAGTTTGCCTGTGGAGCACAGCCCCAGAAAATGGGTAATGAGAGAGGTGAAATTACATGAGGAGTTCACAAGCCATCCCCGCCCCTGATCTGGGAGGGTCAACAAATTCGATAGAGTGACGTTTACACCTCCCTCGCCTGGCCTGTGTCTGGCCCTCCTGTCTTCATTTCTCTCAACTAAACATAGGGATGGGTGTGGCAACTCCCACTGGGGTCTCTGGAAAGAGACCTGTGGCCTGTGCACCTTCCTTACATGACTCTCTTTAACAGAAATACCTGCATAAAGCAGGCCTGTTTGTAATTTTAGATTTTCTAATAAGTATTTTTAAAAATTAAACTAATTGACATTAATTTTAATAATGTATTTAACCTTATAGATCCAAAATATTATCATTTAAATACGTAATCAAAATAAACATCAATGAACTATTTTACATTCTTTATTTCCTTCCAAATCCGTCTGAGTATATTACACTCAGAGTACATCTCCATGTGGATACTAAATTTCCATTGGAAGTGCTTGATGTGTATCCATTTTTAAGTTGTTTTAAATGTTTCAATGTTTTAATTGACATACAGTTGCACATGGTGTACAACATAGTGATATTTCGAGGCATATAATAAACACTAATCAAATCAGGGTAATTAGCAGATCTGGAATCTCAAACATTGATCACATTGATCATTTCTTTGGAATATTCTATACCCTCCCTCTCTCGCTATTTGAAACTATACATCATTGCTAACTATAGTAATCCTTGATCTGTATTTATAAAATTTATGAAAAAGTAGAAAAAGTAGATCCATATGCCAAAGTTATTCCAGACATATTTAAAGGCTTTTCAATAATGGAATTAAATATCCATGTTAAAATGTAAATTAATTAAAATTAAGTTAACAGTTCAGTTGCTCAGTCACACCTGTCACACCACAGCAGCTGCATGCATCAGGTGGCACCAGGTCAGGCAGGGAATGGAATAGTAACCTGAAATCAAAGGATGGGGAGGAAGAAGGAACCAGACAGAAAGAACACGGGCAGGGGCTGCATCTGGAGTCAGACAGACCCAGATTCTCATTGAGCTCTGCCACTCACTGATTAAGAGTACTTGGACCAATCATTTCAATTTTCTTTGTCTCATTTTCATCATCTGATACTAGAAAAGCATCTACCTACTTGACAAGACAGCTGTGACTGTCACGGGAAGTATGACATGTAGGACAGAGGACAGGACAGTTTCTCCCCACCCCCCATCCCTTTCCTTCCTCACCCCCTTCCCTACCCAGTTCTTTCTTTTTCTTTCAGTTCTTTTATCTACCATATAGAAATAAGCTTCAAATGAGATGTCACATTATTTTAGTTCAGTTTCCTAACAAAAAAAAAAAAAAAGGCCTCATAACTCTCTACAGAAGTAGTTCTTAAGTCCACTGGCTCAGCAGAATACTGGAGGGACAGCTGGTCACCCCGATTCCAGAGGTGTGGGCTGGGGTCTGGGCGTCTGATTTTTCTCACATGCTCCAGGGCAATGCTGATGCTGCTCGTCCAGACCCACTCTCTGACAGTGGAGAGACGGCAGAAGAAAGGAAAAATCTTTGTAATTAATACATTTAATGGCACTATTTTCCTGCTTTTGGAGACTGTGTGGCTGGTCCTGAGCACGGGAAGGGGGAGGGTTAGCAAAAGCAGCAGCAGGAGCCCATGGCTGTGTTCAGGGTGCCTGATGTGGAATGCAGAAGGTGACAATCTGGGTAGTGATGGATTCTGGGCACTTTGCTCAAGGGGCTGTCCTCAAGGTCGGGAGGAATCTGGAGGCCACCACACTGACCTGCAGTTCTCAGCTGCCCCACTACAGAGGAAGAAGTGCAGTGGGATGTGCACTTCCCATGCACAGGGACGTGAGGGGTTGTGGTCAGAGCAGGTGTGGCCATACATTGCATGGGGGCCTGGAGGCAGACTCTGCCATGTGTTTTTTAGTGGATCATTAACTAGCACATTCCCTTGAGCACCCCTAGGTGAAAGCAGGTCTTTATAGGCACTCAGGGGCCCTGGAGTTGCTGCATATACTCCTACCAGCTGCCAGGTCCCCACCTGCCATCCACCAGACAGAGATGCCATGCCCATCCTGGGTAATGAAGTCCAGCCAGGCATCTCCACTTCCCACAGCCTGCTGCCCCCACCTGCAATGGACAGACAATCCCCAAGGTTATCAACCTCCACTCTGCAATGCACTAGGCACCTGGAATTGGGTGGGGGAGGTGAGTGACAGAACCCATCCTCACCAAGGCATCCACGCTGTGTGCTGCACGGGGACTGCCCACCTGGAGCAGAGACACCACACTCCACCCCCAAGATGGGCACCTGCAGGCAACTCCAGCCCTCCTCATTTCTGTGCCCAGACTTCCACCAGGCATGGGGAAAAGGTGGCAATCATCACTGGGCAGAGATGGGGGCAGCAGCCTGGAACCAGGAGGCGGGAGGTGGCAGAGGAAACCATTCGAGGGAAGCCCTCAGCACCTGCTCCATGGGCCCATTGGTCTTCACTTACAAAACACAAATTTAAAGATAAAAATCATTAAGAATTTCAAGATAGAAACCACAGAGCATTAAATTCCAAGGGCAGGGCCCTTTGAAGGACAGAGTGGCATTGTGTACCTGTCCTGGTTGAAAGTCATGAACATCTCTGACTGTGGGCTTCTGGATTTAATGCAGGACGTGGCTCCCTGTCCTCTGCTGGGCTCCAACCCATGGATGCAGCCTCTAACATTCTGGCCAATGCATTTCCCTAAATGATCGGGGTCCTCATGCCAGCAAAGGGAAGTGGTTTCTCAGAGCGCAGGGCATGCATGGCCCCCACACACTCCCAGCAAGCGCTCTCCCCTCCAGCACCCTGGCCCTGCCCTGCAGCCTTCCCACTTCTGTCCTGCCAATGGAAACAGTCTAGCACATGCTGCTCAGAGGGCTCCCCCCAATCCAGATGGACAGAAAAGGAGGCTTCAACTGAATATTCCCATGGAAAGTAATGAGGAATGTGACCCTTGGAAATGGCCTGCACCTTCATCCTTGGAGATTGAGGCTGTGTTCCCCACAGGTGATTAAAATGCAGCCACTTCTCTGAAATAAGGCCAATCAGAAAGTGCCTTTAGTGTTTCACAAAAAGGGTCGCTGGCCTGGGCCAGCCTGGCTTCTTGAGTATATAATATGGCCCTCTCTCCAGTGTACTGGCCTTTCTGCCCTCTGTGGTGTGATCCCCGGCCTGCATCCCTCACTCTACATAGCCTGTCCTGCACAGGGGACACTTCCAAGGCCTTCGGGGACTCCAGGACATACTCTGCCCTGCAGTAGGGTGGGTGCACAGATCCAGATTCCAGGCTCACTCTTAGGAGGGTCTCACTCTTAGCAGGCGGCCAGCAGAAGATCAGGCTTGTGCTGCACCATGGCTCTGAAACAGGGTGCGGCAGAAATCACTCAGCTGGTGACAGTTGGCTGGCTGGACAGGAAGGGGTGATGTGCAGGAGAAGGTGTGTTTGGTGCCAGTGCAGAACAAAGATGTAGATAAAATTCTTTACGAGTGATCTCAGCTAGACTAAATCCCTAGATAAATTAGGATGTAGGGAGGAATGTGGCAGGGGATTAGTAGGTGGGGGCTGAATGACCCAGGTCACCTCTGGGAAACCAAGCCCAAGTATAGAGGCTTCTCTAACCAGGAGATGTCAGCCCAGGAGCTCTCATAGACACAAGGCCTTCCTACTCAGTGTCACAAGAGTCAGTTGCATCAGCACCGCCTGTGAGCTTGTGGGGAATACAGACTCTAGGGCTCCACCCAGAACTACTGGAACAGAATTGGGTTACAGCAATGTGCCCTGGGTGATTTGCATGCATATTACAATCTGAAAAGCAGCCCTCGGGAGCACACCATGAGCTGGGTTACCCAAGCCCAGACTATGAGCTCCTGAAGGAGGGAATCCTTGGGTGAGCTCAGAGCCTGGTGCTTGGCCCTTAGAAGGTGCTTGATAAATTAAACCAATGAAGAAGCAGTAATTCAAAAGCAGAAAGAATGCCGAAAGTGATGGGAGAGAGGGGAAAGCAATAATGAGAATTGCGTCTGGTTCTCAGATTGGAAACTGAGCTTCAGACCATGGCTGACCATCCAGGGCCTGATTCTGGCCCATGGACATTATTTTGTTTGGCTGGTGAAATAATTTTAAAATATTTTACCCATTAAAAAATATGGATTTCTGTAGGGCAAATATGGGCCTGCTTTCTCCATATAAATGGCAGAAGCTAAGTAACAGGGGTCACCTTTAGACAGAGCGTGAGAGCTCTCCAGATGGGCAGACCCCTGACCACTCCCTAGAACCCAGCTCCTTCTACCTCCTGCCCAATCCCTGTAGGGAGTGAGTCTGTGTAGCCTAAGGTTGATCATAATATACTCAAAAGCAAAGATGGCTAGAAAATGACGGTGATTGTGTATTGGTTGAATTATTTGACACCTTCAATTATTTGTCATGTGGCATCACACTGCTGCTTAGTCACACTGTCTGAGTTTTAATCCTAGCTCTGCCTCTCACCATGTCTGGGATGTCTTATAACCCCTTAAAAATTCAGGCTCCTCGGCTCGGCGCCTGTGGCTCAAGTGGCTAAGGTGCCAGCCACGTACACCTAAGGTGGCAGGTTCAAATCCAGCCCGGGTCTGCCAAACAACAATGACGGCTGCAACCAAAAAATAGCTGGGCGTTGTGGGCACCTGTGGTTCCAGCTACTTGGGAGGCGGAGGCAGAAGACTCGCTTGAGCCCAGGAGTTGGAGGTTGCTGTGAGCTGAGATGCCACGGCACTCTACCCAGGGGCACAGCTTGAGGCTCCTGTCTCAAAAAAAAAAAAA
>NW_003852612.1:969731-972960 GCF_000181295.1 Otolemur garnettii | reverse complement strand
AAAAAAAAAAAAAAAAAAAAATTCAGGCTCCTCTCCAGAAATGTGCACAGCAAAGGTAGCTTCATTAAGCACATTGCCTGGCACATGGTTAACTATCTCTAGATGGCTATAAATTAATATTTTATTTAAATGAAATAAATATATATGATTAAATATAAATTTATTATAAATATGTAATAAATTAATTATATATAAATATTTAATTACTATTTTATTTAAATGAATGTATAGCCATCTAGTGATAGCTAATTAGCACGGCATTCATAATGACAGCTGCCAGAACAAAATAACACAAAGGAATACAGGTATTTCCTCCCTACAATTTTTTTTTTTTGAGACAGAGTC
Source organism: Otolemur garnettii (assembly GCF_000181295.1). Taxonomy (NCBI): domain Eukaryota; kingdom Metazoa; phylum Chordata; class Mammalia; order Primates; family Galagidae; genus Otolemur; species Otolemur garnettii. Next base: position 972,615 of record NW_003852612.1, on the reverse strand, counting down.
CCGTTCTGTCACCCTTGGTAGAGTGCTGTGGCGTCACAGCTCACAGCAACCTCCAAATCTTGGGCTTAAGCAATTCTCTTGCCACAGTCTGCCAAGTAGGTGGGCCCACAGGCACCTACCACAACGCCTGGCTCTCTTTTGTTGCAGTTGTCATTGCTGTTTTAGCAGCCAGGGCCAGGTTTGAACCCCACCCCCACCCCCTTGTATATGGGGCCGATGTCCTATCCACTGAGCCACACAATGAGTCACCTGTAACAAATTCTGTGCTGTTTAGAAAGTCTGAACCAGACTTTGGTTTAGAAAGTCTGAACCAGAATGGGGATTTGTGTTATGACAGAGGCCCCATGGATTATGGAGGAATAGCAAGAAGGTTTCCTTTACCAGGGCCAGACTTCTACTACAGTGCATCCCCAGGTGTAAATGCTTCATATTTTTAGAAAATATATCACAAAACATTGATACTTCAGCATTTTTAAAAGGTACATTATTCTGGAATACCAGATTATCAAAAACTGGAGTGACAGTCACTGGGAAGTTCTTTTATGGGTGAGTGGCCTTCATGGGTTCCAAGCACAGAGTCCTCCTCTATGCTTTCTGTTGACCTCATCCAGAGGACAGAGTTTGGGAAAACAGAAGCTGGAAAGAGAAGGAAGTGGTTGTCCTGAGGTGAATGGTGTTCTCCTAAAAATTCATGTCTACCAGGAACCTCAGAATGTGACCTTATCTGGAAATAGAGTGTTTGCAGATACAATTTTTTTTTTTTTTTTGAGACAGAGCCTCAAGCTATCCCCCTGGGCATCACAGCTCACAGCAACCTCCAACTCCTGGGCTCAAGTGAGTCTCCTGCCTCTGTCTCCCAAGTTGCTGGGACCATAGGCACCCGCCACAATGCCCGGCTATTTTTTGGTTGCAGCCATCATTGTTGTTTTTGGCAGGCCCAGGCTGGATTTGAACCCGTCACCTTAGGTGTATGTGGCTAGTGCCTTAGCCACTTGAGCCACAGGCACCGAGCCTGCAGATACAATTTGTTAAAATGAGGTCATATTGGATTAGGGTAGGTGGGCCCTATATCCAATGCTTGATGTCCTTATAAGAGGACAGAGCAGTACAATTACTTAAGGCCAGGAGTTTAAGACCAGCCTGGGCAACATAGAAGGATCCTGTCTCTAAAAGCAACTTTTAAAAATTAGCCAGGTGTGGAATAATCCCAAGTACTTGGGAAGCTGAGGCAGGTGGCTCATTGAAGCCCATGAGTTTGACAAGCCTAGGTGACAGAGTAAGACCTCATCTCTAAAAAAAAGAAAAGAAGGAAGGGAGGGAGGGAAAAGAAGAAAGAGGAGAGGACACATGGATACACACAAAGAGATAAAGGTCATGTGAGAATGGAGGGATGTGTCTACAAGCCAAGGAATGCAGGAACACAAGCTGGAAGAAGTGAGGAAAGACCTCATGGGGAGCATAGCCCAACTGATGCGTTGATTCTGGACCTGTGGCGTCCAGAATTCTAGCAGCGTATGTGTATGTTGTTCCATCTGGGCCATCTAGTTTGTGGGAGTTTGCTATGGCAGCCCTAGGAAACTTATATCATCATGGAGTGGGAAATGGCATGGCCCAGCCACTGGCCCTTGACAGCAGGGCACATTATCACTGACTGTAGAATCTGGCCCACTATCACTGACTGTGGAATCTAGTCCACATTCTCAGGGGCTAAAACCCCAAAGCCCAAGCTCCTTCCCATTCTTTCTCTCCTCCCCTGGCAGGTCCCTTGTCTTGCCATAACCCCTCTCTACCCTGCACCTCCATGTGGGCAGCTCCCATCATGCTATGTCACATGGCAGTCCAGCCCTGGGACTTGTGGTGCTGCTCCCTGGAGGCCTGTGGTCAGGTAGGAAGAACAGAGCTGCAGGAGTCCAAGAGACCTTGCAGAGGACCTGCTGCTTCCTAACGGAGTGCACCACCCCCATCTCCTGGAATCTTATTGGATGGTGACAATAATGACCCCTGAAGGCCTTTGTCAGGGATCATAGGATATAGCAGGGCATAGAAAGTGCTCAGTAGTGCGAGAACCTCCCCTGGCCCCAGTAGAAAAGTGTTGAGAATCCCAACATCCTGGAGAGCCAGGCCTCCCCTGATGGGCTTGGGGACAGAGCTGGAATGTGTGAGGACAGGGAAAACAGGTAGGAGCCATCTGTCCTCATCACATGTACACAGACCGGGGATGAGAAGTGGCTCTGACCTGTGGTGCCCATGTCCAGTGCAGAGTGGCACCCTACAAATAACTGTCAGAGGAGAAGCAAAGGACAATCCACCAGATGCATCAGAGCACTGTTAAGGCCAGCCCACCCAGCAAGGGCCTGCACTGAAGGAATGCAGAGGCCAGAGGGTTCTTTTCTTTTATTTCTCCTAAATTGAGAGAAGCTGATCTTCTTTGTCCTGTTAAGGGTCACTTAAGTGGCCCTCTTAGATATGCAAATACCAGACTAATAAACTGCCAGCCTCATGGGATTAGTGTGTAACAGGAGCTTTTGTGGCCCTTGGTAATGGGTTTTATTTTTTATTTTTAAGTGGTTTGGCAAAGATTGTACCCTGTGGAAGAGGGTGATTGGCTGGGAGATTTGGGAGAGGACGAGAAATGTGTAGACTAATTTAAACAAAGAGCCCAAGTTTTCTAGAAGGAATCAGATAGATACAATAACACAGTGTTTTCACACTTTTTTGACAAGAAATAAACATTACATCGCACCCGGCAGCCCAGGTGCATGCTGAACTAAGGGTTTCACAAAACTGCATTATTGCTGCCCGGAGAATCTTCTGCCATGTTCTATTCTATGTGATTCTATCTTGTGTTTTAAAATTCTGGTCAATCGCTAAAAAAAAAAAAAAA
>NW_003852612.1:947955-969647 GCF_000181295.1 Otolemur garnettii | reverse complement strand
AAAAAAAAAAAAAAAAAAAAAAAAATTCTGGTCAAGACCCTAGAATTGATTTGAGCCCCCCAGGGTTGGGGTGCGTAGTCTGAAAATACTTGTTGGGTGTTCAGGAAGTCCGCGGGTGGACCGAGGCCTGGCTGCAGGAAGCGGGGAATAGAAGCGCGGAGGTTGAGAGAGCCAGCCTGGCTCTGAGTAAGGGGTGTTGCAGTGTCAGTGGTCTGCAGGAGCTATGTGACACTAGAACCCGTCTGACCGAGCCATCGGAGGCCCACTCACCCCTGGAAATAGCAGCAAGAGGGGGCACAGGGAGTTTACGGCCTTCTCACTTCCCTGGTGACAGCTACTGGTGCTGTCCCCCATCTCCATACAGCAGTCATCTCACTGCCACCACCAAGGCCAGTTTAGGAGGGCATGCCTCCCCATGCCCACCATCCTGGAGCAGTCCAGCACCCTTGTCTGGCTTGGCCGACTCCAGATTGAGCAGAACACTCTTGAGGAACTGTAGACGGAACTTTTCCCCATCCTAGCACCTTACCTTGGACACATAGCCAAGGCTAGTGCTGTCTGTGGCTTGGGCAGCCTGCAGGAGAGGAGGAGAGATCGGGACCGGATGGAATTCACTAGATTCACGGTAGAATGAAATCAGCCTGCGCTGGCGCGGCGGGAACCGGAGCCGGGAGCCTGCCGGCCTGCGCTTCTCCCGTCCACCGCCAGGCGGCAGCAACAGGCGCGCCCCACCTCCACCCCACCCCCACCCCCCCACCCCCACCCCGGCGCGGACGTTCTCCCACTCTGGCCCCTCCCCCTGCCCAGCACCCGCGGGCGCAGCTTTGTAAGAAAGGGAAGGTATTGGGCGCTTACGACGCGCTTCCTCTTCCCTTCGCTTCACGGTCACTGCTCATCACCTTTGAGCTTCAGCCCTACTCTCTGTCCAGACGAAGAACCGACGGTTTTTCAAGACAGTGAAGGTTGGAATTCAATTCAGACAGCTTTGCGGTACGGTGGCAAAGCACAAGCTTGGCCTCCAAGTGGCCAGACTGCCCCCACTTACAGCAGCCCACTCTTCAGAACCCGTGTGGAAGCCAAACCCCTTTCCTCTTCCTATGTCCATGCAGATCCCACTTTCCAGCCTCCCTGCAGTGAGACGGGTCACATGACTAAACATAGGTCGATGGACAGCGGGTAGGAGTGACAGTGCCCCTGTGGGCTGCTGTCAGCCACAGATGGCACTAGCCCCTAGTATCCCGAGATCTTCCCTGCTTTCTCTTCTTGTGTCTGACAGCATAGAGGACCCAGAGGAGGACACTGAGGTCCTAGAAGAAGCATGGGTGCCCGAGTGACCTTATGGAGTGACCACATGAAGAAGCAGTTTCCCCCTCCTTCCCCCCTTTTCATGCTGACTTGCACAAGACCAGAAGAATCTGTATGGGATTAAGACACTGCGATTTTGGAGTTGTGGGTGTTAATTACCTGATTAATGTACCCAGTGTCCTTATCTATAAAATAGGGCCATTAGCATCAGTCTCAGGGTCTCGTGTCAGTGATGTAGAGTGGAGGTAAAACATTGAACCTAGGACCTGGCACACTGCAAAGACTCACTTCGTAACTCCTTGCAATGTCAGCAGCAGTTGCAGCAGCAAAGGTGACAACAGTAAAGAGACTAGATAACCTCTAGTCCCCAGTACTATGCCATCTGCTAAGAGGACCAGACCTACTAGGTGAGCCTATTTCACGGTAAAAGGTCTTATCTTCTTTGGAATAGGTGTGCTGGGAGCCTTGAAAAGGGCACAGGCTTTATGTGTGGCAAATGCTTTGTAAAATGAATTTTTTCTATTTAGTACAGAGACACACCATTAGAGTGGTATCTATAAATAGCACTCTGCGCTAAGGGAATCACACATGCTAAATGGGAAGAGATAAGAGTTCAGTTCAGATCCCGTCTCTTCTGGTTACTAGCTGTGGGACCCCAGGTAATTCACTTAGGCACTCTGTGCCTCAGTTTCCCCATCTGTAAAATGGAGATTGTAATAAGGTTCTTTCTAGGACTGATGAGTTAATGTAAGTAGAAAGCTCAGAACAGTGCTTGGCATACAGTAAGTGCTCAGTGTGTGCTGTTATTACTATACGCTCTAGGTGACAAATGCTTAGGCAACTAAAACTGCCCGTGAGTGCATGGAAGTGCCCCATCTTCATCTGCGCCCCCCCCCCAACTCTTTCCCATGCTGCTCTTCTCCTGGGGCTGGGGGAGGAAAGAAAAAAGTCAGAAATAGCAGGTGGGGGCAGGGTGGGGGTGAGACTTCAGGGAAAGGACAATGGGCTTTGTAAAATCCCTCCCTGGGCAGCCTGGCCAAGTTCAATGGCTTCAGGCCACATGAACAGCAAGAAAAATGTGGCCCAGGAATTTCTCCCCAACGATTCCCCTTGTCTTTCTCTGTGGGAATTTGGAGCTGCAGACACATTCCTTCCATGAACAGCGTCCACTGCAGCTGAAGGCCCATTGGCCCAAGCTGGGAACCTGGCTGGCTGGGCACCTCCAGAGCTCTGCCCCCAGTGCTTCCTCCCTGAGGAGTGGGCTCTGCAAATGTGCGAGGGAATGCGCTCTCGTTGGCAGACATCACAACCTGCTCTGTCAGGGACTGACCCCTCCTGGGCACTGCTGGCCCCTCTGCTGAGCCAAACTGCCCAGACAGCTTTCACAGCTGCTTTTTCACAATCTGTCACCCAGAAGTGGAGATTAGACATCTTGGACAGATTTCTCAGCTATTCACTCTTTTTCTAAGCCAAGTGCTTCCCAACTTAAGAGGAAACTGTTTCCTAAATGCTGTAATTTAAAACAAAACAAAACAAAACACTATAAACTACAGTCCAAAGGCCAAATCTGGTCTGCCACCTGTTTTTGTACATAAAGTTTTATTGGAACACAGCCACACTCATTCATTTATGTATTGTCTGTGGCTAATTTCACACTACCATGGCAGAGTTGAGTAGTTGCTACATAGAGTGTATGTCCTGCAAAGTTTAAATATGTTTACTATCTGCCCCTTAAAAAAAGTTTACTGGCTCCTGCTTTACTCCTATATTTATTCCACAAAGCACTTAAAACGGCTTCTAATGAGAACATTTAGAATAAAATAACAATTAACATAATAGTTAAAAAGAAAATTAAGAACCTAAGAAAATGCAAATAAAAGTAGCAAAGCAAAATCAAGAAACAAAACACAAATATGAAGGCCATTAGGGCCCACATACTTGCCAAAACCAAACTTTAAGTTTTCCCTGAGCTTCCTGGAAGTCAAAGGAAAAAGAGAAATGAGACTTAAGTCTCATAAGAGAAAGAAAAAGCCTACCCATCTTTATGTTATCCATAGCTTTTTCTAGCACAAAGCTGTTTGGGGCTTGCTTCAAATAGAACAAAAGTAATACCTACATTCCCAGTATCATATACTTAATTAACAACAACAAAAAATACCAGAAGAAACCGGTATGAGTCTGCAAAGTGAATAACAACTGCGGTGCTGTTGATTAGAGATAGTATGGGGTAAGGAGCTCTAGCTCACATGTTTAACCAAATATCAAACTAGATATCTACATGCACATCAGCTGGCTTCTGTGCACTGTGGTAAATGTGCACAAAACATTTTGAGAGGTGCAAGAGGCCCTCTTTGTGTTTATCATTTTGGTAGATCTGTTTGTTTCAGAGCAAACACTGGAGTTGACTGGGGATGACCCAACTTATCACTAACTCAGTTCGCAGTGCCTGGCACATAGCAGACCATTAAGAAACACTTGATGTGGGGTGGACATAGCTTCTCGGGACCCCAGATTTCTTGTGAAAAATGAGGAGGTTGGCTCGGCGCCTGTGGCTCAAGCGGCTAAGGCGCCAGCCATGTACACCTAAGGTGGCGGGTTCGAATCCCCAGCCTGGGCCCGCCAAACAACAATGATGGCTGCAACTAAAAAATGGCCGGGCGTTGCGGCGGGCGTCTGTGGTCCCAGCTACTTGGGAGGCTGAGGCAGGAGACTCGCTTGAGCCCAGGAGTTGGAGGTTGCTGTGAGCGTGATGCCATGGCACTCTACCCAGGGGGATAGCTTGAGGCCCCACCTCAAAAAAAAAAATAAAAATAAAAAAAAAAAATGAGGAGGTTGTGTTAATACAGAGAGTCCCTTCCAATCCCAGAGTGTCTGAGTCTGTGCTGTGTGGAGGTACAGTGTGGATGCACACTGTATTTCAGCCTGGACTAACGTGAGTCAGAACTATCATGGGAGGAAAGGATAGAGGAATAGCCCAGAGGAGGCCTTTACCACCCAGAGGCAAGAGGCAGTGGGTAGTCATTGAGAAAGTGACCTACGGCATTCAGACTGCCCAGATTCAAGTACAGGCTCTACACCCTACCTACCAGCTACATGATCGTGATCATGACAGCTCTCAGGCATCAGTATACTCACCTTTAGACTGGATATGATGACGCATCGCCAGTCCAGTTTAGGTATGTTATGAAGATTAACAGGACAATGCCTGTGAGTTACTGGTGCCAGTATAAGGGTGGCTTGTAATAAGCTTTCTACAAAGGGTCTTCATCACTTTCTTTTCCAACAAGCTCTCTGTTCCAGAGGCTCCGGCTGATGGGAGACAGACATTACTCCGAGAAGCTAAGAGTAATGAGCTGCATGTGCTCTTCCTCCCAGGCTCCACCCAGCACTCTATAGGGGTTGCCTTTTTTTTTTTGAAACAGAGTGCTACTATGTGACCCTGGGTAGAGTGCCGCCGGGTTACAGCTCACAGCAACCTCAAACTCCTGGGCTTAAGTGATTCTCTTGCCTCAGCCTCCCATGTAGCTGGGACTACAGGTGCCTACCACAAAGTCTGGCTATGGGGTTGCCTGTTTTAAGTTTCAGCTACAGTTGCTTATGTCATAGGTACAGGGTGGCACCTGGCATCTAATTCATCACCAAGCCCTGTCCCTTTTCTCTCTAGAAGACTTACCACACAAGTTGTTAAGATTGAACTGCGTTTCAGTCTGTGCTTAGCCGCTAATGAGCTGTGTGACCTTAAGCAAATGACTTCACTTCTCTGTGCTTTGGTGCCCTCCCCCTTAAATGGAAATAATGATGATTTAAAATGCATAAGGTTGCTCTGAGTTCTAAGTGAAATACATATGTGTCTCAGCCTGGCACATTGCCAGAATCAGGCAGTGCTAGTCGTGAGTAGTATCTATCACTTTCTATGCCTCAGTGATCTGTAACTGCATAATAGACGACCCCAGAGTTGAGTGACTTAAAGATAACACACATTTTCTTCATTAGCTCACTGTTCTGTCATGTGGGCATGGTAAGGCAGGGACATCTCCCTCTGCTGCATGCAGTGTCACTTGGAGGCTCCACTTCCAGGACAGCGTCCCTCACAAGGCAGGGAATCAGTGCAGGTGCTGGCTGGGGCCTCTGTTCTCCATACAATCTCTCCATTGCTGGGTTGGGCTTCTTGTAGCACAGTGGTCTCAGGACAGTCCCACTGTTTACGAGGTGGTAAGTTTCCCTGAAGACAAAAGCAGAAGCTGCCAAGGCTTCTTTGGACATAGGCTCAGAACTGGCCCAGAGTCACTTCTGCCACCTTCCAGTTAAAGTATGTCATAGCATAGCCTACACTCAAGGGAGGTGCAGTTGGCTGAGGCACCCCATCTCCTCTCACCTGATGTATTCCTGGCTTATGCCTTTGCATCTTAGCTTTCTCCCTGTTCTCTTCTCCCCCTTCCTGTCCCTACTTCACTCCAGGCACCAGGCAGACCAGTCAGAATCCCAGACCATGCTGTGTCCCTGCCCTTGAGTGCTCTGCTACTGCACTCGGAATAAAGACCAAGTTCTTAATAGGACACTACCACTGTCCACAAGGAACCATTACTATGCCATCCCTAAGATTCCGGGATTCTTCCTCGAGGGTCAAGTCCCACCCCATGAGGTCTCCACTGCAGATCTTTCTCTACCACCCTCAGCAGACTATCTCCCCCCAGCATCTAAGGAAGCTTTCTACCCCCAGCTCAACTCCTGGGCTGTCTTTTGGTCAGATGTTCAGTTTCATCTGGTCATTATTTATACATGGATGAATAAATGAATGAAGGAATGATCATCATAGCCCCCCACAAGCTATACCATGTGATGGCAGCATGATGTGCCTTAGGTTTGGGGGGAGGGGCAGCTCAGACCCTGGAGAAGAACTTCATAGGTCAGGTCCTGGATCTCTCCTCCGAATGGCCTGGGCGTATCTAGAACCAGCAGCTCAGGCTACAAGACTTTAGCACCCCAGCACCAGCAACAGCCTTCCTAGAAACAGTGCCACCTCCTCACTCCCAACCTCTCACTACCCACCCCTGAGTCTCCCAGAGAAACAAAAAAAAAGCAGCAGGAGGTGGTGCTCTGGAGGGATGGGGCAGCCCCTGCCCCATAGAGCATTTGTCCTCCAAAGCTGGTATCCAGCCTCCTCCCGGAGCCCACCGTGCACCTACAGACTGGTCCCAGCTCTGCTATTCTGAGTCCCGTGGTTTGCAGGAGGTCAGAAAGCTGTCCCAGAGGCACCCACCTTTCTATCTTTCTTCTGGAGTTGGGTAGCTTGAACTTAAAGCCTTACAACACTGAGTGATCCTGACATTTTGGTTCAATTCAAGTTTAGTTTGGGGTCATGGTCAATTTGGTAGGCAGAGCCATGTTCAGGGAAGCTGATTTTTTAGGCAAATTATATGCTCAGTACCTGCTTTGCCAATTGCAGCCATGATTCTAGGTCTAACTGGGAGAAGCCATCCACTTATCTATCTAACATTGACTATCCGTCCATCCATCCAGTTACCTATTCACACATTCATCTAACCATCCATTCCTACATCCATCCACCCATCCATCAAACCATCCATCCATCTATACTCTTATCCACCCATCAAGCAATCCATCCAACCTTCCATCCGTCCACCCATACATTTATTCATTTGCCCATCCATACATCCATGTATGCACTGATCAATCCAGTTCATGAACTCTTCCATCTGTGCATCTATCCTTTCCTCTCCCCATTCATCTTAGCTCTGCCACTCACCAAGTTATAGGTCTTGGGAAAGTCTCTTCACCTCCCTCAACTTTAGTTTCTTTCTCTGTAAACTGAATCCAATGGGATCTGCCCCCTGGGGTTGTCTTTCAGATAATTGAGATAATAACATTTGCGAAATGCTCGGCACATGGTAAAAAGCTCATAGGGAATGTGATTTTCCTTCTCCTCTAAGGAAGAACACACAACTAGAACACTGCAAAAAGGCAAGGTGTAATTAAAAAATGGAGTGTGTAAAACCAAAGCAATAATGCTGGAAACTCTTGCCTTCTTATTTGTCTGCTGAACTGCCCTGGGAGTTGATATTTAAAGCCACTTTGAAAACTTGAGTATTCCAAAATATATTTAAACGGTTCAATGGGGACGTTGACCCTCTATAATAGGCTCATTTGAAAGATCCTGCTTTGCTACTTCCTCTTAGAAAGATAAACAAGCGGCCCACAATGGCCGCTGTGATGTTTTCTTTTAAATCTTGCTTTCCAAATGTAGGACTTGGCGGTTGGACAATCACCGGGGGCTTGCTCCCCGCAGACGCTCTCCCTGAATGCAGGGAGCTCTAGCTTGGAATTCCTGGGGCCTCATTAAGCCCGCTGTGACTAAGTGATCTTGCCTGATGCTAAAACTGTTCAAAATGACTTGGCAGCAACCAGAAGTCAGGTCTCTCTGTTTTTTCTCAGTCTCTCTCTCTTTGTAACCCCAGCTTACATGTCATGAAGTGAAAACATCTTTCTTTCCGGATCTAGTGCAGGACAACCCTCCTCTCTCCCTAAAGCCTCACCCTGGTCTTTCTGAGGAGTTAAAGGAGAGGGAGGGAGGCAGAAGTCTGCCCCACTGTTGTTAATCTCTCCTTTGAATGAAGACTTAACTCCTGGGAAAACCTCTTCCCTGCTCTAAGTCATCCCCCCCTTCAAACTGCCACTATTTAACTCTTCTGCTCCACAGCTCCGTCTCTGGCAGCCTCTACCTCCCAGCCTGGCTCTCCTGTGGGACCACCTCTGTTTTCCAGGGAGGGGAGGGTGTAGGGAGAGAGGGAGAAAACCCAAGACAAGCCAAGGCTATCAGAAGTTGGCCACAGCCCTGCTACAGGGTCGGGAACAGCTCCTTGGGACTGGAGGGGTGAGAAAGAATTTTGTCTCACTCTGTGCCAGACACTTACAAATATGATCTCTCTCATTTGATTTTTTACTTTGATTATACAGTAAGGCACGAATATGCATGTACTTACATAACAAAACCACTGTAAATAAGCCAAAGGCACTTGACACCTACCACCTTTGGTTTCCCATTTTCCTCCCATGTATTTTTCAGGCCCAAGTGCCTAGAACAGAGTCTGGCATAGAGTGAGTGCTACAGTAATGTATTGTGGGTGTGTGTTTTATAATTTGTAAATCTCAAAACATTGAGCCCTAGCTCCCTTTGCTTATATCACATTCCATTTTATGAAAATGCCAGTGTATTTGGCAATCCTTTTAATGATGACCATTTTGGTGGTTCCAACTTTTTGCAATTATAAGCAAGGCTGCAATGAATAGCCCTATCTAGGTTTCCCTGGGCATGTGGGCAAGTATTTCTGTGGGGTGCATACTGAGAGATGGGATTGCTTGGTCCCAGGGTACCAGCATTTTTAGTTTTAATAATCAGCTCCCACGTTACCTTCTAGAGGGATTATATGAATGTCAACCTAATGGTAGAAGTGCCCTTTACCCAAATCCCCACCAATACTTGACGATGATGAGAATTCACACTTGCAGAGCCCTTCAACCATGCCACTTCTAGTCAATTCCTGGTATGTGTCAATTCATTTGGTCACCACGATGATCCAATGACACAGTTTCTATTATTCTGTTTTATAGATGGGGAAACTGTGCAGAGAGTTTAACTTCATTCCATCATACCTTTAATTTGTGCTAAGTGACATCTGATCCAGTACTATTTCCCCTCACTCAACAGGTGAGGAAACAGTCTCAGAGGATAGGTGATTTACCCAAAGTCACCCAGTCCATAGAAGGCCAGCCAGGTTTAGGAGTAACCTAGACAAAGACTCCCTTTTCCTGCTACTGCACAGTTAGATAAGCCGGGAAGCTGAGAGTCAGGTGGCCCTGGTACCGCTACCCCCGCCCCCAAGTCATTCCTGAGCTGACTGCTTAAGATGATGGAGGAGGGTGCACAGCGAGGGCACCTCTTCTTTCCATTCTGGGCAGAGGTCAAGTCAGTGTGGTCCCCACCCCTGCGCAGGTTCCCTGGGAGGAGCGAGACAGAGACTGCGCCAGCTCGCACAGCTCCCCCTGGCGGCCCCTGGGCGCGCGCCCGGGTCGGCGCCCCGGGAGAGTAACGGGCCGCGGGGAGGGCGCCGGGCGGCGAGGGCAGGGAGCAGACTCCGGGCCGCCCCGGCACGCGGAGATAAAAGCGGGCTGCGGCGCGGCGGGCGCGATCTGCGCGTTCTCCTATTGATTAGCAGGGTCTGCCCCGAGGCCACGATGCCCGCGACACGGAACTGTGGTGGAGCGTGAAGGCGAGGGAACGGCAGGCGGGCGGCCCCGCGCGCACCCCGCGCCCGGCTGGGCACTGCCCGCTGGCCCGACCCCCACTCCGCTCCGCGGGTGCCGGCAGCCCGTGAAAAGAAGGGCTGAGCAGCGGGGCGGCGGGCGACTGCCATGGGACTCTGCTGCTGCAAGGACTGGAGGGGACACCTGCGAGCGCCCAAAGGTAACTCTCGGGCGCGCACGTGCGTACGCTGCGGCTCGAGCGCGTGGGTCCCGGCTCCCTGCTCCCTCCTGCCGCCGCAGGAAGCTATCCACCCGGTTTTGGGGACTTCGCCCTAGTTTTCCAGGGCCCAAGACCTGCCTCGGCTTTAGAAGGGGCTCAGGTGTGGCTGCTGCGCTCCAGAGTCTCCTAACTTTGGAGGGGGCGTCTCCCCCTAAGTCGGGGCGCGGGAGCGCGTCCTGGAGCTTCTCTGGCCCGAACGACCCTGGCTGGAGGTTGCTGGCTGGGGGTTAGGGGATGGGGTCCGGTTCCAGGGAGGAAGGGAAAGAGCCTAGGGAAGAGTTCACCCTCAGGACCAGAAGCGGACTGCGGGCGCCAGCTGCAGGTCGGCCAAGTGCACCGCTGGGGTGGAGGAGCCCCTGGCACCCGGACCTGCCCGCAGGTCCTCTGCAGAGCGAGCACGGCCAGCGCCGGGCGCCGCCTCTGCGGCTTAACCGCCCGGAGAGGGACCATTCATTCTGGTTGGCCTATGTCACAAACTTGGACAGAGGGGCCCTGACTCAGAGTTTTCCAAAAGTCGGCGAAACCTGCGATCAGAGCTGCTTGTGGAATGCAGCAGGCTTGGAGAGGGTCCAAAGCCAAGAAACATGCTTGGGACGTTGGCGGCTGCCTGAGGTCCGGCCTCTTCGGGCAGTGGCCTCCACCACTTAACCCTTCACTGGCTGAAACGATCCATGTTGATTGCTGGGAACATAGAGGTGCATCCCTTTACTGCAGGACTCCCCAGACTCACCTGGCCCTAAAGTCACCTGTGCCGTCACTAAACAAGCAGATTCCTAGGCCCCACTCTGACCTGCTGGATAGGCTCTGGGGCAGGCCCTGCTAAACTGTGTTTAAGTTCCCCTAAGTGACTAAGTTGACTCCTATGACCAGGTGAGTTTGGGAATCCTTGCTTTTAAGCCATAAGGTCAGGCCAGCTCTACCAGAATGAGTACGAGTTCCCTTTCCCCTGGACGAGTTCCCTTTCCCCTGGACGGTATATTCTGGATTCCAGATAAAGAAAAGGTACGGATGTGTCACTCTTGTCCCAGAGATTAGTAATGCCATAAACCTACAGGTTGGTTTCACAGGGGGTTTGAGGTGGTTTATAATAACATGTATAAAAACTGGACCCTACATTTAGACAGGATATATGGAGTTCCAGGGAAAATAGAGCCCAGTTAATGGGGCCAGAGGGTAGTATCTGTGATTGAGCCTTTGCAGTCAAAATCAGGAAGGAAATGTGAATACTATAGTTGCAAAGTTCTCTTAGCATTTGATTTTAAAAAGAATGAAAAGGAATTTTGTGGGGGGGGGCTTTATGCTTGGAGAGTGGGGCTGAGAGCCTTGTGTGGTGTCTTCTCTATTATAGGAGTAAGGGTGGCAGTAGGATTCAGAGATAGGGTCTTGGCTGCGGGCTCAGTGAGGGCAGATCAGAGCCTAGAGCCAGAGGAACTTCACCAGGGTGAGCAGCTTTAGTCTTTCCTGACCCTTTCTCAGTAACTAAGGCAGGGGGTGGAGCCTATGTCCTAGAAGCCAGTGTAGATTTGCAAGGCCTTGCTTAAGAAGTACATGCACTCAATAAGCAGCCCCAGAAGAGAGTCAGGGGCACCTCCTCCTGCTAGATTTGTCTTCTGGGGCTGCAGAACCCCAGAGTCAACTACTGGCTATGCTGATCCAAGTAAGAAACAGACCTGGTCTGGGAATGTTCCCCAACTTGTCCTTACCCACCTACCCACCCTATTTGGACAGCTGGCCACAGCAGCTTGGGAACAGGCACCAAGAGATTCTGCAGACTGTGGAAATTAGCAAAGCTGGCCAAGTCCGGGGTGAGAGGAGGTTGGGAGCATTGGTGCCAGAGTGGGCTGCCAAGCCCCTGCCAGGTGGGAAGGAGAGCACCCGTGCAGCTGGAGAGTCTATGGTGCAAAGAAGACAAATATTTGGTTTTTAAATGTAAAATTTGCTAATGTCTAAGTGCAGTGGACTCATTTACCAAATGTGAACCCATGTGGCTGGTCTGGGTAGGTGGTGGACAGTTTGGACCATTTTTCATGAGTTCTACAATAAACAGGGGGAGGGTTTTTTTGGTCAATAACCTTAGGCATCAGGAATTATTAAAGCTTGAAAGGTTTTTCACTGAAAGCCTTTTCAGAGCCTTGAACACAGTGATGCAATTGTTCCTTGCCAGGTCAGGTGGATTATAGGTACGGTCTCTAGAACTTTGCCCGGGGAACCCGCTTTTCGTGAAACATCTCACAACACACATATTTTTGGACACACTTTGAGAAATGCTGCTTTAGACATTAAACCAATTCAGTTGTCATAACCATAATACAGTGTGTGTGTTCCCAAAGGCTTATGTGTGTGTGTGTGTGTGTGTAGCTGCTGCAAGCTACCTGCAAGCTATCTGACTCTCCTGCCTAGCTGCTGCCTATTTGTTATTAGAGAAGGTCAAAAGAGAGTCCATTAGTCGTTGATATCATTTCAATTAAGGTAACAGCTAAGGTAATGCAACAGCTGTTCTTATTGATTTCATTCTTGGATGTTTCTGAATTAAACTTTTACAACAGAATATTTTAGCCCATTGTCTCTGTGTAAAGCTGCACTCAGTAAAGTAGAAAACTCATATAATCTGCAATCTCATCAAGAGGATGGCAGAAATACATCAAATGCCAGTGCCACATTAGGAGGTGCCATTATCATGCCCATAAAACCCAGAGCCTGGGCCTTTCTCCAGGAGCCCCTGGCTCTTTTGGTAGCCTCAAAACTGCAGGTGGGCACGGTGGGCATGAGGGATTGCTGCAGACCCTTCTCAAGGAGAGTGTGTGATATGCTGTGATTTTAATCACAATTAATATCAGCGTAAGACAGATTGTTGCAAATAGAGCAATCCTAGTTGTGGGTGCTCTCACAGAAGCCAAAATGTGAGTGAGCAGGATCTGATTGTGGAGAAGGATTCCACTCCCCTGATAGCAGAGGGCTAATGTACTTGGTCTGAACTCTGAGGGCACCCGTGATTTCATTGTTTCTGGGGCATTTTTCCAGGTGCTGCTGTATTTAGAGCTCTGTGGTGGGTGGATTTCTTTCTTTGGGGGCAAATTTCATTTTCCCCGACTGTGCACTGTTGTTCAAGGTTGAGATGTGGGGAAGAAGGTGGCACTGGAGCACAGCAGTGGCACTGGAGCACAGAAAGAGCAAGAGCACACTGGTGGGTCCCTGCGACCTTAATGCACACTCACTCGTCCCCAGCTGCTTCCCCAGACGCTCCTAGAGCTCTTTGCCTGCACCCTCCCTGGTGGTCTCAGCATCAGCCCCACCTTTCAAGATCTTGCCCCCCCGTCAGGTCCTCTTCTCTCCCCAACATCCTCACCCTCCCTTCTGTCCGCCCCTGATATCAGCCCATAGACCTGCCTAAATTGCTCAGTGGAAAAGTAAAAACCAGAAACAATAGTAAGACCAACCTCTTGACCCCTCTGTGCTCCATAAGCCCTGCCCTTTGTTCCTCTCCTCCAGCTGCAGCACTGAGCACCTCAGAGCTTGCCCTCTTCTGCCCCACCAGCACTTCTTCTGCCTCCTGGGTCTGCTCTGGGGCTCTATCCTGCCCCCCTTGTTGCTATGACCTCTGTCATCTTCTGAGCTGCCACCCTGGGGCCCTGATGGTCATGATTGACTCTAGGCAAACAGCCTCCCCCCTTAGCACTCATCTCCAGCCTGCAAATCCAGAAGCCTGTGCCAGCCCTCCCACTGTAGTTCTGTGCCCCACCTATCTCCCCTTCTGGGCGCTGGGCTCTCTGCCCTGTTCTGTTCTTCATTGTCCACAGCCAAAAGTTGACACACCTGTGGTTGTACCCCACAACTGCACTGCTTCCTGATGGGTCATCCCAAGTTCATCTGAGCCCCTTCTACTCCCCCATCCAAATCAGTACCCCATGTGGCTTTTGTCACACTGAGCCTCTTCTCAAACCCTGCCTTGTCCCAGTGCTCCTGCAGAAAAGGCCCGGTGTCTTAGCCTTGTTGTCATACCTTCCAGCCCCCTTATCACACAGCCTGGAGCTCTCTGGTGCCTGCCACACACCACATGCTCTCAGGGTGCCTTCAGCCATGCCCCATGTCAGTCAAGCCCCGGGCAGGTGGCTTGTGCCTGGAGCCATCGTCAAGGTCCTGGCCCTTGGGCCTGTTTCATTTCATTCTCTCTAGCACTATAGTTGATCTGGGTCTGCCAGCCCTGGCTGGTCGTCATCTTGTCACCTCTGTGATCTGGTACTGAACTGGCACAGATTCTGTGCTCCATGAACACTGGTAAGAATATGGGCAGAGATGGGAAGATCATTATGTTCCTGCTGGCCAGGCCCAGGGTGTCAGTGTTGTGTGATACCAGCAGATCCTTGTGGTAGCCCATTCAGGAGAGTCCAGCTCTTTGGGTGTATCACTGTGCCCTAACAGTGTGCACTGGGATGGGGTCCTGTGGACCCTGTGTCCCTTTGCTGATGGACAAAGTGTAGGTTCCTCTGGGCATGGAAACTGTAGGGTGCAGAGGCCAGTGGGCCCAGGCAAGGCTGCTACTGTAGGGACAGTACAAGATAGACAGACAGAGGTGCCCATCTCTGACCTGGAGGGAGGGAATAGGAAGGGAGGACATAGGGAGTGACGGCCGTCATCAGGTCAGGATGATAGGACTGGTTCTGCTGTGTAAAGGCCTTTATAGCCTTTGAGCCTACCTTCTTCAGAAGGTTCCAGTTTTCATGACACAAGATTTCTTGACCTTCAGAAGGTTCCAGTTTTCAAGATTGCTAACAGGCAGCTGCCATCCAGGCTTTATTCATTTATTTCAGTCATGTGTTGGGCACCCACTCCGTCCACATGAGACTTTGTGCCGGGCACTGCGCATAAAGAAAATCTGCCCTCAGTGTGCTCATGGCCCGAGACCCAGGTAGCAGAAGTGGCATTGCACACTGGGGAGAATGCAGGGTGAGCAGCAAGCTGGGGTACACAGGGCAGACTGTAGGGCAAGAGCCTCACCCAGTCTGAAGGGTCAGAGAGTACCCAGACCAGGTGGTGTCTGAGCCGGGTCTTATGGGAGGAGTCTGCAACCCATTAGAAAAAATAAGAAAGGGCTTTCCAGGCACGCAGAGGCATTCAGGGAGATGCCCCCTCAGGGCAAGTGGCTGCCCTGGCTCGGCCACTCATGCTCTGCTCCTGTCCTCAGGGACCTGCACACCCAGATGCTCCTTGGGTTTGCCTGCTCAGCCCTGTTACTGGCAAACTCATCAGAGTTGTTTCCCAGTGTAGGCCCTACTCCCTCCCACTGGACGCTTGCATTGGATGTCGGCTCCCTAGACATCACTGGGGAGATCTAGGCTTATCAGGCTAAGTCTGAACTCTTGATTTTGCTTTCTCCTCTGACTCACCCAAGTCCTGCCAGTTGTACTTCCAAAATGCATCTCAATCCTTCTGCTGGGTTCCATCCCAGGCCAGCACCTTGATCCCCGCTGTCACCATCCTGCTCACACCTGCTGTACTGCAGGGGCCCTTCCCCCACCCTGTCCACCCTCCAGCAGCCACACTGGCCTGGGCAGGCTGTCTGCTAGTCTCATTGCTCCCTGCTTACAATCGCTTGGTCAGCTCTTAACATCGCTGTTCCATTACCCTCCCGAGTGGTCCCCAGCTCCCTGCACCCCCATCCTCCTCTCACACACAGCTGCTTTTGTGTCTCTCAGTTTTCTCTGCCGGAAATCGCCTTGTCCCTGCTCTTGACCTGAGGACCCCAGTGTTTGTCTGGGCCTAAGCGTCGCTATTTCCTGAGAGACCTTCCCTCACCCCTGTTATTTGCTCACGTTCCATCTTGTATTTTTCCTTTAAAACATTTATCGCAGAGCATAAATATACATGTCAGTATTTTGCAAAATCTGCCCCCCTTACCAAGTAAGCCAGAAGCACCAGGCAGACAAGGGCAGGCCCTGTCTTTTGTTGGCTGCTGGAGAGGCCAGCAGGGCCGGGTGGTGTGGCAGCCCTGTGGCTCTCTGGACTTTGAAAGCAGTGGACAGCCAGCACAGACAGACATGAGCCCTGGATCACGTGGGCATATTAGAGACTCGTGTTGCTTTAGGATTGTGCTCAGGGGATGCCGCTCTTGGGCGTCTGGTCCTACTCAGTTTCTGAGAAGTGTCCCTCTTTGTGACTTCTTACCCACTCTAGCAGTCCTGTGCATGTTTTTTCACAAAAGGAACCAGCATCAGGCAGAGAATTTGGTTTCATTCCCAAGCTAAGCTGCCCCCTCACTGCTTGGAGCCCTGGCATGCCTACCTGTGAAAGGGGACAGGCATGTCAACCTCAGGAGTTGTCAGAAAGCACAGTGAGAGTCCCGAGAAGGTCCCCCTTCTCAGAACCTCCGTTTCTTTATCTGGGGAGAAGGAAAAGGGCAAGACTAGATAATCTCTGAGACTTATGGTAGCTTGAACCTTGGATGATTCTCTGAGGAAACTCTGAACTGCTCTGTGCTCCTAACAGCAGCAGCAGAAGCCCAGCGCCCTCTCCCACCTACTTGGAGATGACCTTAGTAGTCCAGCTGGGGGAAGGGAGTGAGATGACAAGCGTGGGGCAGCAGCTGTTCTTTGACCAAGTTTAGGAACAAGTCTCTTTAACAGTGCATAGCCAAGGTCCACACTGCTGGCCCCTGGGCTACTCTTAATGGCCTCAGAGAGGAACCAGTCCTGGGAAGCTCAAGGTCCCTCATCTTGGCCTTTAGGGCATCAAGTCTCCCAGAGGGCTTTATAGTAATGAACTCCTGAAGGGGGTAGGGAAGAAAATGACTGCAGGTGTGTTTTCCCATCTTGATAGTCTCTGTGGGTCCTGGCACCCATAGGGGCCCTTCTTCAGCAATCCCACCACCAAAATGGAGAGCATCCAAATAAAGTGAACCCTTAAAATAGCTCCATCCCCTCCAGCCCCTACCTGGCTATGTAGCTATTGCACATCTTGCCTGAATTAGATCCTTTGCTGGGTTCTTCCCTCAAACAGCTATCGCCGTACTCTTTCTTAAAATGGTGGTATTGAGGTATATTTCACACGCTACCGAATTCGTATAATTCAGCAGTTTTTTTTTTTTTTTTGAGACGGAGCCTCAAGCTATCCCCCTGGGTAGAGTGCCATGGCATCACGCTCACAGCAACCTCCAACTCCTGGGCTCAAGCGAGTCTCCTGTCTCAGCCTCCCAAGTAGCTGGGACCACAGGCGCCCGCCACAACGCCTGGCCATTTTTTGGTTGTAGCCATCGTTGTTTGGCGGGCCCCGGCTGGGGATTCGAACCCGCCACCTTAGGTGTATGTGGCTGGCGCCTTAGCCGCTTGAGCCACAGGCGCCGAGACAATTCAGCAGTTTTTAATGTATTCAGAGTTATACACCATCACCAGAATCCTATCTGGGAACATTTTCATTACCCCACAAAGAAACCCCATGTGTATTAGCACCTCTCCCCCACCTGTACCTCAGCGTCAGGCAACCACTAAACGATTTTCATTTATTGTATTTTTGTGTGATGGATTTCTTTCACTTAGCCTGGATTCATCCATATCTCACTACTTCAGTTCTTTTTATGGCTGAATAATATTCCATAGTATGAACATGCCACATTTTATTTATCCAGTCACCAGTTGATTTGGATTCTCTTTTGCTAATTTTTCTTGAAGATTTTTGTGTCTGTACTTGGAAGGAATATTAGTTTCCCTGCCGTGTCTTTGTTTTTGATATCAGAGGAATACTGGCCACATAGGAGGAATTGGGAACTGTTCCCTCTTTTTCTGTGTTTTGGAAGAATAAACATTTGATATTTATTCTTCTTAAATGTTTGATAGTTTAGATTTTCTATTTCTTTTTGAGTTGGTTTTGGTAGTTTGTATCTTTCTAGGAATTTGTGTCATCTAAGTCAACTAATTTGTTGACAAGGGGTTGTTCATATTATTCTCTTACAATCCTTCTTAATCTGTAAGATCGGCAGTGATGTTCCCTCTTACATTCCTGATTTTAATAATTTGAATCCTCTTTTTTTTTTTTCTTGGCCAGTGTGAAGTTTGTCAAACTTGATTATCTTTTCAAAGAATCTTCTTTTGCTGATTTTTCCTATTGTTTTTCTAGTCTTTGCTTTATTTATTTCTACTCTAGTCTAGTTTCCTGCCATCTGTTTGAGTTGGATTTGGTTTGTTCTTTGTCTAGTTTCTTAAAGTGTGAGGTTACATTACTGATTCAAGATCTTTCTTTTTTTATAAAATAGACATTTATGGCTATAAAGGTTCCCCTAATCCCACTTCTACTGCGTTCTGTAAGTTTTAGCACATTGTATTTTTATTTTCATCTATCTCAAAGTGTTTTTAAAATTTCTGTTGTGATTGATTCTTTGGATATATATTGTATTTATTTATTTGCATTTTTTTGGCTGGGGCTGGGTATGAACCCGCCACCTCCAGCATATGGGGCTAGTGCACTACTCCTTTGAGCCACAGGCGCTGCCCAAGTATTTGTTTATTTTTTTAGAGACAGGCTCTTGGTTATGTTTCTCAGACTGGAATGCAATGGATATTCACAGACACAATCATAAGATACTACACCCTTAAACCCCTGGGCTCAAGCCATCCTCTTGCCTCAGCTTCCCAAGCAGCTGGAACTACAAATGGTTGCCATCACTCTTGGCATCTCTGGATACTTAGGAGTGAGTTGTTTAGTTTCTACATATATGTGAATTTCTCAAATTTCCTTTTTCTAAGTTGATTTCTAATTTCATTCCTCAGTAGTCATAGAACACACTTCATACTTTAATCAAAGTTTTAATCAATTCGTTAAAAAGTTAAGATTTGCATTGTGATTTAGTATATGGTCTTTTCTGAAATATGTTCCAGGGACCCTGGAGAAAAATGTATATTCTGTTACTGTTGGGTGGAACATGTATGTTAGGTCTACTTGATTCTTTGTATTATTCAAATCTTCTGTTTCCTTGTTGACATTATGCCTATTTCTATTATTGAAAGTAGACTATTGAAGTCTTCAACAATTGTTGAATCTTTCGCCAATCCTATCCATTATTACATCATGAATTATGGGCCTATGTTCTTAGGGGCATATAGATTTAAAATTGATTTATCTTCCTTCTGCACCTACACTTTTTTCAGTATAAAATTTTCATCTTGTCTCTAGTAACATTTTTGTTTTGAAGTCTATTTTGAAAACTGTCCATTCATGTTTTTTACCCATTTTTTGATGAGGCTGTTTTTTTTTTCTTGCTAATTTGTTTGAGTTCTTTGCAGATTCTGATATTGGTCCTTTGTCAGATGTATAGTGGCAAATATTGTCTTTCATTCTGCAGGTTTTCTGTTTAATCTGTTTATTATTTCCTTTGCTGTGCAGAAGCTTTTAAATTTAAGTTCCATTTATTTATTTTTATTGTTGCTGTATTTACCATTGGGATCTTGGTTATAAATGCTTTGCCTAGGTACTATCTAGAAGAGTTTTTCCTGCATTTTTTCCTAGAATTTTTACGACTTCATGCCTTACATTTAAATCTTATATTTGTCTTGAATTAACTTTTGTATATGGCAAAAGATAGAGGTCTTGTTTCATTCTTCTGTGTGTGGCTATCCAGATTTCCTAGCACCATTTATTGAATAGGGTGTTCTTTCTCTAGTGTATGTTTTTGTCTGCTCTGTCAGATCAGTTGGTCATAGCTGTTTGGTTTTATTTTGGGGTTCTCTACTCTGTTCCATTGGTCTATATTTCTACATTTATACCAGTACTGTGCTGTTTTTTTTACCAATACATGACTTGAAGTCATGTATTTCCTCCAGATTTGTTCTTTTTGTTTAACATTGTTTCAGTTATTTGGTCTCATTTTGGTTTCAAATGAAGCTTAGGATTATTTTTTCTAAATATGTGGAATATGGTGTTGGTATTTTGATGGCGATAACACTGAATCTGTAAATCACTTTGGACAGTATGGAAATTTTAACTATTTTGATTCTGCCAATTCATGAACAAGGGATATTTTTCCATTTGCTTGTGTCTTCTGTGATTTCTTTCATCAGTGCTTTTAGTTCCCCTAATAGAGACCTTTTACCTCCTTGGTTAAGTCTATTCTTGGTATTTTATTTTTTTGTAGCTATTGTGAATGGTATGAACAGAAGTTTTTCAAAAGAAGATAGATGAATGGCCAAAATACAGGAAAAAATGCTCAATATCACTAATCATTAAAGGAATGCAATTAAAATTACAGTAAGATACCATCTCTATCAGAATGGCCATTATTAAAAAGTCAAAAAACACTAGATGCTGGCATGGATTCAGCAAGAGAAAGGAAAGCTTATACACTGTTGGTGGGGCTATAAATTAGTGCAGCCTCTATGGAAAACAGTATGGAGATTCCTCAAAGAAATAAATGTAGCCCTACCATTTAATCCAGCAAGCCTACTGCTGGGTGTCTCCCCAGAGGAAAATAAGCCATTTTGGGGGGAGGGGGAGGCTTGATGGAGGGAGAGTAAATGGCAGGACTACACCTATGGTGCATATTGCAAAGGGTACATGTCTAGTCTATTAAGTATAGAGCATAAATGTCTTAACACAATAATTAAGTAAATTTGGTGAAGGATATATTAACTAATTCCATATAGGCACTCCAAATTATATATAAAATCAGTGCATTGTACCCCATAAATGCATTAATGTTCGTATGATCTATGTGCTTATGACTTAATAAAAAAATTTAAAAAACAATACCTGCACTTAAATGTTTATAGCAGCACAATTCACAGTTGCAGAGATAAGGAATCAACCAAAGCACCCATCCTTACATGAACAGACAAAAAAAAAAATGTGGAGTATGTATGTGTGTATAAAAAGGAATGAAATAATGTCAATTTGGATAGAACTAGAGACCATTATCCCAGGTGAAGTATCTCAGGAATGGAAAACCAAACACCATATGTTTTCACTAAAAAGTGGGACCTAAACAATGGGGACACACAGGCACAGAGAGAATGGACACTGAAATCTAAAACAGGGGGTGGGAGGAGGATCAGAAAAAAGTGAGGGATTAAAAACTTACCTGTTGTGTACCATGAACACAATTCCAGTGGCAAGCATATAAAAATCCCTAATTTAACTATTATACAAGGTATCATGAAACAAAAACATTTATACATACTTTATATTTTGTAATAAAAAATAAAGTCTATTGTGTCTGTTATTTGTAGAGCCATTCTAGCTCTCTTTCAGGTATTGTTTTTATAGTATATCCTTTTTCATAATTTCACTTTCAACTACTTCTGTTTTTTAATTTCCATGTGTCACTTATAGATTGTGATAATTTGACCATTTTAAAAATCCATTGGCCTATCTTTGCCTTTTTATTGGGGCACTTAATCCATTTATATTTAATGTAATTACCAATAAGGTAGATTAATTTAGATATTTTTTCTGTACATTGTATATCTTTTTTTCTAGTCCTCTATTGCTGTCTTTTTAATGTTAAATATAAATTTTCTAGCATCCCATTTTAATTCTTTTATTGTTTTTTCACAGTTTTTTTTAGTTATTTTCTTAGTGGTTATTCTGGGGATTGCAATAAGCCTATTAATTTAAAACAATGTAGTTCAAAATTCCATAGTATGCAGAAACTTTGGTCAAATATTATTCTATTTTCTCCTCCTACTTTGTGCCATTATTACTATACTAATTACATCTTTATGCATTATCACAGTTTTACAAATATTCCTTTACACAATTGTCTCTGCAATGGGAGAAAACAGCTATAAAAATACATCTGCACCATCTTATATTTAACTATATAGGTGCTCTTTCTTTCTCTCTCTCTTTCTTCTTTCTTTCTCTC